>NC_084557.2:10870000-11032500 GCF_033978685.3 Nerophis lumbriciformis | reverse complement strand
AATACAGTAATCCCTCGTTTATTGCTGTTAATTGTCTCGGACATGACCACGATAAATGTCTTTTTTTCATAGCTGGAGCACAAAAAAAAACTGTTTACTACCTTTTAAACTACATTTCCAACATTATACGAGCCCTCTAGACATAAAATAACACTCTTTAATTACCTTTACACTCTTTTCATCCAATATATTAACGCTACCTGACACTGAGCCCATTAGTGGCCAAGATACTGGATAGCACACTCTGATTGGTTTGGTCTCGTCTCGTGGGCCAATACTACTGTAGTGTTGATATTTTGGATAATCTATTGATTACTAAGTCGTTTTTACGCTTGAAAATGCTTAATCCGATCCCTCAGGCGGTACTGCATCAAAAAGCGACATCAGTGTGTAAAGGATATCACCACATGGGCTCAGGAACACTTCAGAAAACCACTGTCATCTGTAAGTGCAAGTTAAAACTCTACTATGCAAAGCCAAAGCCATTTATCAACAACACCCAGAAACGCTTCGCTGGGCCCGAGCTCATCGAAGATGGACTGATGCAAAGTGGAAAAGTGTTCTGACGAGTCCACATTTCAAATTGTTTTTGGAAACTGTGGAGGTGGTGTCCTACGGACCAAAGGGGAAAAGAACCATCCGGACTGTTCTCGGCGCAAAGTTGAAAAGCCAGCATCTGTGATGGTATGGGGGTGTATTAGTGCCCAAGACATGGGTAACTTACACATCTGTGAAGGCACCATTAATGCTGAATGGTACATACCATACATAGGTTGGGGACATCTCTGCGCTGCTGACCCGTATCCGCTCGGGATGGTCTCCTGCTGGCCCCACTATGGACTGGACTCTCACTATTTATGGACTGGACTTTCACAACATTATGCTAGACCCACTCGACGTCCGTTGCATCCGGTCTCCCCTAGAGAAACTCACTCAACCCACTGGGTTGTGAGTTTTTCCTTGCCCTTATGTGGGCTCTGAACCGAGGATGTCGTTGTGGCTTGTGCAGCCCTTTGAGACACTTGTGATTTAGGGCTATATAAATAAACATTGATTGATTGATTGATTGATACAACATATGTTGCCATCCAAGCAAGGTATTGTTCATGGACGCCCCTGCTTATTTCAGCAAGACAATGCCAAGCCACGTGTTACAACAGCGTAGTAAAAGAATGCGGGTACTCGACTGGCCTGCCTGTAGTCCAGACCTGTCTCCCATTGAAAATGTGTGCCCCATTACGAAGTGTAAAATACCACAACGGAGACCCCGGACTGTTGAACAACTTAAGCTGTACATCAAGCAAGAATGGGAAATAATTCCACCTGAAAAGCTTCAAAAAAGGGTCTCTTCAGCTCCCAAACATTTACTGAGTGTTGTTCAAAGGAAAGGCCATGTAACACAGTGGTAAAAATGCCCCCTGTGACAACTTGTTTGCAAAGTGTTGCTGCCATTAAATCCTAAGTTAATGATTATTTGCAAAAAAAAATACGATTCCCAGACCGAACTTTAAGTATCTTGTCTTTGCAGTCTATTCAATTGAATATAGGTTGAAAAGGATTTGCAAATCATTGTATTCTGTTTTTATTTACCATTTACACAACGTGCCAACTTCACCGGTTTTGGGGTTTGTAGATTACACTACAAAAAACATGATAAACCTCTGCTAGTGTTGAGTCTATAAGCGCATAGAAATGAATTCTTAGACATCTTTTTTTTTTTCACATGGACAACCTCGAGGCAGCAGAAAGCAAGATATAAGTCGTGTCGGCGGGTGAAATATTTTGTGACGTGCACCAGAGCTCAAGAAAGAGTGGAGAAGAAAGGGGTTTGCCAGGCCTGAGGAGGATACGGCCAAAGCAATAAATTGTGCGTGTCTTTGCATGGTCGAATATCGTGCCCTTTGTTTCACCCAGCTCCATTGTGCTGTCATATCACTCAAAATAACACAGGACTAGTCGTAGCTCGCCATCATACTCGGATTTATGGGACCGAAACCAGCGCGCTGGGAGAAACAAATGATTTGCGTCTCTGAAAATGGAAGTATGCCTTTCAATCACGATGTGAGAGCAGGGACACAACACCCACTTTCAGTCAGGTCTCCAAATGCATGCTGACTTACTGTAGTGACACAATCAACTCTGGAGAAACACACAAATAAGTGACTGCAGTCTATTTCAGCCCTATGGTAAATATGAAGAGGCATCATCATGCTCAGGTCCAAACATTGATTTATTACATTCTGTAATACAATCTGTGACATTAATTACAAGCTTTGTGTGGCCCTAAACCAGGAGTGTCAAACATTCAAATCTTTTATCTGTTGTATGTGTTCACTAGGTTTGTACGGTATGCCGGTATTAGTATAGTACCGCGATACTAATGAATCATATTCGGTACTATACCGCCTCTAAAAAGTACCGGTCTTTATTACCAGTAGGCTAGACTATTGTAATGGTCTCCTTGCAGGTCTTCCCAAAAAAACTGTCAGGCAGCTATAGCTTGTTCAGAACGCTGCTGCTAGAGTTCTAACAAAGACCAAAAAATGTGAGCACATTACAGCAATTCTTAAATCCTTACATTGGCTCCCTGTACATCAGAGAATTGATTTCAAAATCCTCCTGCTCACATATAAATCACTACATGGTATAGGGCCGAAGTATATCACTGATATGCTCCCACTATATACTGTAAGCCCTCTAGATCACTAAGATCTTCTGAGACCAATCTGTTAGCGGTTCCAAGAGTAAACTCAAATCAAGGGAGAGCATCATTCAGTCACTATGCAACAAATAGCTGGAATAAACTTCCTGGAGATGTCAGACTTTCCCCAACTCTGACTACTTTTAAAACTAGACTGAAAACTTTTATTTTGCTTTTATTTTCTTTCATTTCACTTTGTTGTCTGTGAAGCACTTTGAGTCTGCCTTGTGTATGAAAAGTGCTATACAAATAAAGTTGCCTTGCCTTGCCTTGCCTATATTTACAGTAGGACCCCCCCATCTGTCACAGTTTAACTGACACTTGAAACCTGACAAATTTGGAGGGTGCGCGATCCACTTTAGCCGCCAGATGGCAGTATAGTGTTGGATATCTTAAAATGTAACATTTTTTACAGCAGTTTTGAATTTAGTTTTAGTCATTGTGCTATAATGAACTTTTTTTTTTTCATTTTAGTCATCTAAATTAGTTTTAGTCGACTGAAATCCCCAATATTTTAGTCAACTATAATAACAGTAAGTTCAGTCGACTAGTACAACAAACAGCACATCATTGAAGTTGTCTTCAAAGCACTTTTATTAATTATTCATTATTGCAGAGCATCTCAGAAACTAAATTAACAACAAGACCTGCACTCCATGAATATTTCAATAAGAACATTTCACACTAGCCTTGTTTTGTTATTTTAGCTGAAATTAGCATTTTTTTTAAAATGTTGAATAATATATGACTAAAATTGTCAAATGATGTAATAAACTACTTTTATTCTGTATTGTGTATTATTATGCTGAGTGTGCAAAATTGGCACCGTCCCGTTTAAATATGGCAACCAGTGTTAAAAATATAGAATGTACATACACTATATTGCCAAAAGTATTTGGCCACCTGCCTTGACTCACATATGAACTTGAAGTGCCATCCCATGGAATTGTCCAAAATGTTTTGATATCCTGGAGCATTCAAAGTTCATTTCACTGGAACTAAGGGGCCAAGCCCAACTCCTGAAAAACAACCCCACACCATAATTCCTCCTCCACCAAATTTCACACTCGGCACAATGCAGTCCGAAATGTAGCGTTCTCCTGGCAACCTCCAAACCCAGACTCGTCCATCAGATTGCCAGATGGAAAAGCTTGGTGATGCATGGCTTAGATGCAGCTGCTCGGCCATGGAAACCCATTCCGTGAAGCTCTCTGCGTACTGTGCGTGGGCTAATTGGAAGGTCACATGAAGTTTGGAGCTCTGTAGCAACTGACTGTGCAGAAAGTCTTTGAACTATGCGCTTCAGCATCCGCTGACCCCTCTCTGTCAGTTTATGTGGCTTACCACTTGGTGGCTGACTTGCTGTTGTTCCCAAACTCTTCACTTTTCTTATAATAAAGTTGACTTTGGAATATTTAGGAGGAAATTTCACGACTGAATTTGTTGCACAGGTGGCATCTTATGACGCTGGAAATCACTGAGAGCGGGTCATTCTTTCACAAATGTTTGTAGAAACAGTCTCCATGCCTAAGTGCTTGATTTTATACACCGAGCCTGATTCTCATCATTTGGATGGGTGGCCAAATACTTATGGCAATATAATATATCTCACATACATGTATTCCTTTGTGTGTTGTCAAGTTGTCCAATTACCAGCTGAACAGTGTGCCTAGGACATCGATTATAGTGGACTGTACAAGTATCTTGCTTTTTATAGTGGCAGACAAGCTCGCCGATGGCTACTACAAAAGTAGTGGTAAAGTAAGCAGTCTTCTTCTCTACTGTCTTTAATAGTAACAGTTATTCAGCATAGTATGAGTAGTTTCAAAATATTAGCTTTGGCCTACTTACCGTTGTGTAGATGTCTTGATGATTGTTAAGTTTGTTGCATGTTTACCGGAGAGAATCTACAATTAATTTACATTGGAATTGCCACAGGCCTGCACCTGATTAGCATTAGTGAGTTTACATGGTGATTTGAACACCTCCAAATTTGGTAATCAAGACTACAACAATGCCCGCTGGTGTATAATAAGTACAATACTTACAGTATAAACACTTTGTAGAGCTAAACAAAAAACTGGCACATTCAACTTAAAGGCAAAGACTACTTCTTGGCTATATAAACACACTGTAGTATATGCACTACTGCCATCTAATGCCTTGGTACTGAAACTGCATGCAAAGTATACGATATAGTACAGTAGTTTACTTGCAAATAAAACACAGAAATGTAAGAAAACGAGATTTAAAAAATTGGACGGGACATCTCACTGTTTTTTTTTTAACAATTAACATTAACATTCGAACACACAGAAGTAAGTTAACAATTCCTCTCAGTATATGTGAGATGGAGGCAGATGTATCCGCAAAGGATGCCTTTCATATGCAAATGAAATCGTCTGAGTTCTACGTCTACTCTAATGAGATGATATTTTTAGTGTAATTTGGGTCAACCCTTTAAGGAGAACTGAGCCTTGATGTAAGATGACTAATTTGATGACGCCTGCAGTTGAGCCAAAGCTAAATTTGGCTTCCCCCCCCCCCCCCTTTCTTTTTTGCAGTAGAGGGATACTCCATGCAGGACATTCTCATTGAAAAATCTTAATATTAATGACACTCCGATTGGGTCTCATGACGACACACAAGGCCCACGCCGACGTCTGAATGAGACCCAACAAGCTCTTTGCTCAGTCCACTGGAAACACACCAGTGTAAATATGAGATGCACTCAGCTTTAAACATGTGGTAAGAAAGCAAACAGGTGCTAACCGACAGAGGTGTGGACTCGAGTCACATGACTTGGACTCGAGTCATGAATTTGATGACTTTAGACTCGACTTGACAAAATGTAAAAAGACTTGCAACTCAACTTAGACTTTAACATCAATGACTTGTGACTTCACTTGGACTTGAGCCTTTTGAATTGACATGACTTGACATGACTTGCTACTTTCCCCAAAACCCAAAGATGAAAAAGTTATTCGGGAGCGCTCCGTATTTTTCATTGTGTACTTGTCTATCAGCGTTGCGTGTGTCAGCTGGTGTGGTCTCAGTACAACAGCCAATCAAATTAGATCTACTTTGTTTTCATCACACAGCATTCATCCAATCAAATTGCAGGACAACCAAGGAAGAAGACATGTCCAAACCACACGCCAGTGAACAAAAAATGATACCTAAAATAATTTTGTTTGGGTATAAAAATTACGAGGTGGTCAACACAAAACGGTTTGCAGTATGCAACACATGCGGTTCGAAAATTACTGATGGAGAGGCAACAACTTCCAACTTCGTCTGGCATTTGAAGTTGCACAAAGAACGGTAAGTTTTGAATGTAAGATAACGTTTATTGGCTAAGTAACGTGACTTTTATTTGCTGTGTAGTTAAATCAGTGAGGCTGTAAACTCACTGCTAACGTTATAACGTTATTGCAAACACGGGAATCTGTTGCAGTTCACTACCTTATTCATACTTTTTGTTCAGTGATTTTTTTTAAGCAGGGTTACGTTAGTCAATATATCACACGTAACGTTAGACGGCGGTCAGCAGCACCGCGTATTTTAGCCACCTAAAAAAAGACAAAAATAGTAAAATAAAGGTCAGTTAAAATGTATACTATATTATGAATATGTGTACCGTTTTAGCTAGCTTTCTGACATACTGTTGGTTGTTTACCTCAGAGGTCCCCAACCACCGGGCCGCGGCCCGGTACTGGTCCGTGGATCGATTGGTATCGGGCCGCACAAGAATTTTTTTTTTTTTTTTTAAAATTAAATCAACATAAAAAACACAAGATACACTTACAAGTAGTGCACCAACCCAAAACAACTCTCTCCCCCTTTTGTTCTGGGCATTGAACATGAAGACTCTTCCTTCACTGTTCCGAGTGGCCATGAGAGTCTTGGCAGTGCCTGCCTCCAGTGCTCCAGTGGAGCGAGTTTTCAGCCATGGTGGCATCATACTACGCCCCCATCATGCACAAATGACTGACAGACTCTTGGCTAATTTGGTCTTTTGCAAATGCAATGCAGCATAGGGCCCTGACATATAAAAAGTACAACTTTTTTGTTATGTTCACGTATATGTCATGTTTTTTCAATGTTAACACTTTTGTACAAATAAGTACATTTGAACTTTATTTTTCAATGTGTTTGTTCTGTAAAAGAATGAGTTAATGTTTAAAATGACTGGTTAATAGTGCTATTATAAAGTGCAATGTCAGAACAATTTTCTTTCCTGCAATTTAAAATGCACTTGTTTTAATAAATAAATACAGCGTTTTAAAAGCATACACAATCTGTGTTAATATATTAGTCTGTGGTTAAAAGGACTTGAAAGGACTCGAAACTCAAAATGCAGGACTTAGGACTTGACTTGAGACTTGCCTGTCTTGACTCGGGACTTGACTCGGACTTGAGGGCAAAGACTTGAGACTTACTTGTGACTTGCAAAACAATGACTTGGTCCCACCTCTGCTAACCGACACTGGATGGCGCAGTGGTAGTGTGTTGCATGACCATTTTCAAGAAGGACTATGTTATTCGCCAACATGGCAATGAATGTAACACTAATAAATGTAATACGTGGACATGCAAAGACAATTTACTAAGGCTAAATTGCCATTAAAGGCCTACTGAAACCCACTACTACCGACCACGCAGTCTGATAGTTTATATATCAATGATGAAATCTTAACATTGCAACACATGCCAATACGGGTTAGCTTACTAAAGTGTAATTTTAAATTTCGCGCAAAATATCCTGCTGAAAACGTCTCGGTATGATGACGTCAGCGCGTGACGTCGCGGATTGTAGAGGACATTTTGAGACAGTATGTGGCCAGCTATTAAGTCGTCTGTTTTCATCGCAAAATTCCACAGTATTCTGGACATCTGTGTTGGTGAATCTTTTGCAATTTGTTCAATGAACAATGGAGACAGCAAAGAAGAAAGTTGTAGGTGGGAAGCGGTGTATTGCGGACAGCTACAGCGACACAAACACAGCCGGTGTTTCATTGTTTACATTCCCGGAAGATGACAGTCAAGCTTTACCATTGGCCTGTGGAGAACTGGGACAACAGAGACTCTTACCAGGAGGACTTTGAGTTGGATGCGCAGACGCGGTACCGTGAGTACGCATGCAGCTGCGGCTTCCAAACATTTGATCGCTTGTCCGTACGTGCGTGCCGCTATGTGCATGTCACGTACGTAACTTTGGGGACTTTGGAGAAATATATGTGCTGTATGAACTTTGGGGAGGTGAACGGTACTTTGGGCTGTGGGGTTGAGTGTGTTGTGCAGGTGTTTGAGTTGTATTGGCGGGTTATATGGACGGGAGGGAGGAGGTGTTTGTTATGCGGGATTAATTTGTGGCATATTAAATATAAGCCTGGTTGTGTTGTGGCTAATAGAGTATATATATGTATTGTGTTTATTTACTGTTTTAGTCATTCCCAGCTGAATATCAGGTCCCACCCGCCTCTCACAGCATCTTCCCTATCTAAATCGCTCCCACTGCCCTCTAGTCCTTCACAGTTAATTTTATTCATTTTCATTAATTAGTAGTTTCTATGTAACTGTTTTCATATTGTTTTACTTTATTTTTTATTCAAGAAAATGTTTTTAATTTATTTATCTTATTTTATTTTATTAATTTTTTTTAAAAGTACCTTATCTTCACCATACCTGGTTGTCCAAATTAGGCATAATGATGTGTTAATTCCACGACTGTATATATCGGTTGATATCGGTATCGGTAGGGCAGCACGGTGGAAGAGGGGTTAGTGCGTCTGCCTCACAATACGAAGGTCCTGAGTAGTCTTGGGTTCAATCCCAGGCTTGGGATCTTTCTGTGTGGAGTTTGCATGTTCTCCCTGTGACTGCGTGGGTTCCCTCCGGGTACTCCGGCTTCCTCCCACCTCCAAAGACATGCACCTGGGGATAGGTTGATTGGCAACACTAAATTGGCCCTAGTGTGTGAATGTGAGTGTGAATGTTGTCTGTCTATCTGTGTTGGCCCTGCGATGAGGTGGCGACTTGTCCAGGGTGTACCCCGCCTTCCGATTGTAGCTGAGATAGGCTCCAGCGCCCCCCGCGACCCCAAAGGGAATAAGCGGTAGAAAATGAATGGGATGGATGGATCTTCACCATACCTGGTTGTCCAAATTAGGCATAATAATGTGTTAATTCCACGACTGTATAAATCGGTTGATATCGGTATCGGTAATTAAAGATTTGGACCATATCAGAACATTGGATATCGGCAAAAAGCCATTATCGGACATCCCTAGTTAGAATGTTTATCGACATACCGTAGATGCCTTAAACATGATTGCGGCCGACTATAAACTCCCAGCCCTCGTCTCTCTCAGTGTCAAGAGGGCAGCCGAGTGGTTTTTCCACCACCATGGCTCTCAGCCACATCAAGTTTCCATCTCTCTGAGGTGCAGAGCACAAACAAACTACATGAAAATATTGTTGTTTGCATAGCCCACGCCAATAACCGGCTAAGAACCACTTCCTTCTGGGTGTGAAGTGTTCAAGGTGCTGCACCCATTACCAAAAAGCCAAGAAAACTGTCATCAACTTGCTGCACAGCCATTAAAAAAAAAAAGAAAAACTGTCTCCAGAATGAGCCGGAAACTGCCTCGTCCCAAATATAGCTCTGTGCCAGATATACGCCAGAGTTTCTTAATCATTCATTCATGATCAGCGCTTCGTTCGTTCTCGCTCTTCGTCTCGCTGCATCTCGCGTCCTACTTTGTTCTACATCACAAAATGATGTGTGTCTGCTCAGATCATGAGTCGCTGCCTGCGACCTGAATTGACTGCAACGCCACTCGAGTGTCCGGCGGGGACACAATCAAAGGAGGAGGAGGAGGAGAGGAAAACAGAGCGCGGAGCTTATAGTCGGGTTAATTAAGTGTTCGTGTCTGCAGGATTTACAAGGTTTAACCACGGATTGTTTACGCACCTCCCCGCCGTCCAATTACACTCACCGTGCAACAACAAAGTTCGCACAAACACCTCTTTAGATAAAAGTGCACCTCGCTTGCACTTAGGTTCAACCCTGCCAACCTTGAAGAGACAGCATCTTTCCTCTTTATTCCTCTTTTGTTCTTCTAGCGGCGCTCGCTGTCAGACAAGCTGACGTCTGCGGCGCTTTCCTCTGACATCTCGCTCTACTCAAAGAAAGTAGGTCAGATCTTGCAGAGTATATAAGGGCTTCTGATATTACATCAGTTAAGTACAATAAAGATCCTCCGGTTCTTGGGTGTTGAGGACGCGGTCGATGCTGGATTGATCATTATTGTTTGGCAGATATTACTGGAAAAATGTTGTGTCTTATTTGTGCAAATGTGTGAATAATAATTATAATTAAATACAATATTTCTCTTTAAAGTACTTTTGAGATTGTTTTGAAAACAAAACACTATGCGTACATATCTATAATTATATCAATATAATAGGAGGTTAGCACAATACTGCAGTAGTAATTAATAAGGCAACAGTGCTTAGTATAATCCTGCACGGGACATCCATACATCCATCCATTTTCTACCGATTGTCCTTTTCGGGTTCGTGGGACAATCCAACTTCATAAAAAAAAAATTGTGATAATAATCGAGATCAGAGGATATGAAAAAATTAATTGTGATCAGTTTTTTGGACATATTGCCCATGTGTTATATATATATGATTTTTATATACAGCATATTGCATATATACATACCGTATTTTTCGGACTATAAGTCGCAGTTTTTTTCATAGTTTGGCAGGGCTCTAGTGCAACTTATATATGTTTTTTTCCTTTTTTATTATGCATTTTCGGCAGGTGCGGCTTATACTCCGGTGCGACTTATACTCCGAAAAATACGGTACATATATATATACATATGTATACATATATAAATACATATATATATATATATATATATATATATATATATATATACATATATATACATATATACATACATATATATACATATACACATATATACACACATATACATATACACGTATATATATACACACATATATATATATATATATATATACATACATGGTGTATATATACATATAAATATATATATATATATATATATATATATATATATATATACATACACACACCTATATATACATACACACACGTATATATATATATATATATATATATATACACACACACGTATATATATATATATATATATATTTTTTTTTTAATATATATATATATATATATATGCAAGCATCTAAGGTAGTGAGCAAGCTAACGCTAGTCGGACCAAAAGTTTATCAAAGTATGGTTATCAATCACGGTTTTTCAATCATTTTAAATTAATATGGTAATTTTAATTTAATACTTGTCCGGGGTGTACCCCACCTTCTGCCCGAGTGCAACAGGGATAGGCTTGAGCCCCCCCGCGACCCTGAGAGGGACAAGCGGTAAAAAAAATGAATGGATGAACAGTAATACTAACTGTTGGAAGTTTCACCGCGGTTATCATTATTACCATTTATCATTACATCTCTATTCCGATATATTTACTACTACAATACCACATCAGCACGAACCATACATTCTAATACACTTCTGCTTTGGATGCTTTGTATGTTTAAGTAATATGCAACTATAAATATTTGATACTAGTTTATGTAGATAAATGTGCTATTTTATACTGCAATACTGTTCAATTAAGGACATTTGTTAAGAATATGGCCCCCGGGATGATATTTGATTAGTATTAGAACCGGCCCGCAGGCCACAGCCGCCTGCTGCTGTTTTGCACGCACCAATACTCCATCAGTGTTGGCTCTAGGAATTTTCAAAATGGGGTTTTTCAAGTCATAAAAATGGTGTCCCACTTTTTTGTAAGCGTTTTTGAAAACAAATGATAAATGTATGCATTATCCTGTTATATCTCACATTCTATATTGTGTTTTGGAAAAAATTGTCATAAATGTGACTTAATTCATAAAAAAAAAAATAATACAAAATAAAAAACATTCTTATGCATATGTAAATATATTCAGTTCTAAACATTCATTCTCTTTCTTTTTTCCTTCACGGATCTAAACTTTACCGCTGCCGGTATTTTTTTCTATATTTTTATTGTAATATTTTCAGAATGTTGTTTGTTCTATTTTTGGCCAAAGTAAGACAAAGAAAACAATCTGAAGTTGTCTTTATTTTTTATTTTTAACACCATGATTTTAATAGTCCGGCTTGCGTGTGCACAGATTTTCCTCCATGCGGCCCCAGAACTAAAATGACTTTGACACCCCTAGCTTGTGTGCTATTAACTACTTAGCTGTTGCGTAGCTTCTATCTCCTAGTAGCCTCCAGCCTACCACGTTGACCTTTTTGAACTGACCTCAGTAAAATACAAGAAATCATCAAACTACTGTGCTAATTGGAGGACATTTAGGATTTCTTGTATAGGACATTTTAGACCAGGGGTCGGCAACCCAAAATGTTGAAAGAGCCATATTGGACCAAAAATACAAAAACAAATCTGTCTGGAGCCGCAAACAATCAAAAGCCATATTACATACAGATAGTGTGTCATGAGATATAAATTGAATTAAGAAGACTCAAAGCATGGGTGTCAAACTCTGGCCAGCGGGCCAAATTTGGCCCGCCGTGTAATTTACTTTGGCCCTTGAGGCAATATCAAATTAACATTATAGCTGGCCCGCCGGTATTATACAGCGGACCGCCGCTGTAACACCATATTCACCGCTAATACTCATATTTGCCAACCCTCCCGATTTCCACCCGGACAACAATATTGGGGGTGTGCCTTAAAGGCACTGCCTTCAGCGTCCTCTACAACCTATCGTCACGTCTGCTTTTCCTCCATTCAAACAGCGTGCCAGCCCAGTCACATAATATATTTGGCCTTTACACACACACAAGTGAATGCAAGTCATACTTGGTCAACAGCCATACAGGTCACACTGAGGGTGGCCGTATAAACAACTTTAACACTGTTACAAATATGCGCCACACTGTGAACCCACACCAAACAAGAATGACAAACACATTCCGGGAGAACATCCGCACCGTAACACAACATAAACACAACAGAACAAATCCCCAGAACCCCTTGCAGCACTAACTCTTCCGGGACGCTACAATATACACCCCCCGCTACCACCAAATGTTGATATTTACCTCAGAAGGCTGTAAATAGAAAAGAGGCATTCAATTTTTTATCTAAATTTTATTTAATATACCATTGATTTTTTGTCGTTTGTTTTTTGAAAGTTGATTTTTCACTATTAAGTTAAATAAGCGTTGCTTGTTCCATATTCAGTGTTAGAGCAAATAAGTGTAGAAAACTGAGCAATAATTAATGTTTTATTCATGCACTTTCTCTTGCTACTTCAAGGCTTGAATGTTTGATTCATTCATTATTGTTATTTTATTTTCAAATTTATTATTAGCCTGTGGAAAACGTTTATTTTGATATTTACCTCAGAAGGCTGCAAATAGAAAAGAGGCATTCAATTTTTATTGAAATTTTATTTGATGTGCCATTGATATTTTTTTATTATTATTATTATTATTATTTCAAACTCAATTTTGCATGTCACTAAAGTTTGTTCAATATTCAATGCAAAACTTGTTTGGTCCCTATTAAAAGGTTAATTTGTTCAACCTTGGCCCGCGGCTTTGTTCAGTTTTACATTTTGGCCCACTCTGTATTTGAGTTTGACACCCCTGACTTAAAGGAAACTAAATGACCTCAAATAAAGCTACAAATGAGGCATAATGATGCAATATGTACATATAGCTAGCCTAAATAGCATGTTAGCATCGATTATCTTGCAGTCATGCAGTGACCAAATATGCCCGATTATCACTCCACACAAGTCAATAACATCAACAAAACACACCTTTGTGCATTCACGCACAACGTTAAAAGTTTGGTGGACAAAATGAGACAGAAAAAGGAGAGGCATAAAACACGTCCGAGAAAGTCGGAGAAAGTTATACATGTAAACAAACTACGGTGAGTTCAAGGACCGCCAAAATTAGTAGGACAAAACGGCGCTCGCCAAATACTCGAATCAGTGAAGCATGTTTAATAGAGATGTCCGATAATATCGGCCTGCCGATATTATCAGCCGATAAATGCTTTAAAAATGTAATATCGGAAAATATCGGTATCGTTTTTTTAATTATCGGTATCGTTTTTTTTGTTGTTGTTTTTTTTTAATTAAATCAACATAAAAAGCACAAGATACACTTACAATTAGTGCACCAACCCAAAAAACCTCCCTCACCCATTTACACTCATTCACACAAAAGGGTTGTTTCTTTCTGTTATTAATATTCTGGTTCCTACATTATATATCAATATATATCAATACAGTCTGCAAGGGATACAGTCCGTAAGCACACATGATTGTGCGTGCTGCTGGTCCACTAATAGTACTAACCTTTAACAGTTAATTTGACTCATTTTCATTCATTACTAGTTTCTATGTAACTGTTTTTATATTGTTTTACTTTCTTTTTATTCAAGAAAATGTTTTTAATTTATTCATCTTATTTCATTTTATTAATTTTTTTTAAAAGTACCTTATCTTCACCATACCTGGTTGTCCAAATTAGGCATAATAAGGTGTTAATTCCACAACTGTATATATCGGTTGATATCGGTATCGGTTGATATTGGTATCGGTAATTAAAGAGTTGGACAATATCGGAATATCGGATATCGGCAAAAAGCCATTATCGGACATCCCTAATTATTATGCCTAATTTTGTTGTGATGCCCCGCTGGATGCATTATACAAAAACAAAAAGGACCTTATCTTCACCATACCTGGTTGTCCAAATTAGGCATAATAATGTGTTAATTCCACGACTGTATATATCGGTATCGGTTGATATCGGTATCGGTAATTAAGAGTTGGACAATATCGGAATATCGGATATCGGCAAAAAGCCAGTATTGGACATCCCTAATGTTTAATATAAACAGTGTGCTTTATAACAATTATGGAGGTTTGTGTCATGTTTGTCCTCCTACAGAAACCATATTAAAACAAAAAACGTTTTTTTTCCCCTCATCTTTTTCCATTTTTCATACATTTTTGAAAAAGCTCCAGAGAGCCACTAGGGCGGCACTAGAGCCGCGGGTTGCCGACCCCCGTTTTAGACGCAAGCCGAGATCATCCGGTAATAGTTTCTTTGCTGATACGGGAACGAAATTTGATATTCAAATCTGATCCACATACCCCTGAGCTTAAAGAGTTTAATCATGGAACATCTTGAGATTAGAAACGCACTACAAGTTCAACCTTGCAGGTCAGGTGACTCTCCCAGCATTGAGGGGACTCATAATCTCCCCTTGTCCGCCCGCTGAGGGGAGCGTCTGGAGAGTCATTGCTATTCACGCTGGCTAATGTTTGACAGGTTTTACCGAGGAGGGGTTGGTCATCACGGGTCATTTGCGTCATCACTGGGGACTATTAAGGTGGGCTGCCAAAGCGTAGCGGCCGTGCGCAGGAAATGAGGAACACACTTGTGTCGATGCAAAGTTTAAGAGTTGCTGGCATCTGCACGCTCTCACCAGCAGTCACTGACTGTAAACCAAAGGTGCATAAAAACGCTTGCGTGCGCTAATATTATTCATGGTGTGTTTTATACGTTATGTAGACCACCTAATCTCTCCTTCACGCTTTTTTACCCACAGTACTTCTCACAATTGACTCATGTGTGACGAAAAGGGCTGACTTATCCTTAGGTTCCCGGGGAAGGACTTTGCCCGAGTGCGGCAATGAGTCACTACCAGACAGATCTTAAAGGCCACAATGATGCTGCGTCAAAACTTTTTTGAGGCCATGCATATACCGTATTTTTTTTGGGACTATAAGGCATACTTGCCAACCTTGAGACCTCCGATTTCGGGAGGTGGGGGGTGGGGGGCGTGGTTGGGGGCGTGGTTAAGATATATATATAAGAAATACTTGACTTTCAGTGAATTCTAGCTATATATATATATATATATATATATATATATATATTTATTTTTTTTTTTTTTTAAATTATATATATATATGTATATAAATAAAAGAAATACTTGAATTTCAGTGTTCATTTATTTACACATATACACACACATAATAATAATAATAATAATAATAATAACTGGGATTTATATAGCGCTTTTCTAAGTACCCAAAGTCGCTTTACATGTGGAACCCATCATTCATTCACACCTGGTGGTGGTAAGCTACTCTCATAGCCACAGCTGCCCTGGGGTAGACTGACAGAAGCGTGGCTGCAATTTGCGCCAACGGCCCCTCCGACCACCACCTATCATTCATCATCCAGTTCACCGGTGTGAGTGGCACCGGGGGCAAAGGGTGAAGTGTCCCGCCCAAGGACACAACGGCAGCGATTTTTGGATGGAAGAGGCGGGGAGCGAACCTGCAACCCTCAGGTTTCTGGCACGGTTGCTCTACCCACTACGCCATGCCGCCCAACATAACAACATAACACTCATCTACTCATTGTTGAGTTAAGGGTTGAATTGTCCATCCTTGTTCTATTCTCTGTCACTATTTCAGAACACACACATTATAAAAATATACATTATAAAATCAATAAGAAAACGGGAGCTCTAATTTGGGAGTCTGAATTAGGATCAGAAGTTCCTATATAAACATTGCGCACTCACGTCGCCTTTTTGTATTGATTACTGCAGCTGTGCACTGGATTCATTCACAAATACAAACTACAACTCACAAACACTTTAGAGTTAGGCTCCACCATCAGAATGTGTACTGAAACTTATAAAGATCACATGGATATTATTCAGTGAGTTGATTCACCAAAACTAACCTGTTATACAGGAGGAAAACGCACACAGGACATTTCAATTGTTCACAGACTGGTCGCTCTCATCAGAATGACAAGACACTTCCGGTCTGCAGGTGATAGCATTCAATTGGGAAGAAACGCCCTACTGCCCCCTACTGACCAATGTGAATACTGATAAATGTGTAATGACAGCTCCAAAAACGAATTCAAACCACAAAATAAATAAAATAAATCAACACAAAAATGTGACACATTATGGGTGGGTCACATATGCATGTACAGTAGATGGCAGTATTGTCTTGTTTAAAAGTGTCACAACATTGCTGTTTACGGCAGACGAACTGCTTTACAGTAGATGAAAACTTGACTGCTGTTGTTGTGTGTTGTTACCGCGCTGGGAGGACGTTAATGAAACTGCCTAACAATAAACCCACATAAGAAACCAAGAACTCGCCCTCGATCATTAGCTGTTTATATTGTGGGAAAGCGGACGTGTGAACAGGCTGTCAACACGTCACTCAGGTCTGCATGGAGCTGGAGGGGGCGTGGCCTCCAGCTCCGCCTGAATTTCGGGAGATTTTCGGGACAAAATTTGTCCCGGGAGGTTTTCGGGAGAGGCGCTGAATTTCGGGAGTCTCCCGGGAAATCCGGGAGGGTTGGCAAGTATGCTATAAGGTGCACTTAAAATCCTTTCATTTTCTCAAAAATCGTCTTAATGAACGGCATAATTCTGATTGTACTTACCGACCTCGAAGCAATTTTATTTGTTACATGGTGTAATGATAAGTGTGACCAGTAGATGGCAGTCACACATAAGAGATACGTGGAGACTGCAAAATGATGGCAGTAAACAACACCAAAACTTTAGATGTTCCATTGAGAATATAGAACATTACACACGGCACTCAAAAATCTGTCAAATGTTTTTAGTACGACTTCGGTAAGCTATGAAGCTGCAACTCTTGATGGATTGTCAACGCATTAAACATACGAGTATTATTATGGTATGTGTATAAGGACCGCAAAATGGCATCTATTAGCAGACATAATACCTGGTGTTTTGGTTCGCAATATTATACAAAACCAACTTTTCTTACCTTTTGGTACCTGCTGATCTGTATTTGGGATCTGCATAAATTCCTGAAAATGTGCGTGCCTCCGCCATTGTAGTCCGTGGCGACACCGTAGTCATACGCTTCTTCTTTTTCTCTATCTTCTTGTTATGTGGCATTCATCTTCCGCTGTTGCAATTTCTAATATAAAGTAGCGTAAAGTTCTTACTTATATCTGTCAGTAGACTAGATATCAGAGCGCTAAAAACTGTAGTGGGTTTACATAATTCACCCACGGAACTTTAGGTTTTAGAGGGATCCGTAGGGATGATGTTTGATAAGAAATTATCGAGTTCGAGCCTATTATCGAATCCTCTTCTCGAACCGATTCCTTATCTATTCTCTTATCGAGTCCAGATAGGTTGTTGTATATGGAAAAAAACACAATATTTGGTTTAACAAATCACTTCACATTCTCTACTGCTCGCTACTATAGTATTACCATATCTGAGTTATTGTGTAGAAATGTGGGGAAATAACTACAAATGTGCACTACATTCGTTAACCGTGTTACAAAAAAAGATGAATTAGACTGATACATAATGTTGGATATAGAGAACATACAAACCCTTTATTTATTGAGTTAAAAATATTAAAGTTCGATGATTTGGTAAAATTGCAAACAGCTAAAATGATGTGGAATTAAATGATGGAATGGATGAAGTAAAGAAGTTAAACATTGTACTGATATGATCCAGTTTAAGAGGTTGTTCAAATGAATAGTGCTTACAAAGTACAAAGAAGAAGAATTATGAGAAATACTTTCAATCTTATTGAAAATAATATATTCTTCATCTCAGTATATTAATAATGACTGAATTAATTAATTACATATTAAAAAACTGTTGTATATAATAATTCACAGATATTTTATTATAAAAAGGTCAGTAAATGATGTATATATTTGTAAACGCTATGAAGTGGGAAAAGGGTAGGATTAAATAAGATTTACTTCTTCCGACTCCTGTAAAGTGAAATGAAATGAAACTGTGATGTATTATGATGTGGTCGGATCATGTTTTGTTTAGTTATGTTCTGTTAGTTTTGGACTTCCTTAGTTGTTTTGTGCACTTCGGGGGTTTGTTTTAGTCACCATGGTTACTTATGATTTTCACCTGCCTTGTACGCGCACCTGTTGCTCATCAGAGACTCTATTTAAGCCTGCCTTTTCTGGTCACTCGTCGTGG
Source organism: Nerophis lumbriciformis (assembly GCF_033978685.3). Classification (NCBI taxonomy): domain Eukaryota; kingdom Metazoa; phylum Chordata; class Actinopteri; order Syngnathiformes; family Syngnathidae; genus Nerophis; species Nerophis lumbriciformis. The sequence continues at coordinate 11,013,651 of NC_084557.2, read as the reverse complement.
CTTCATTGTTTGTATTTGCAACAGTTACGTTGGTATTTTGGTTTTTGAGCGCATGATTCCTGTGCTAAAGTTACCTTAGCTTCTAGTATTCCTGTGCTAAGTAAGTTTTTGCTTTAGCTTCTCGTGCGAACGGCACGCTTTCCTTTTGTTTCGTTCCTGTCTGTTGTAATGTGTATGATTTATGAGAAATAAATCATCTCCTACCTGCACGCTTTCGTCCTGAGCCGTCAGTTTTGCGTCCCGGGAACTAACCGCACCCCACCGTGACACTTGACTGAGCTACGTGACGTCAATTCTTGTGATGTCTCACGAGGCATTTCTGTTCGGGACGGGATTCGTTCCCAGGGATTCGAATAAAGAACCAACTCTTTTTCTTTACTATAGTGGTCTCGATAACGGGTACCGGTTCTCAAAAAGGGATTCGAGTCCGAGCACTCGGTTCTTTTCTTATCGAACAACCGGGAAAACCGGGTTCGAGTATCATCCCTAGGGATCCGGTCAGACGGTTTTTCATGGGACACATTTCCGGCGTAAAGTTCTTACTTATATCTGTCAGCAAACTCGCCATGAAAGCGCTAAAACATACCGGTGTAGTGAGTTTACATTATTCACCCAAGGAACTTCAGTTAAAGTTAAAGTTAAAGTTAAAGTACCAATGATTGTCACACACACACTAGGTGTGGCGAGATTATTAGAAAGTTCCGGTCGGACGGTTTTTTCTCACGTTGTTGTTGCACTAGTGAGCCACCGATGAGAAGATGCTGCTCCGTTATTGATTGAAGTAAAGTCTGAATGTCATTAAAACAGTCAGCGCCATCTATTGACACTTTTTCCACTCCCGTCCTTGCACGCTACACCGCTACAACAAAGATAACGGGGAGAAGACGCTGTCGAAGGTGAGCCACGTAAATAAAAAACGGCGCATCCTGAAGCGACTGTCAGAAAGCGACTTGAAGATGATCTGTAAAACTTAATCCATGCAACATTTTGACAAAAGAACCACCATTACATGTTATGTAGACCACAAAATAGTTTTACATTTAGACCCATTATTATGACCCCTTTAATGCGCCTTATAATCCGGTGTGCCTTTTGTATGAAAATAGACCTGAATAGACCCACTCATCGGCAGTTCGCCTTTTAATCCCGTGCGCCCTATGGTCCAAAAAATTCGGTAAAGCATCATGGCCTCAAAAAGCCCGCGTTAATTAAAACACATTCCGAAACCTCATCCATCAGGTTTCCACATCTAAAAAAATGGCCTATTATCTTGCTGCAATATTGTTTGTGTGCTCAATTGTCTTGCTTATGAGCTGAGGTTGGATCCAGGAATGAAGTTCCCAGCTTGGTGTATTTAGGGGATCTGGATGGGCCAGGACCTGGCAGCCCACCTCAAAAGAGCATGCCAAAACCATTATCGGTCCTGGATCTGGTCCAGTCAGGAATATGGTTGGAGCGACGGAGGAAACAGCGCTCACTTGTTTGTTTGTTTTACAGGCCTCCAATCTGTTCCGTGTGCAAGGTGCCAGTTTGCTTTGTGTGTTTTCATTTGAAAACATTCTGGCAGAAAACATGTTTATGGTTGGCCAGTGCACATTTAATGACACTGAAATCAACTTCATCAACCAATACCGAGTTATCTAATTAATTGTCGTTAGCAAGACGTTGGATGTAGTGTGGTATTTTTGATGCGGTTGTATATTAACAAGACAGTGTCAGAAGTTCAATGCAGGAAATACCTTTTTATGAATGACAGCAACAACCACGTTAAAATGCACTTGATATCCAATAGAAGAAGGCAACATCACACAGCAAACAAGACACAGCACGGACACATACACGGGAATAATGTACAACAAATCAATGATTAAGGTGACAAGCGCGCAATCCTACAATACCCATCTGTGGACAAGAAGACTACAGCCATGGAAGCACATTCAGTCTCTTTATTACCTGGCGCTAACACAATTCAGTGAAAAGATTCTACAGCGCTGCCGTAATTGCTCGCAAACTGCGAGTCTGAGCCAACAAACACAGCTGAATTAATGCTGCTCTGTCTGGGCGCTGATGGCACATTGTCACTTACCAACAGGCACCGCCTTTTCAAAGCCCACAGACACACTCTGGTCTCATGAAACATCTCAACTACATATGCCAGATATTGTTTTATTCTTTTTAAAGTAACGCACTAATGACTTTCCCTAGTAATTAATTATGTTTATTTATAATAGTAAATCCCTTCAACTAACTTTTTGGCAAAGTAACAAGTAACTATAGTTAATTACTTTTTAAAAGTAATTTCCCACACGTGTTATTATGGGCCTGCTGAAATGCAAGCAGCCCATATTATTGCTCATACTTATCAACTTTTATTATTCACATTTTTATTATAGTTCCGCACGTTTCTCTTACACTTAATACTAGACGAACCCCCACATATGTTATACCGTCGGAAAGGTCTCGTTCGAGCCGACGGGGGTACTTTAAGTCGGGAACACTTCGTGTTACCATGGCGAAGATATTTACGAATAAACCAAAAAAAATGGGCCAATTGAATGGGTACATTCATTTTAATGGACAATTGCTCTGAAACATCTCTTGCTTAATATTTCATTTTGTTCACACACTTGTCTACCTTGGCTAAAAAGTTTTGACGTCCAAAGTTAGGTTTTGGCTGGATGGCCATTGGAAGGAGGCAAGCGCCATCGGCCTTCCTCCATTAAAGTGGATGGCGTCCACTTTAATTTATTAGAGCTTGGAAGCCCCGAAAAAATGTTTTTTTTTGGTGAACAACCTGTCCTCACAGCCACATCGTTTATCCCACTGTCATGTGTTTAGGTAAAAACGTTGACACACGTGTCCTCTCTCAGAAAATGTCACTTTTATGGAGGTCCTGTGTCCCATTTCACTTCTGTTGGCCCTCAAAGCCAAGAAAGTCAGCTAAATCTCTCATTGACTCCAATGTTAGATGTCGGCCCAAAAAAACACAGAAACACAACAATTCTTATTTTCCTACTCGCTTTAACTCGGCCATTTCTCCACTTATCGGAAATCTGAGAACACCGGAACTTTCCTCAAAGCCTTGAGGCGCTCACGGTTTTTACAAAAAGTCGATATCTCAAAGTGTTTGCCCACAATCAGAGGTCCAGGGCACAGATAGCAGGCCATTCAAAATTTCAGCGGGAATTTTCTAGTTATTGTTATTATTACGTCAGTGTTTAATTTGGTCTCAAAAATAATGCTGACAATAAAACAATATATCATCCAGCTAAATGTTTTATTGGCCCACGCCTAATAATTAAAATTATTATAGAAAATACTTACCGTATAATAACAATAATAATTAAAGCTGCAAGCAGCGATGGACGGGACCAACTTTGAGAGCTCATAAATTCCAAACCGGAGCAGTAAATAAAACTCTTTCATCAACTTTTAATCAGAAGGGTTCAATCTCTCTCCTGTGCTAATTTGAAGCCGACACGACAAACGCGCTCAGAGGAGATAATGTGTGAAAAAAGGTGACAGTTTTTACACAACTTTTGTTTTGAAAGGGGAATTGTAAACTTCCTGTTGATTTTTGCTGGGGGTTGTTAGTGTATAAAATATGGGTCTAAGTGAGACCTACATAGAGATTTTTGTTTCATGTACTACGACATTCCTACTGGGAGTTACAGGCAGTTTTGTCTGTATTTTCTTCCTAGGGGGCGCTAGAGCGCAATTTTAAGTTTTGGGGTTTGGTTTTTTGATTAGATCGCAATTTTCCAGTCCTGCTGTGTGTGTCCAATTTGGTGAGTTTTGAAGCATGTTAAGAGGGTCAAATTACAGCTCAAAGAGGCGGCGGTATAATAATAAAACGCTAGAAATACAATAGGGTCCTCTGTCCCAAAGGGACTCGGTCCCTAATAATAATACGGACAATGGTTATCAAAGTACAATAAGGACATTACATTTGCACAATTCAACATGTCAAAAATGAGTAAGAAGAAAAAAATCACAATATAATAAGAGTACACTGAAATGGAACTGAATCAGAATACCTTTATTGTCATTGTATGGAAACAACGAAATTGGACAGCAATCCAGCTCAGTGCTTTTAAAACAAACCTACATAAAATAGTCTCAAGACAACAACAATAATAAAACAATTTAAAATTTAAAAACATAATAAAATGTTTAAAAAAAAACATATTGCACAGTAGATCTTTATCAGAGGTAAGCAAGTAATAAAGTGGTGAGTGTTCAGGTAAGTGCAGAGTTTAGGGCAATAACAGCTCTAGGATAGAAACAGTTTTTCAGTCTATTTGTCCTTGCTTTGATGGTCTTATAACGCCTCCCTGAGGGCAAGAGTTCAAGCATGGTTAAATAAATAAACAATTATACTAATAATTTGTTATTTTGTTATAACAATAATCACAAATACAGAACTTTCACTTTTTCTACATAAAAAAAATGGAAAAATGCCAAAAACTGTGGAAAATATAACCCCATGATGATATCAATCAATCAATCAAAGTTTATTTCTATAGCCCTTAATCACAAGTGTCTCAAAGGGCTGCAAGAGCCACGACGACTTCCTCGGCTCAGATCCCACATATAACTTTAATGTAAGGTTACATCTTTTTACTTACAGAAATACAAAGAGACAAACAAGAACTTTCACCCGCTAAACCGGGCAGGCGCGCCTGCTTGCTGATGGGCTGATTCGACACAAACAGCCTAAAGGCGGCCTTATTTTCTATTCTTTCATCCCAAAGATGTGCGAGAAAAAGACCACATTTTCCCATCAGCCGTCAGTTCTTGAGCCACTTGGGCCTATTCCGCTGCTTATCCTGATGTACGAGACTTCTCAAAGACCCCGACGTGTGCTTTTCAATGTCAAATAACAGAGAAGTTAGCCTGTGGGCAGACAAACGAGACACGCCACAGTTTTCTCCGCTTTGAGGACTGCGGGGTGTAATGAAGCGATTCAATTTGATTTGTGCGAGTGCTGCATAGGCTTGGGCGCAGTTCCACTGTAAAATGCTTTTATGAAGCCGTAAGTCTGACTGGGATAGGCGACAATATTTATCTTGGAGGAGGCCGACTGCGTCAAGCACGATTTAATCACAAGTTGAACAAGATGACAATTTGACCTTGAAATGAGAGCGCTGGTGTGTAATTTTGATTGTGAATAAACCGAGGCGTAAAACATTTTGGATGTTAGATTTTTCTAGCTGCAGTACAAAATTCTTACTTGGCTACACATCGGTTAGGACACAATATTCTCCCGTTTGCGGTGAAGTGTTCTTTTTATTTCATTTCATGTTTTGTTTGTACACAGCTAACCAGACAGCGTATGCACTGTACACACATGATGTGCTGCGTGTATTACGATTGATATTAAAGTGCAGCTCACTCGACAGTTGTGCGTCTGGTCCAGCTGGCCAAGGACGTCTTTCCCGGTTTATTTGGGTAAGCACTCCATTTATGTTGAAATAGCTTGTCTCCAAATTCCACATTTGCAGCTTTTTGTCGGCTTCACCTCACTCTATCGGCTTCCGTCTGCACCAACGTTTCACCCTCTTCTTCGTGCTTGAATCTAGAAGAAGCCGTTCATCCTCCGTATATTCAGCTTCAAAAAGATAATGTTATGAATCCTCATTTGTCCACAAATAGTCGTCTTAGTTGTCTGTTACCAAGTCTGCCATGACTAGAACACACTGGCCTTTGTATGCAGAAGTAGGAACACACATTTGTTGCCAGAAGTCGGAAGTGCTTTGCTGTGGAAAATAATTTGTTCTGGCAATGATTAAAACCAACAAAATACGGTAAATATTGAACATATCACATATTGTTATGAACATGTGTGTTACTACATTATTTACAGACTTGCAGTGTGTATCTAAAACGTTGCTGGAGGCTTCTGAAGTTGTTTTAGAGCACGGGTGTCAAATTCAAGGCCCGCGGGCCGGATCAAATGAATTATCTATGGATATTTGATTAATATTAGAACCGGCCCGCAGGCCACAGCCGCCTGCTGCTGTTTTGCACGCATCAATACTCCATCAGTGTTGGCGCTAGGAATTTTTAAAAATGGGGTCCCAGGGACCCTATTAAGTCATAAAAATGGGGTCCCACAGTTAAATTTTTGGGGTCCCACTTTTTTGTAAGCGTTTTGAAAACAAATGATAATTGTATGCATTATCCTGTTATATCACACATTCTATGTCGTGTTTTGGAATAATGTTGTCATAAACGTTACTTGATTCATTAAGAAAAATATTACAAAAGAAAACACATTTTTATGCACATGTAAATTTATTCAGTTATAAACATTCATTCATTTTCTTCTTTCCTTCATGGATCTAAACTTTACCGCTGCCGGTATTTTTTTTTTCTATATTTTTATTGTAATATTTTCACAGTGTTTGTTCTATTTTTGGCCAAAGTAAGACAAATGAAACAATCTGAAGTTGTCTTTATTTTTTTGTTTTAATGCCATGATTTTAATAGTCTGGCCCGTGTGTGCACAGATTTTCCTCCATGCGGCCCCTGAGCTAAAATGACTTTGACCCCCTATTTTAGAGGGCGTTGAAGGTTACAACAGTGACTCCCTTTAGCTGCATCTATCAAACGTCTTTTTATCATCTTTAAAAAACGAATTAAAGAAAGAAGTATGTGTTATTGTCTCTCATAATGATTGTGAACAATGGGAAAAATTCCAAAAAAAAAAGGTGCAGTTCCCCTTTAAGGCTTGCTCCACCTAAAGTGTGTATCTTGGATGAAGGCGCGCAATGACAGACTTAAGTCGAGTGTGAGAAATGCTGCAGAGCCAGAATCCCCACCGTTGTGCACTTTTTCCACTTAAGCACATGGGAGAGTGGGAAGTAACAAAGAGTCAGAGACGGTGGAAGCAGGGTGGCAATTTGAGCACGCAATGCGGACCGTGTTGAATATATTATTTTATCTTTTTTTCCCTGACTCACCAAGGTCTGTGTTCATCATATGGAGGACACTCACACACACACTCACACACACACACATTCTTGTATTTCTTACCTTCTTGAGACCTCCAAAAAATGCCTACCTCTTTAGGACCACCCTTTCTAGATAAATAAATATGTGTATTTACAACATTAATAATATATATATACTATGCAAATATAAAAAAAAGCTTGTTGTGAAAAATGAGTTGGAATTTCGCAAAAAAAAAGGTCACAATTTCACAAGAAAATATAAAAATTTTGGCAGTATTATAATGCGAGTCGGAATTTTACTCAACGGAAGTCCAAATTTTACAAGAAAAACTGAACATTTGTGCAATGTTTTGATAAAAGTTGGAATTGTACTCAATAACAGTCGCAATTTTATGAAAAGAGTCGTAATTTTACTCGAGAAAAGTCACAATTTTATAAGAAAACTTAAAAATGTTGGCTATATTATAACAATAATCGGAATTTTACTTGGCAAAATTATGACAAATGTCATCATTTTACTCAAAAAATGTCACTGTTTTACAAGAACGACAAAAAAAATTGGCAATATTGTGATAGTCAGAATTTGATATGACAAATGTCGCCATTTTGCATTTAAAAGTAATAATGCTACGAGACAATATTGCAATATTACAGAAACAGAAAGAATATGAGAAATCGTTCCCAATTTTATAAGAAAGAAATCGACACATTGTGAGAAAAATGTATCTAATTTATTTTTTGAGGAAGTTTTTGTTTATAATTGCTTTTTAATCTTCATTATTTACTTCATTATTACAGTATGTGTCTATATACATATTTATAAACAATTTTTAATCAATTTTGGCCAGAAGGGGGACTTTTAAATTTCTTACACACACTTGTTATTTCATATGTTGACCAGAGGGGGAGCACTTTTAAACCCGACACACAGTCAATTTGAAAAATCCCTCCTTTTTGGAATCACCCTAATTTTGATAGATGTCACCACCAGGGGTGCAAATGAGACATTCTCTATTAGATGCAATGGTTTTCCGTATTGGGACCATGATTTATGTCCTAACTTGTTCACACCTCCTCATATGGAAAGTACTTTTCCTTGTTGATGTCTCAAGAAGTTCTCTATATACATATTTATTTATCTTTTTAATTAATTTATGGTCAAAGGGAGTGCATTTCAATTCTTTACACACATTTATTACATAAGTGTGTGTGGCCAAGTGGTTAGAGTGTCCGCCCTGAGATCGGTAGGTTGTGAGTCCAAACCCTGGCCGAGTCATACCAAAGACTATAAAAATGGGACCCATTACCTCCCTGCTTGGCACTCAGAATCAAGGGTTGGAATTGGGGGTTAAATCGCCAAAAAATATTTCCGGGCGTGGCCACCGCTGCTGACCACTGCTCCCCTCACCTCCCAGGGGGTGATCAAGGGTGATGGGTCAAATGCAAAGAATAATTTCGCCACACCGAGTGTGTGTGCGACAATCATTGGTACTTTAACTTTTTAACTTTAATATGTTGGCCAGAGGGGGAGCACTTTAAATGTTTACACACACTTGTTATTTCATATGTTGACCAGAGGGGGAGCACTTTTAAAACCGACACAAAATCCCTCCTTTTCGGGACCACCCCTAATTTTGATAGATTTCCCCACCAGGGGTGCAAATGAGACATTCTCGATTAGGTGCAACAAAAAAAATGGCAATATTGTGATAAAAGTCAGAATTTTACATGACAAAAGTCACCATTTTGCATTAAAAAGTTATAATTCTACATAAAAAAGTAACAACTTTATGAAAAAAGATTGCAATATTACAGAAACAGATATAATACGAGAAATGATTCCCAATTTTATAAGAAAAAAGTCGACACATTGTGAGAAAAAGACTGCTTTTAGTACATTTTGGTTTTTTGAATTGTTTGTTTGTAATTGGTTTTTAATCTTCATTATTTACTTCAAGTTATTACAGTATGTCTTTATATACATTTTTTTTTTTTTTTTTTAAATTAATTTTGGCCAAAGGGGGCGCATTTCAATATCTACACACACTTGTTATTTCATATGTTGACCAGAGGGGGAGCACTTTTAACCTTTTTGGGACCACCCTAATTTTGATAGATTTCACCACCAGGGGTGCAAATGAGACATTCTCTATTAGACGCAATAGTTTTCCGTATTGGGACCATGATTTATGTCCTAACTAAAATGCCTACCTCTTTAGGACCACCCTTTCTACATATACAAATATTTGTATTTACAACATTAATAATACTATGCAAATATAAAAAAAGGTAAGCTGTTGTTTTTGTTTGTAATTAGTTTTTAATCTTCATTATTTACATCAAGTTATTACAGTATGTCTCCATTTACATATTTATTTAATTTTTTTAAAATTAATTTTGGCACATTTCAATTTCACACACACTTGTTACACACACTTGTTATTTTGTAGATTGACCAGAGGGGGGACACTTTTAAAACCGACAGTCAATTTGAAAAATCCCTCCTTTTTTTGGGACCACCCTAATTTTGATAGATTTCACCACCAGGGGTGCAAATGAGATCTTTATTTTTTGTTTTTTTGTAATGTGCTTAAGGCCGATGACAAACGAGTCACGAACTACAGATGGCCCCTGTGCCGCACTTTGGGCAACCCAGCTGTAGAAGCTAATTGTTAATGGCCACTACAGTCTTAGTACCGTAGTGTATTCGTTTATACTATGGTCCCATATGGTTTGTCTTACGTCAGCACCGAAAGTCCTAAAATCAGCTGTTCACCTGGCGGGTTTTTTCGGGGATGATTAGGGAAGTCCTTCTTTCTCTGCCGTCTTGTTTTATCATATATTGCTGCCTTTGCACCTGTCGATGTTTACTTTAGTATGCACATTAAATCAACAAATAGGTGACGTGCGGTGAGGTTCATGGCTGGTGAGGCACTGACTTCATCACAGTCAGATTTACAAACATATGAACCCTAAAGAGTATCTTATTCACCATTTGATTGGCAGCAGTTAACGGGTTATGTTTAGAAGCTCATACCAGCATTCTTCCCTGCTTGGCACTCAGCATCAAGGGTTGGAATTGGGGGTTAAATCACCAAAAAATATTCCCGGGCGCGGCGCCGCTGCTGCCCACTGCTCCCCTCACCTCCCAGGGGGTGATCAAGGGAATGGGTCAAATGCAGAGGACAAATTTCATTACATCTAGTGTGTGTGACAATCATTGCTACTTTAACTTAACTTTACACATACAAACTGCAGCACACAAAAAAGCACATTTAATTAAAAAAAACGTTATTATGGTCTTACCTTTACTTATCAAAAAAGTCCATGAGCCGCTGTTGTGCTGGATTAATGCACCCCCTGACGAGAGTGTTATAGCAACTAAAGCCCTCACTTAAACTTTCCACGTGCAAGATTTAATCTATTTAAAAAAGTATAACCGAGGGTTTATAAATGTCGCCTATACTGTATGAAACTACAAAATAACAAACACGGAGGCTCCAGTTTACACGAGGACCACTTTATTTACCTTCTTTCAAAAACTTCCGCTCCACTCCAACGTGTCATCACTTCCGCTCTTAGCGCCTTCAAAATAAGAGCTCAAGGCATATACTGTATAACAGCGCATAAGAGGAACTTAACATCACAAAGAGGAAAGCCCATAAAAATAGGTTACAAAAGTTATTTAATAAGAAGCCAAAAAGTGCAAAAACAATAATGTTTGTGTTGGAGGAGTTGTGAATTAGGTACACCTGCAGTCTGCAGGTGTACCTAATGTTGTGGCCCTGCAGTCATTCACAACTCCTCCAACACGAACATTATTGTTTTTGCACTTTTTGGCTTCTTATGAAATAACTTTTTTAAATAGATTCAATCTTGCACGTGGAAAGTTTAAGTGTGGGCTTTAGGTGATATAACACTCCCGTCAGGGGTTGCCGTGCAGGAGGCGAGCCTCAGCCAGTGCGTCTTTTGCAGCCGTTTTATGATCGCTCAGCACAAGAAATACGTTACACACATACAGTTGTTGACAAAATACACTGTACATTATATACCTCAGCTAACTAAACTATGGAAATGTATAATATAATTCATATAGCAATACGGTCTCACTGCACAGCAGGCCAGCAGTTAGTTTCCTTGTTGATGTCTCAAGAAGGGCAGAAATACAAGAACACACACACACACACACACACACCCACACACACCCAGCGCATTTACCCCACTATGACATTTACAATTCCATGAAGTTTCCCACAGCACTGCAGCAAACCGTGATGCTCGCACTAAAGCATGCTCTTTTAAATGGCATCCTTTATAAATCACTGATAAAAGCAGAGAAGAACAAAGCAAAGAGAACTGCCTGATGGAGTGCAAGCTTCCTCCAATAAACCTGTGTACCTACACCAGGGCATAAATCTCTAACTTCCTCTTTTTTTTTTTTTTGCAGGTGGAAAAACTTACACTCTGGTCTAACAAATAGGCGCACATAAGGCCCGTGGGTACCGTAGGTTTCCACCATTCGCTTTGCTAGCATTCCCAGAAGGACTCCAGTTCCCCAGAAGGAATGTGGGAGAATATCTGGAAGAATAATGAAGGTACAGAGACATCATTCCTTTAAAAAAAAAAAAAAAAAAAAAAATGGACCATGAAGCTGCTCTATAGGAGAAAACAAGCGCATACAAACTGCATGAGAAGCTGCCGGTCCTCCAGGGAAACATGCTGCAAGTCGCACCAATGACTCAGGACTATGTTTCTTTAAGCATCCCCCCCTCCCTCACTGGGACCCACTCAGGCTGCGAGCAATAAGCACCGTCTTATAAAGCTGTGCGTTCAATTATTTAGCGACGATCGCAGCGTAACGTCACGCCTGCCACTGTTGTCGCGCTGCCATCTTCAGCAGAAGGCTGGTGGACCACCCGGAGTCGTGTTGACTGCAGAAACATTTGTTATTGGGCAGAAATGTGCATGCAAATATCCACTAAAACCTGTTTACACGCGCACAAGTGCAAGGAGGAGTCGAGTCATTAAGGGAAATTCTCGTATATCAGCAGCATTCGGATGTTTGCTTTCAGGAGACACTCTCACAAACATATATACGTACTCTACATGCTGTTATGTCTTTATAGGAGGGTTGTACGGAATACCGGTACTAGTATAGCACCGCGATACTAATTAATCATATTCGGTGCCTCAAAAAAGTACCCCTCCCCTTATAGAAATAAAAATAAAAATATTGACTGTTGTTACCCAAAGTATATTAAGTAGGATTTTTCAGAAAAAACAAATATATACAGTAACACAAAAACAACCTGTCTCTGTGATCACTATAGGTGTATAAATAATAATATAGTGTTAAATAAAATCAGTCCCTTGGGCACAAAACTGAAGATAATACAGCTCTCCAAAAAGTGCACTTCTGCTGCTATTGGAACATACTAACTACACACACTATGACACTAAGAACACTACGGTCATCAATAGGGATGTCCCGATCCGATATTTGGATCGGATCGGCCGCCGATATTTGCCAAAAAATGCGTATCGGCAAGGCATGGGAAAATGCCGATCCAGATCCAGTTTAAAAAAAAACTCCGGTCCGTGTTTTTCAACGCACCAATTTAAATAATACATTCCACTTTTCTGCTGCTCCCTAATTTCCGTTCCGCATTTTCCAGCACACCTTCAACACATCCACAGGTCTGTGGATTCTCACACAGTTGCTTTTAGCTGCTGGCATTAAACGACAGGCTCTTCTCACTCTTTCCTGTGTCTCCCTCTCACAGACAGCAAGCGCACCTTCTTACACACGTCACATACTGTCACATCATACGTCACATACTGTCACGTCATACGTCACATACTGTCACGTCATACGTCACATACGTATACGTCCTCCCCGAGCAGAGAGGTAGCAGCATGGCTAACGTTAGCTGTGATGCTAGCGCAGCCGTGCGAGCAACGCTCTCTTTAAGGTGCGCACCTGTGCAATTGCGCACTGCTCAAGTGTCCTCTGCGCACGGCAAATCTATGCCACACACAAAATCAAATAAAAAAATAAGCGCATAACAAATTTCGACACACGGACACGACAGAGAAAACAGTTTTCGTCATCATTGTTCAAATATTGTGACGTCTGTCGAGACGCTTATCTCCATTCGGTGCCACACGCCCACACCATCAAAATGCCAAGGCAAACATTTCCACATCAACACCGTATGAAAAAAATAGTGATTTTTTTTAGTTCTGATTTCCTTCTCTGCATGAAAGTTTAAAAGTAGCATATATTAATGCAGTATGAAGAAGAATGTTTTAATGTAGACACATAGAATCATCATACTGCTGTGATTATATGCATCAAGTGTTCATTCAAGGCTAAGGCAAAATATCCACATATATATCGTGTATCGTGACATGGCCTTAAAATATCACAATATTAAAAAAAGGCCATATCGCCCAGCCCTAGTTCAATGATGCCATTTCTGTTTGTCATGACTCATTTTGTCTATTTTGTGTTTATCCTTGAATAAACAGATCAGTTTCTTGTTACCAACCATTGTGTATTATTCAAACTCCCCTAATTCAGCTGGCTAGTTGTTACCAAGAGTACTAAAACCCTTTTCAACATGATTCTGACAACTAAGTAGGCTTAATAACTTTAAACTTTAATACATGCTCGGATAGGCCAGTATCGGTATCGGATCGGAAGTGCAAAAACAATATCGGTATCGGATCGGAAGTGCAAAAACCTGGATCGGGACATACCTAGTCATCAATCAACAATTCTTCCCCACTTACATGAGAGCGAAGCCCGGCAATAATTGCATATTGCCTGTTCTGCCCTCACTATACGTGTTGAGGTTATACAGCTTGGCAGACAGCTAACAAACAATCCAAAACAGATTAATCGATTTAGGCTCTTTATTGTTGTTGATCTTGCTTTGTCTTTTCCTATCTTTACTTTTGTCTTGCACTGGACTCCATCCATCCATTTTCTACCGCTTGTCCCTTTTGGGGTCGCTGTAGCCTATCTCAGCTACAATCGGGCGGAAGGCGGGGTACACCCTGGACAAGTCGCCACCTCATCGCAGTCTTGCACTGGACTGTTATTTTTTATTTTTTTTTAAACTGATATACACACAATGACAAATGTATAAACTATGTGATTCAATTAACATTCTGAAATGTAATACACAATATGTAAATAATAGCTTCACACAAATATACAGTAGTATCATCAAACAAATACTTCTGAGTGTTGAATCTATTTCGATGGTGGAAATATACAAAGTTTGTACGACTGGCAGCCATTTTAAGTCCTCAAAACATCCATTGAAACAGTGCACAAAAATCGTTTTTCAATAAACATCTTAGTATCAAACTTAACCACTTTCCACCTTAATATTGAGTTACATAAACAAGTTAAACAGTTTACTTACAGACTTATCTTTTCCAAGGCTTGTAAGAGCTAACACAACTTGTCTACTTCTCAATTGTCTCAACCCGGAAGTGCCCAAACTAATGACGCGTAGTATTTTCATATCGCCACAAGGTGTCAGTAAGAGTCTACAATCAAATGGGCATAACATTGCAGGTCCCACAGGGCATTTCCTGTACGTGGGAAGGGATTCATTCCCAGGGATTCGAATAAAGAACCAACTCTTTTTCTTTACTATAGTGGCCTCGATAACGGATAACGGTTCTTTTCTTATCAAACAACCGGGAGAACCGATTTCAAACATCATCCCTAGTTGTGAGTTCAAACCCTGGCCGAGTCATACCAAAGACTATAACAATGGGACCCGTTACCTCCCTGCTTGGCACTCAGCATCAAGGGTTGGAATTGGGGGTTAAATCACCAAAAATTATTCCCGGGCGTGGCCACCGCTGCTGCTCACTGCTCCCCTCACTTCCCAGGGGGTGATCAAGGGGATGGGTCAAATGCAGAGGACAAATTTCACCACACCTAGTGTGTGTGTGACAATCATTGGTACTTTAACTTTAACTTAAAATACGTCCCTGGACACATGGACTTAAATTATGACCATTGTATGATCCTGTAACTACTTGGTATCAAATCGATACCCAAATTTGTGGTATCGTCCAAAACTAATGTAAAGTATCAAACAACCGAAGAATAAGTGATTATTCCATTTTAACAGAAGTGTAGATAGAACATGTTAGAAGAGAAAGTAAGCAGATATTAACAGTAAATGAACAAGTAGATTAATAATTCATTTTCTACCACTTGTCCTTAATAATTTTGACAAAATAATAGAATGATAAATGACACAATATGTTACTGCAGACACATTAGGAGCCTTTGTTTGTTTACCTACTGCTAAAAGACAAGTGGTCTAGTATGTTCACTATTTTATTTGAGGACAAAATTTCAATAATAAACATATGTTTAATGTACCCTAAGATTTGTTGTTCAAATAAAGCCAATAATGGCATTTTTTGTGATCCCCTTTATTTAGAAAAATATCGAAATATATTTTAGTACTGGTACCAAATATTGATATCGGGACATCCCTACTTTATAGTACATATTATCTTATTATTCCTATTTGGCTTTGATTGATGCTGTCAGAGAAGTAATTTATATTTAACATTGTTTATTATGATAGTCATATTCATACTAAAAGTTGTGCGGTTTTGTTTTTTTACCCTTCACGTTCATATTTCGCTGTATTTTTTGCATTTTGGTTGCCTTTTGCTCGATTGTAAAATATGTCGATCAAGAGCGTGAGTGACGTTCATATGTTGTCAATATTCAGTGTTTTATTGTTCATAGTTAATATTGTAATATTAGACTCTGCAACATCGCGTGGACATCGGGGGCGGTACCTCTGGATTGGCAGACCGGGGTGGTGGTTCCTCTCTTTAAGAAGGGGAACCGGAGGGTGTGTTCTAACTATCGTAGGATCACACTCCTCAGCCTTCCCGGTAAGGTCTATTCAGGTGTACTGGAGAGGAGGCTACGCCGGATAGTCGAACCTCGGATTCAGGAGGAACAGTGTGGTTTTCGTCCTGGTCGTGGAACTGTGGACCAGCTCTATACTCTCGACAGGGTCCTTGAGGGTGCATGGGAGTTTGCCCAACCAGTCTACATGTGCTTTGTGGACTTGGAGAAGGCATTCGACCGTGTCCCTCGGGAAGTCCTGTGGGGAGTGCTCAGAGAGTATGGGGTATCGGACTGTCTTATTGTGGCGGTTCGCTCCCTGTACGATCAGTGTCAGAGTTGGGTCCGCATTGCTGGCAGTAAGTCGGACCCGTTTCCAGTGAGGGTTGGTCTCCGCCAAGGCTGCCCTTTGTCACCGATTCTGTCCATAACCTTTATGGACAGAATTTCTAGGCGCAGTCAAGGCGTTGAGGGTATCTGGTTTGGTGGCTGCAGGATTAGGTCTCTGCTTTTTGCAGATGATGTGGTCCTGATGGCTTCATCTGGCCAAGATCTTCAGCTCTCACTGGATCGGTTCGCAGCCGAGTGTGAAGCGACTGGGATGGGAATCAGCACCTCCAAGTCCGAGTCCATAGTTCTCGCCCGGAAAAGGGTGGAGTGCCATCTCCGGGTTGGGGAGGAGATCTTGCCCCAAGTGGAGGAGTTCAGGTACCTCGGAGTCTTGTTCACGAGTGAGGGAAGAGTGGATCGTGAGATCGACAGGCGGATCGGTGCGGCGTAATGCGGACGCTGTATCGATCCGTTGTGGTGAAGAAGGAGCTGAGCCGGAAGGCAAAGCTCTCAATTTACCGGTCGATCTACGTTCCCATCCTAACCTATGGTCATGAGCTTTGGATCATGACCGAAAGGACAAGATCACGGGTATAAGCGGCCGAAATGAGTTTCCTCCGCCGGGTGGCAGGGCTCTCCCTTAGAGATAGGGTGAGAAGCTCTGTCATCCGGGGGGAGCTCAAAGTAAAGCCGCTGCTCCTCCACATTGAGAGGAGCCAGATGAGGTGGTTGGGGCATCTGGTCAGGATGGCACCCGAACGCCTCCCTAGGGAGGTGTTTAGGGCACGTCCGACCGGTAGGAGGCTACGGGGAAGACCCAGGACACGTTGGGAAGACTATATATCCCGGCTGGCCTGGGAACGCCTCGGGATCCCCCGGGAGGAGCTGGACGAAGTGGCTGGGGAGAGGGAAGTCTGGGCTTCCCTGCTTAGGCTGCTGCCCCCGCGACCCGACCTCAGATAAGCGGAAGAAGATGGATGGATGGATGGAGTTAATATTGTAAAAAACACTTTTTTTATTTTCATGTACATTCTGGGTGTCTAATTCAGTAAAAGATAAATAAATTCCATTCCGTTTTTTAAGGCGGTCTGTCATAACGGTCTTAGCTTTCAATCAGACATTATTGTGAGGTTTTGCATTAGTGTTCCAAAAAATCTGATATTAGTCCTCATGCATTATTTCCCTGTCGCGTACTGTTGTTGGTCTGCTTGTTGTTATTCAACGATTAAAGGGTTCAATCCAGGGGTCACATCCCGCTGTCATCCCAACAATGAAACCATTCAGTCTCACGAGAAAGTGCTCATTCATGCAGTATTTACTGGCTCTGCAGGGGGCCACAGTGAGACATGCTCATCACAATGAAGCAGCAGTAGAAGAAGAGGATGAATAATAGAATTGGCGCTACCTGTTCAGGGGTGGCGTGCATGACGAAAAATAAATATGAAAAACTAAATTTGTTAATATGTTAGTTCAGGGGTCGGCAACCCAACATGTTGAAAGAGCCATATTGGACCAACAATACAAAAAACTAATCTGTCTGGAGCCGCAAAAAGTAAAACGCCTTATGTAAGTGTTATAATGAAGGCAACACATTAAGTACTGTATTTTTCGGAGTATAAGTCGCACCGGAGTATAAGTCGCACCTGCCGAAAATGCATAATAAAAAAGGAAAAAAACATATATAAGTCGCACTGGAGCCCCGCCAAACTATGAAAAAAACTGCGACCTATAGTCCGAAAAATACGGTAAGTGTCTCAGAGGGTGAGATAACTTCTAGAAATGACTGCCAAAGGTAAAAAAGAGTGTGTCCAAGTTAAAGGAATTGGCAATACATTATAATGGATTTATTACAATCTTTGCAAGCTGGGTAACGTTTGCTGTGGTCTGGAACAACATGGCACACGATCAGAAATGCATCCGATATTACATACAGATAATGTTTCAAGAGACATGCAAATATAAATCAAATACACAGAGGACATAAGTACAGGAAATGAAATCAGCTCAAATGTACCTACAAAC
Source organism: Nerophis lumbriciformis (assembly GCF_033978685.3). Lineage (NCBI taxonomy): Eukaryota > Metazoa > Chordata > Actinopteri > Syngnathiformes > Syngnathidae > Nerophis > Nerophis lumbriciformis. Next base: position 10,995,441 of record NC_084557.2, on the reverse strand, counting down.
CAATCAATCATCAATCAAAGTTTATTTATATAGCCTCTAAATCACAAGTGTCTCAAAGGGCTGCACAAGCCACAGCAACATCCTCGGCTCAGATCCCACATCAGGGCAAGAAGAAACTCAACCCAAACGAGGCATAATGATGCAGAATGTACACACAGCTAGCCTAAATAGCATGTTAGCGTCGATTATTAGCACTCGGCGCAAGTCAATAACATCAACAAAGCTCGCCTTTGTGCATTCACGCACAGCATAAAAGGTTTGGTGGACAAAATGAGACAAAGGAGTGGCATAAAACACGTCTTTCTTTGGCAGCGTCGGAGAAGGTTGCACATGTAAACAAACTGCGGTGAGTTCAAGGACAGCCGAAATTAGTCGGACAAAACGCCGCTAGTCAAATACTGTGAAGCATAAACACAAAAGTATTAAACACTCCTGGCATTCTCTGGATGAGCTTCAAGCACACCTGTGAACTGAAAACCATTTCAGGTGACTACCTCTTGAAGCTCATCGAGAGAATGCCAAGAGTGTGCGAAGCAGTAATCAGAGCAAAGGGTGGCTATTTTTGAAGAAACTAGAACACAAAACATGCTTTCAGTTATTTCACCTTTTTTGTTAAGTACATAACTCCACATTCATAGTTTTGATGCCTTCAGTGACAATCTGCAATGTAAATAGTCATGAACATAAATAAAACTCATTGAATGAGAAAGTGTGTCCAAACTTTTGGCCTGTACTGTAAATCAATACTCGGTTGCCTCGTCGGAATTTCATCCCTAATTACAACATATCAAATCAGGCAAGTAGGTTTTGTGAAAAAGCACGTTTCATTGTAAATACAGCCTGTTAATGTCTAGAGATGTCCGATAATGGCTTTTTTGCCGATATCCGATATTCCGATATTGTCCGACTCTTAATTACCGATTCCGATATCAACCGATTAATTTTGTTGTGATGCCCCGCTGGATGCATTAAACAATGTTACAAGGTTTTCCAAAATAAATCAACTCAAGTTATGGGAAAGAATGCCAACATGGCACTGCCATATTTATTATTGAAGTCACAAAGTGCATTATTTTTTTTTTAGCATGCCTCAAAACAGCAGCTTGGAATTTGGGACATGCTCTCTCTGAGAGAGCACGAGGAGGTTGAGGTGGGCGGGGTTTGGGAGGGTGGGGTTGAGGTGGGGGGGTAGGGAGTAGCGGGGGGTGTATATTGAAACGTCCCGGAAGAGTTAGTGCTGCAAGGGGTTCTGGGTATTTGTTCTGCTGTGTTTATGTTGTGTTACGGTGCGGATGTTCTCCCGAAATGTCTTGTTTGGTGTGGGTTCACAGTGTGGCGCATATTTGTAACAGTGTTAAAGTTGTTTATACGGCCACCCTCAGTGTGACCTGTATGGCTGTTGACCAAGTATGCGTGGCATTCAGTTGTGTATGTGAAAAGCCGTAGATATTATGTGATCGGGCCGGCACGCAAAGGCAGTGCCTTTAAGGTTTATTGGCGCTCTGTACTTCTCCCTACGTCCGTGTGCACAGCGGCGTTTTAAAAAGTCATAAATTTTACTTTTTGAAACTGATACCGACAATTTCCGATATTACATTTTAAAGCATTTATCGGCCGATAATATCGGACATCTCTATTAATGTCATATTTATACCCGTAATTTAATGTGTATTTTCTTCTTTCTTTAGTTTATTTCGAACATGAACACACATACAGCATAATACATCACACAATTTCATATCAAAAACCTCTTAAACTGGACCATATCAGTGCATTGTTTAACTTCTTTACTTCATCCATTACATCATTTAATTCCACATACTGATATGCTAAAGGTTCTAAACAGAGGTGGGTAGTAACGCGCTACATTTACTCCGTTACATCTACTTGAGTAACTTTTGGGATAAATTGTACTTCTAAGAGTAGTTTTAATGCAACATACTTTTACTTTTACTTGAGTATATTTATAGAGAAGAAACGCTACTTTTACTCCGCTCCATTTATCTACGTTCAGCTCGCTACTCGCTATTGAGTTTTATCGATCTGTTAATGCACATTTTGTTTGTTTTGGTTTGTCAGACAGACCTTCAAAGTAGGATCTATCGCATGCCTGCGTTTCACCAATCAAATACAGCCACTGGTGACGTTTGACTCTGTTTCACCAATCAAATGCAGTCACTGGTGACGTTTGATGACTCCGTTTCACCAATCAAACAGAGCCAGGCGGTCACATGATTAACTGCACATAAAGTTTCAGCGGCAAACAACAACAATGGCAGCGACAGCAACGAACGCAAACACCCCTGGCCTCACATAAAAACGATGTTCACGCTTCAGACAACCAAAACAACAGTTATGTAATGCGTTGTCATATGTGTCTCCCCAAACAAGTGGACATTTCAGCTTACTGTAACTCAACGTCAAATTTGAGGAAGCACATTGCGGTAAGTAACGTTAGTAAATATTTTGGCTGTCACCGTAGGCTGATGTTTGCTTCCCTGCTATGAATCACTGTCAAATGTACATTGTGTGGGTATAATTTATTAACGTACTGCAGCCTCATAGACAGACACAAACACACACACACACACACACGCACAGTCGCACACACACTCACGCATGCATACAAACACCAATTAGAAGTGCACAGTGTGTTCTCAGGTGCAGCCCACACCTATCAGAGTTCATGGTTTGCGTAATGGCTAACTTGTTATTTTCCTTTGTAATCTCTGCCTACTGAGTCTATGATGCTGTTAAGTTATTGTGGCTCAATTTGCCTTAATTTATTGAATTTTTTAATGTATTATTATTTAATATATTATTGTTTTAGTAGCTTAAGAGATATTCCTGGCTCTGAATTTGTTCATTGCTATTTTTATGTTTTTGTGCATTACTTGTTGCCGTCATCATTAAACGAACAGGTTACTTGAGTAGTTTTTTCACAATATACTTTTTACTTTTACTCAAGTAAATATTTGGGTGACTACTCCTTACTTTTACTTGAGTAATACAACTCTAAAGTAACAGTACTCTTACTTAAGTACAATTTCTGGCTACTCTACCCACCTCTGGTTCTAAGTCATACTTGCCAACCCTCCCGGATTTTCCGGTAGACTCCCGAAATTCAGCGCCTCTCCCGAAAACCTCCCGGGACAAATTTTCTCCCGAAATTCAGGCGGACTCAGGTCCTCCACAATATAAAAAAGCGTACCTGCCCAATCACGTTATAACTGTAGAATGATGGAGGGCGAGTTCTTCGTTTCTTATGTGGGTTTATTGTTAGGCAGTTTCATTAACGTCCTCCCAGCGCGGCAACAACACACAACAACAGCAGTCACTTTTTTGTATACCGTAAAACAGTTCGTCTGCCGTAAACAGCAATGTTGTGACACTCTTAAACAGGACAATACTGCCATCTAGTGCATTTGATGAAAGCACTTTTGTGCGTGCCACACATCAATGCATTATCAGAGAGGGTGTTCAGCATGGTTCGAAAAATAGTGACAGAGAATAGAACAAGGATGGACAATTCAACCCTTAACTCAACAATGTGTAGATGAGTGTTATGTGTGTGTATAGGTGTAAATAAATGAACACTGAAATTCAAGTATTTATTTTATATATATGTATATATATATATATATATATATATATATAGCTAGAATTCACTGAACGTCAAGTATTTCTTATATATATATATATATATATATATATATATATATGAAATACTTGACTTGGTGAATTCTAGCTGTAAATATACTCCTCCCCTTTTAGCCACGCCCCAACCACGCCCCCGTCCCACCCCGACCACGCCCACCCCCTCCCCCCACCTCCCGAAATCGGAGGTCTCAAGGTTGGCAAGTATGTTCTAAGTGTTGTACGTGCATATACATGTTTTAAATTAGATTTTCCTCTAAGGTTGTATTTCTCCTCTTTAGTAGAGAAGAATTGTTGTACCTTCTTTGGTAGCAGGTTATAGTTTGCTTTGTGCATCATTTTAGCTGTTTGCAATTTTACCAAATCATCGAACTTTAATATTTTTGACTGAATAAATAAAGTGTTTGTATGTTCTCTATATCCAACATTATGTATCAGTCTAATTGATCTTTTTTGTAACACGGTTAACGAATGTAGTGCACATTTGTAGTTATTTCCCCATATTTCTGCACAATAACTCACATATGGTAACACTAGTGAGCAGTAGAGAATATGAAGTGATTTTTGGCCGAGGACGTATTTTGCTTTATTCATTATTGAAATGTTTTTTGCCACCTTATGTTGTATATTTTGTATACGAGATTTCCAGTTCATTTTATCATCTATTGATACTCCCAAAAATCTGTTTTTTTTTTTACCCTTTCAATGTCTACTCAGTCTATTTGTATTCGTGTATGATGCTCTTTTCTACTGTTACCAAATAGCATTATTTTAGTTTTACTGAGGTTCAAAGATAGTCTGTTTTTGTCAAACCATCTTTTTAATTTGTTCATTCATTCTGTTATTATTTGTATTCTCTTCTGTGTGTTCTCTCCTGAACACATTTATTTAACAATAGGTTTTGTTCATGTCGGTGTAGTGGACCTCAGTTGATGCCCAACTCCTTGAGACTGTATTGATTCCGCACTGGTAAGGAAGCAGGAGCTTAGAACATTCAGAAAGAGCATGTATGTGTGGGTATGTATACATGTATGTGTGTATGTGTATGTATATATGTATGTATGTATGTATATTTCTGGGGGTACGCTCTGGGCCTGCCTGTCAGACGGGGGTCGACGCCTCGGGCTACTGCATCCGAACTGCGTGTCTGGAGCTCCTGGGTCCCGCTGTCCATCCCTTCCGGGTGCCCGTCTTGGTTGGGGCCTGTTGGGCCTAGTCCCTGCGTCTATTGTGGTAGCTTGGTGCTGCAAGGTATTCCGAGGTGCTGCGAGTCGGCCAGTTGCTGGGGTAGTGACCTTGTTTGTCAGCATGTCTGTGATCTTTTTTTAATTCTTTTTTTTAATTAATTAATTAATTTATTTATTTATTTTTTAATATATTTTATTAATATTATTTTTTAATTTTTCCCCTCCCTCAGGGGGGGGGCTCGGCGGGGCGGTTGCTGGTTGTTCCATCTCCATCGTTGGGGTCCCTGCGGGTGGGGTGGGTGGTTCCCGTGGCCCTGTGCCTGGGTGGTCCTGCGGCGGCCGATTTGGGTGGGGTGGCCGGGGGCTGGCCTTGCCGCGCTCTCCGGGGGTGGGGGGTGGGCTCGTGGGGGCCCGGTTGCCGGTGGGGCGGGGGCGGTCTTCCCGTCCGGTTGCGGGGAGTCTCTGGGTCCCTCGGGCGTGGCGTCTCGCCTTTCTGCCCGTGTGGGGTGTGGTCTCTCGCTGGCTTGGGGTCTGGCTGTCCCCTGCTTTTCTCGTGCCCTGTCCTCTGCCGGGTGCGTCTGTCTGCGGCTTGCTGCTGGCCCTTGTGGGCGGTACGGTGGGTCGGGCTCTGGGGTTCCTGTCGCTGGCCGGCTTGGCTGCGTGGGGACAGTGGTCCCTGGTTCCCTGGGCACCACGCCTCCTGTTTGTGGGTTGGGCTCTCGGGGGTGATGGGGCCGTGCTCTGGCTCCCACGCACTCTGGGAGTCGAATGTATTGTACATGCAAATTCACATATGCTCACATACGTACATAGGTACCTACGCTCCCACATACATACACAAATACAGTACATATTTACCTACCTAATGTTCGTACATCCACACGCACATTCAATATACAAACATACACATACACATACTGTACATATACATTCACTGTACAAACACATATACACATTCTGTACATATACATTCATTGTACAAACACATATACACATTCTGTACATATACAAGTACATATGCATACTTACACTCATGCACATAATCACGTTTCATCAAACATATATTAACGTTGTTGCCCTAGGGTAAACTGGGTGTAACACATGGCACACTGACAAAGCTTAACCTATTGTGACTATAACAATCTACAAGGTTAATGTAGGTTGCTTCTCTTTCTCCCCCTCCATTTTTCTGCATTCTTTCGTATCTCAAGTTATCATTACGTATATGTATTGTTGCATTTAAACAACTGTATTGTTGATAATAAAGGTAAATTATTGGTATTGTTCATTATCAATAGCGCTATTTCTATTGGTATTTGTATTGATCCATTTGTAGTGTAATAATGCTCATTGTCATTTCTGTATTATTTTTTATTTTTCGCTAACTGCTTATTTGCTATTACTTTTACCATCATATTTGTACATGTCATATTTGCTGATGTTGCTCTATTGTTGTTGTTGTTGTTGTTTGCTGTTGTTGTTTTTGTCTCTCTGTCTAATCCCCCTCTTGTCCCCACAATTTCCCCCTCTGTCTTCTTTTTTTTTTCTCTTTCTATCCCCTCCTGCTCCGGCCCGGCTGCACTAAATGATAATATAAATACATTTAATAAAGTAAAATACAAATAAGGCAACAAGAGAAGTATCCTACACTTCTCTTTTGTAAAGTAAATCTGAACAGCCGATATGGGCATCTACATCAACTATATGATTTGCCTGAGAAGCTGGACAGGACACAAGAAAAAAAAAAAAAAAGAAAAAAAAAAAAAAAGAAAGAGCATCCTTTGGCTTTAAACCTATTTTAAAAAATGATGACATAAACGCTGTTGTGTTAAAGGGGAACATTATCACAATTTCAGAATTGTTAAAACCATTAAAAATCAGTTCCCAGTGGCTTATTATATTTTTCAAAGTTTTTTTCAAAATTTTACCCATCATGCAATATCCTTAAAAAAAGCTTCAAAGTGCCTGATTTTAACCACCCGTCCATTTTCCTGTGACGTCACATAGTGAAGCCAACACAAACAAACATGGCGGAAAGAACAGCAAGCTATAGCGACATTAGCTCGGATTCAGACTCGGATTTCAGCGGCTTAAGCGATTCAACAGATTACGCATGTATTGAAACGGATGGTTGTAGTGTGGAGGCAGGTAGCGAAAACGAAATTGAAGAAGAAACTGAAGCTATTGAGCCATATCGGTTTGAACCGTATGCAAGCGAAACCGACGAAAACGACACGACAGCCAGCGACACGGGAGAAAGCGAGGACGAATTCGGCGATCGCTTTCTAACCAACGATTGGTATGTGTTTGTTTGGCATTAAAGGAAACTAACAACTATGAACTAGGTTTACAGCATATGAAATACATTTGGCAACAACATGCACTTTGAAAGTGCAGACAGCCCAATTTTCATCAATTAATATATTCTGTAGACATACCCTCATGTCAGCAGGCCAGGGAAGCTAGGGTCGATATTATTCTCTTGATCATCTTCGGGACGGTGTGAGCCAAGACATCCAGGGGGGTTTAGCTCACTCGTCTGCGGGAACAAACTGCCGCCATTGCTTGCCGTGCTACCGAGGTCCTTTGTCCCTGAATTGCTCACACACTCCGGCAGATTCAATGGGGGTCTGACGGCAGATTTCTTTGACTTTATCGTTGGAAATGCATCTGCTTTGACTGTCGCAGGATATCCACACATTCTTGCCATCTCTGTCGTAGCATAGCTTTCGTCGGTAAAGTGTGCGGAACAAAAGTCCAATTTCTTGCCACTTTCGCATTTTTGGGCCACTGGTGCAACTTGAATCCGTCCCTGTTCGTGTTGTTACACCCTCCGACAACACACCGACGAGGCATGATGTCTCCAAGGTACGGAAAACAGTCGAAAAAACGGAAAATGGCGGATTGCTTCCCGATGTGACGTCACAACGTGACGTCATCGCTCCGAGAGCGAATATTAGAAAGGCGTTTAATTCGCCAAAATTCACCCATTTAGAGTTTGGAAATCGGTTAAAAAAATATATGGTCTTTTTTCTGCAACATCAAGGTATATATTGACGCTTACATAGGTCTGGTGATAATGTTGTCCTTTAACATGAGTGTGCAAAGTATGCATGCACGTACGCATCTTCACCACAAGCTGGACAAACATCGGTGGCGACTTTTTAGACCAAAGTTAAAACATGGAAGGAATCTTTACAGAAATACACAACACATTGTCATTACACAACAACATGGAACGCCCTTTGGTCACAGCCACTAGTGCTACCACACACACACACACACACACACACACACACACACACACACAAAGCTGCACTAGTTGTGTTTACCTAGCCATGTGACTGGAGCTGCGGTACACGCGGTGACGTCAGCGTACATTCCACACATGCGTCGAGCTCGGTTCTCACTGATATCGTGTCGGATGTTGCCGAGTTGTGGGAGCAGAGATCACACATCGCAAAAAAAAAAAAAAGCCAGCAAACATTCACTGGGTCTACATTTGCTATATTTATCTTTTCCCAATGAAATAAATAAACACCACTTTGCCTTCTCCATCTGTGTGTTTGTGTGTGTGAACTATTGCCTTTTTGTTCTCTTGGAAATCAAAGACCATTAATAACTGCACGGCTAATGTCAAGGTGGAAGACGCATGAATAAATATGCATCATGATGTCTAAACAGTCTACTAATGCTTGCTTTTTATACACTGAACAAAAATATAAACGCAACACTGGCTTTTGCTCCCAGTTGAACTCAAAGATCTGCAACTTTTACTATATACACAAGCGACCTATCACTCTCAATATTTTTCACAAATCGGTCTAAATCTGTGTTAGTGAGCATTTCCTCTTTGCCAAGATAACATCTTGGCAAATCCCACATCCCACCTCACAGGTGTGACGTATCAAGATACCGATTAAACAGCATGATTACGATAAAACGCCACTCTGAAATGTGCAGTTTTATCACACGGCACAATGCCACTGATGTCGCAAGTTTTGAGGGAGCGTGCAGTAGGCATGCTGACTGCAGGAATGTCCACCAGAGCTGTTGCCCGTGAATTGAATGTTCATTTCTCGAACACAAGAAGTCTCCAAAAGGCGTTTCAGATAGTTTGGCAGTACATCCATCCGGCCTCACAACCGCGGACGACATGTAACCACACCAGCCCAGGACCTCCACATCCAGCAGGTGCACCTCGGTGATCGTCACCCAGACAGCTGTTGCAACAATTGGTTTGCATAACCAAAGGATTTCTGCACAAACTGTGAAGGACCGTCTCAGGGAAGCTCATCTGCATTCTCGTCGTAACTGCTCACATTCGATTGAGTCTGCACATTTTCAAAAAATTACGTTTGTTGGTGGGCTAATCCTTCCGTCAGTGTTACTCGTTTGAGCAAAAAAAAGCGCAGTAATGTCCAGAAATGTCCACTGCAGATGGCTCTCTGGAGGTTAGATTAATCCTACAAGCGTTCTCAAGAGAGTAGTGGACACAGCTTGATGAGGTCATCACCAATTTTTCCTCTGAGGTGCGCACCTGTGCAATTGCGCACTGCTCAAGCGTCCTCTGCGCACGGCAAATCTATGTCACGCACAAAATCAAATAAGAAAATAAGCGCATAACAATTTTCGACACGACACGGACACGACAGAGAAAACAGCGTTCGTCATCATTGTTCAAATATTGTAACGTCTGTCGAGACGCTTTGAGGACATGAATTCCATCGATCACTGAACTGAGCAAAACTCTTTATTGTCGGCCATAAACACATCACCAAAACATTAGTAAAAAAAATGATATCTCGCAAAACCGGTCATTTTCTGCAGTACAAACCAGACCAAAAGCAACTTTGTTATATCAACAGCAGCCGCTCGCTCTTTCTCACTTGCACCAACACATGCACATATGGCACTTAGCCAGTGATGCGTTTACAGCCACACAAAAAGTCGGACAACTCCAACACCACACATAAAGTGTCATTCCAGGTCGTTACACTATGATTTACCAATCAAATGTGTGCTTATTCTAGTGTCATTTATTAGGAATCTTAATGTATAAATATTAACCATGAAATGCTGTTAGTATATTAAATAAATACTAATGAAAATATATTTTTTACAAACAGGAAGTTGCAGGAATGTACACATGATCCCCTGCTTACATCTCATTGTGCAACATGTGAATGTTTTAATGGGAACTAAATGCAATGTATGAAAGGGGTACAAATTATTTCCAAAGCAGGACCTCCACCCAGACAAACAATACAAGTACACAGTTCATGAAAAACAATATTTTTTGTTATTGTCATTGTAAGTGGGCCTAAACACTTATATTAGAAAATAACCTCATGGAAATGACTGCTGTCATTTGATTATAATAATAAGAGAATGTTGTCTGTCTAACTGTGTTGGCCCTGCGATGAGGTGGGGACTTGTCCAAGGTGTACACCGCCTTCCGCCCGAATGCAGCTGAGATAGGCTCCAGCACCCCGCGCGACCCCGAAAGGGACAAGCGGTAGAAAATGGATGGATGGATGGAGATTGAACTTTGTTATTTAGTCAGGTTTGGGACAGGTGTGCTGCTGGTGTGGCCACAGTGTGCACGTCTGATGTTGCTCACATGGGCTCCACTGAATGCTCAGGGAGTTTTTGCGTTTGCTCACACACATGAACAATTAGAGGGAACATTGTTCATCACTAAAGTAAAGGTCACATGACCGAACACATTTGGGTCGAATTCAGGCAATTCCTTATCCGGCCCAAACAAAATGATTCGCACCGACGTGATGAAGCAGTTGACCCCACGTGAGTCAAAGAATGACGCAAACAGCACAGGAAGTGTCATCCAGATGGCACTTGCATAAGAAGCTTCTTGATTGCTAATCAGGAACAGGTGTGTCTCCTGATTGCCAATCGGAAACCGGTGTGTCTCCTGATTGCCAATCGGAAACCGGTGTGTCTCCTGATGGCCAATCAGAAACAGGTGTGTCCCCTGATTGCCAATCAGAAACAGGTGTGTCTCCTGATTGCCAATCAGGAGCAGGTGAGGGGACCAGCGCTCAGACTGGAGGTCGAATGGAAACAATCAAAGAAAAACCAGAAGTCGAACTAAGAAATAAGAACGTTGGAAAGGAAACGATGACAAAATCTCAGGAAAATAATATAGAGAAGCATCATGTGGGACATGACAGACTGATTAGTCTTCTGGATTCTTCTCTCATCTCAAGTGGAGTCCCCAAGATTGTCGTGTTTTTGAATGGATATAAATGCATGGCGGTCAAAGAGGGAACACACGGTCTGTGAATGTATCAACATCGCCATCGAAGCGACATTAAAGACAACTGAAGCAAAAGAAAGCTGCGGCAGCTAACTCTTTATGTCGGTAACTCTGCCCATATTTCATTTTTCTACCGATATTGGCTGATAATATCCATCAGCGAATATTATCAAACGCTGTTATGAAACACTGTCAATTTTTTTTAAAGGATTCTTCACTTTGCGGGTGATTTTTTAAATTTTTTTGTCCGAACTTCTGACATTTAAAACAATTATATTACTGTATTTTCCGGACCATAGGGCGCACCGGATTAAAAGGCGCATTAAAGGGGTCATATTATGATTTTTTTTCTAAATGTAAAAGACTTCCTTGTGGTCTACATAACATGTAAGGTGGTTCTTTGGTCAAAATGTTGCATTGATGATGTTTTGCAGATCATCTTCAAGTCGCTTTCTGACAGTCGCTTCAGGATGCGCCGTTATGTGGGCGGTCTTAAGCAAAACCTTTGTTAAAAAAACGTAAAAAATAGACCTCTTACATCAGGGATGTCAAACTCGTTTTCATCTTGTAACAGTGAATAATGTATGAATTTGCCTGTGGATTTCATTATTAATTATATAAATGATTTGAAGTAGACTGTCCATTTTACATTAAAAACTTTACATTTACAAAATGTTACTGTAAAATATAGTGTTTTGTTTTGTACCACTGTTTTTTAGGGATGTTTTTACGGAAAAAGCTGGCAGCTTAGTTGCCAGAATTTTTGTGTTAAATGTACATTGTTTTTTACAACATTATATTGTTAATGGAAAACCAGTACAAGTAATTTTTTTATTCTGGCAACTTAGCTGCCAATTTTTCTACCGTAAAAAAAAAAAAAAAAATCTACCGTCTTTCCACTGACAGTAATACACCGTTAAAAAAAACAACCGTAGATTTTACAGTAAAGCTCAGTCAACAGAATTTTAACACAAAAAAACAGTAGTAATTTTCTTTTTTCTATTTACAGTATTAAGCTGTAAAGAACACTGCAAAATGTGTTGTCATTTTTATTAATGTGATTGGTAGTTTGCTGTAAAGTTAAGTATTTTTTATTTAGTTTTATTTAGACAAATATGTTTTGGAAAGTATGATAATACTAATTATAATATATTTGTAATATTTGTATTATATATTATATATATATATATATTTATATATATATATATATATATATTATATGTATATATATAATATATATATATATATATGCATATATTATATACATATAATATATATTATATGTATATAATGTATATATATTATATATATAATACATAATATATATATACATATAATATATATATTATATGTATATATATTATGTATTATATATATATATAATATATATTATATATATTATTATATTATATATATATATATATATATATATATATATATATATATATATATATATATATATACATATATATACAGTATATATATATATATTAGTTTGCTGTAAAGTTAAGTATTTTTTATTTAGTTTTATTTAGACAAATAAGTTTTGGAAAGTATGATAATACTAATTATAATATATTTGTAATATTTGTATTATATTATATATATATATATATATATATATATATATATATATATATATATATATATATATATATATATATATATATTATGTGTATATATATATATATATATAATATATATTTTATATATATTATTATTATATATTATATATATATATATATATATATATATATATATATATATACATATATATATATTTAATATTATAAAATATTTGTAATATTTGTAATATATCTGTAATATTTGTAGCAATATTGGATTTTATTAAAGTTTAAAAGGCATGCAATTTCAAGCAGTACATATATTTTTTCTGTCAAAATGACATTTAGTGAGAAAATAAGTACTTTATTGACACATCATTTCCAGGTGTTTGCGGGCCAGATAAAATGATGTGGCGGGCCTGAGTTTGACACTTGTGTCTTACATTCTATTCTCAATGCTGTCCACTAAAGACAAAACAGGCAATGCCGCCATAAATGATCGCTGCTTACTCAAGTACGCAATTTGTTGTTCCTTTAATTAGCCACTTAGACACGATGGCAGGAGAATTAATCAAACGTGGTCTTTAGCTTGCGTCCAGCAGGGAAGCGCATGTCCAAAAAAGGAAGCCTGCAGCCTGCAGCCAGAGTGACTTATCATCCAGAACGCTACTAATTGCACTTCATGTAAAGCAAGCAGAAACAAATAACATCTGCTGCAACTCTGAATAAATGACGCCCATCAACTGGGATCGTTTTCAAAAGTGGGTTGGAAAAAAAAAAAAGTTGCAGTGGAAGGTAATCCAGTGTAATGGGAAGTCGTTCCACTAATTAGAGAGGTAGACCAGAAGAGGGGCGACCGTAAAAGTTTGTCGTAAACAGCAACACGCTTGATAAGGCTGAGCTGTGGGGGGACAGAATGAAGCATTTAAAGGGAAACTGTAATTTTTTTTCTTTTTTATTTTGCCTGTCATTCACAACCTTTATGTAAGACCAGAACACATTTTTTTCCTTTTTTATGCATTCTAACTAGTAAATAAACGTTAGCAAAAGTCAGCTTACAATGGAGCCTATCGGAGCTGCTCAACTCAGCCTATAAAGCGCTTGAAAAAACATCCAAACACCTCTATTAAGGTTTTCTATACATGCTGTACATTTATAACAGCATTTAATATTCACGCAATTTGATCTTTAATTTCAAAATTGTATCATGACGTTCGCTTTTTCCTTCGACAATTGATTGATTGATTGAAACTTTTATTAGTGGATTGCACAGTACAGTACATATTCCGTACTATTGACCACTAAATGGTAACACCCGAATAAGTTTTTCAACTTGTTTAAGTTTATGTTTAAATCAATTCATCACTGCAGACTCCACACGAGCCAAAAAATTGAATAAACCTCACTTACTTACTGTACAATGTCTGCTCTCACTGGGATGCGGACTGTTAGGATGTTCATACGTTCCGGTAAAGAATGACTCATGACCTGCTCAGTGGCCTAGTGGTTAAAGTGTCCGCCCTGAGATCGGTAGGTCGTGAGTTCAAACCCCGGCCGAGTCCCACCAAAGACTATAAAAATGGGACCCATTACCTCCCTGCTTGGCACTCAGCATCAAGGGTTGGAATTGGGGGTTAAATCACCAAAAATTATTCCCGGGCACGGCCACCACTGCTGCTCACTGCTCCCCTCACCTACCAAATGGTGTGTGTGACAATCAAGGGTACTTTAACTTTAATTTAATAATCCTCACAAAGAAAAAGGGGGGTGGAACCAAACGTCTTTCTCGCCATTTCCGGCCCTAAATTGGCTGTCACAGTTGACCAACTTGTCAGATTATGTTCCGATCCTTCTACTATCAAGGTGACGAACAATATTTACGATGTGGAATAAACTTTCACCTGCTCGGAGGCGAGAAAGCAGCTCGGCAGTTAATGATATCAATACAGCAGCACAAGCTAGTTAAGTTAAAGTACCAATGATAGTCACACACACGAAACTTGTCCTCTGCATTTGACCCATCCCCTGTTCCACCCCCTGGGAGGTGAGGAGAGCAGTGGGCGGCAGCGGTGGCCGCGCCCGGGAATCATTTTTTGGTGATTTAACCCCCAATTCCAACCCTTGATGCTGAATGCCAAGCAGGGAGGTTGTATAGTCTTTGGTATGACTCGGCCGGGGTTTGAACTCACAACCTACGGATCTCAGAGCGGACACTCTAACCACTAGGCTACTGAGTAGGTCAGTATGTAGTTAGCTCCTTGTGATCACAGCACCGCTATAAAATGAAGTGAATTATATTTATATAGCGCTTTTCTCTAGTGACTCAAAGCGCTTTTACATAATGGAACCCAATATCTAAGTTAGATTTAAACCTGTGTGGGTGGCACTGGGAGCAGGTGGGTAAAGTGTCTTGCCCAAGGACACAACGGCAGTGACTAGGATGGCGGAAGCGGGGATCGAACCCGGAACCCTCAAGTTGCTGGCACAGCCACTCTACCTGCCGAGCTATACCGACCCAAATAGTAAATAATAAATTGTCTGTCTGTGTAAGTGCTTATAATAACAATATCACTAAGGTTAATTTTCAAGTCACAAAATGTAAATGGAGTATTATTAGCGCTTTATGGATGTTTATTTATTGGGTTTTATAGGCGGAATAGAGAACCTCCCATTGGCTCCGTTGTAAGCGGACTATTTACCGTATTTTTCGGACTATAAGGCGCACTTAAATTTCTTTCATTTTCTCAAAACACGATAGTGCGCCTTATAACCCGGTGCGCCTTATGTATTGAATACTTTTGGTCGTGCTTCCCGACCTTGAAGCTATTTTAGTTGGTACATGGTGAAATGATCCGTGTGACCAGTAGATGGCAGTCACACATAAGAGATTGCAATATGACTCATGTAAACAACACCAAAATGTTATATGTTCCATTGAAAATATAGAACATTACACACAGTGCTCAAAAATCTATCAACATGTTTTAGTAGGACTTTGGTAAGTTAAGAAGCTGCACCGCTTGATGGATTGTACTGTGCTTCAACATACCAGTATTGTTATGGTGTGTTTATACGGTAAGACATATTATCTGGTGTTTTGTTTCGCATTATAATGCAAAAGGAACTTTTCTTACCTTCTGGTACCTGCTGATCTGTATTTGAGATCTGCATAATTCCTGAAAATTTGTGCGCTTCCGCCTTTGTAGTAGTCCAAAGTCGATAAGCTTCTTCTTTTTCCACTATCTTCTTGTTATGGGACATTCACCCTCCGCTGTTGCCATTTCTAATCAAAAGTAGTGTAAAGTTCTTACTTATATCTGTCAGTAGACTCGCCATGAAAGCGCTAAAACATACCGGTGTAGTGAGTTTACATTATTCACCCAAGGAACTTTAGTTATTAGAGAGTTCCGTTCGGACGGTTTTTCACGGGACACATTTCCGGCGGATGAGGAGATGCTGCTCCGTTATTGATTGAAGTAAAGTCTGAATGTCATTAAAACAGTTAGCTCCATCTTTTGACACTTCTTCCACTCCCGTCCTTGCACGCTACACCGCTACAACAAAGATGACGGGGAGAAAATGCTGTCGAAGGTGAGCCACGTAAATAAGACCGCCCACAAAACGGCGCATCCTGAAGCGACTGTCAGAAAGCGACTTGAAGATGATCTATAAAACATCATCTATGCAACATTTTGACCAAAGAACCACCATTACATGTTATGTAGACCACAAGGAAATCTTTTACATTTAGAAAAAAAATCATAATATGACCCCTTTAATGCGCCTTATAATCCAGTGCGCCTTTTGTATGAAAATAGACCTGACTAGACCCGCTCATCGGCAGTGCGCTTTATAATCCGGTGCGCCTTATGGTCCGGAAAATACGGTACGTTTATTTACGAATAAGAATGCACTGGAAAATACACACCCGTCTTCTTGTCCTTCTTAATGATTGTGAACGATAGGCAAAAATTTCCAAAAAATAAAAAGAGAGCGATTCCCCTTCAAGACCACATATTTGCAAAGGTGCTTGGACAACAATGTTCCCTCTAATTTTTCATGTGTGTGAGCAAACGCAAAAACTCCCTGAGCATTCAGTGGAGCCCATGTGAGCAACATCAGACGTGCACACTGTGGCTACACCAGCAGCACACCTGTCCCAAACAAGTTCAATCTCCATCCATCCATCCATTTTCTACCGCTTGTCCCTTTCGGGGTCGTGGGGGGTGCTGGAGCCTATCTCAGCTGCATTCGGGCGGAAGGCGGGGTACACCCTGGAAAAGTCCCCACCTCATCGCAGGCCAACACAGATAGACAGACAACATTCTCTTATTATTATAATCAAATGACAGCAGTCATTTCTATTTGTAATATAAGTGTTTAGGCCCACTTACAATGACAATAACAAAACATATTGTTTTTCATGAACTGTGTACTTGTATTGTTTGTCTGGGTGGAGGTCCTGCTCTGGAAATAATTTGTACCCCTTTCAAACATTGCATTTAGTTCCCATTAAAACATTCACATGTTGCACAATGAGATGTAAGCAGGGGATCATGTGTACATTCCTGCAACTTCCTGTTTGTAAAAAAATATATTTTTATTAGTATTTATTTAATATACTAACAGCTTTCCATGATTAGTATTTATAAATGATGATTCCTAATAAATGACACTAGAATAAGCACACATTTGATTGGTAAATCATAGTGTAACGACCTGGAATGACACTTTATGTGTGGTGTTGGAGTTGTCCGACTTTTTGTGTGGCTGTAAACGCATCACTGGCTAAGTGCCATATGTGCATGTGTTGGTGCAAGTGAGAAAGAGCGAGTGGCTGCTGTTGATATAATGAAGTTGCTTTTGGTCTGGTTTGTACTGCAGAAAATTACCACTTTTGTTAGATAGCATTTTTTTTACTAATGTTTTGGTGATGTGTTTATGGCCGACAATAAAGAGTTTTGCTCAGTAAACTGATCGATGGAATTCATGTCCTCAAAGCGTCTCGACAGACGTTACAATATTTGAACAATGATGACGAAAACTGTTTTCTCTGTCGTGTCCATGTGTCGAAAATTGTTATGCGTTTATTTTTTTATTTGATTTTGTGCGTGGCATAGATTTGTGTGCGCAGAGGACGCTTGAGCAGTGCGCAATTGCACAGGCGCGCACCATAGAGGGAACGTTGTTGGACACGTGCATGCACAAAGAGTACACAACATGACAACGCCACACGGGCACAAGCACAGGGCTGCCCCTGCCTACTCGCAGACCACCCGCTGGGCTAAATACCCTGGGATCCACAGGGAGCACCATCCTGCGCAAAGGGAGCACATTCTTGCCAATGAATGAAATTCTGCTTAGGGTCCAAATTTGGCCCTGCAAAACCTTCCAACACGACGGTGGTTCATTAATCCATCATAATAGGCAGAAATTAAGATAACAAATGGACGTTTTCAGGGTGAAAGTGCTTGTTTTGTTCAAACGATGCATTTTTTTCATGCATCGTTTGAACTTGTTAATGGGAAGATGGAAATGATCTTTGCAAACACAACTCTCTGTTTATTTTTGTCTTCTTTGCATTGTGTGGATCCAGCCAATGACTTTGCCCTTTCCTGCATTCGATCCATCTGCTGAGCTGGCACTTTTACATATAAAAGTGTGTGCGTGTATACTGGTGGGTCATTGTGGGTGTGGTGGTGGGGGGGGGGCTGTGTTGGCAGAGCATAGCCTGCCTCTGGCAATAAAGTCCTCAAATGCACCTCATTAGATTAGAGCTCCACACAGCTGCCAGTGTCAAAACTACAGTCACATGTACAGATGTACTGCAGTGTGTGTGCGTGTGTGTGTGCGTGTGTGTGTGTTTGTGTTTGTGTGTGTGTGTGTGTGTGTGTGTGTGTTCTTGTATTTCAACCCTTCTTGAGACATCAACAAGGAAAAGTGCCTTCTCATATTCTTTCTGTTTCTGTAGTATTGCAATATTTTTTCATAAAATTGTTACTTTTTTTTATGTAGAATTATAACTTTTTAATGCGAAATGGTGACGTGTCAAAAAATTCTGACTTTTATCACAATATTGCCAATTTTTTTGTTGTTCTGGTAAAATAGTGACATTTTTTGAGTAAAATTATAACTTTTGTCATAATTTTGCCAGGTAAAAATTTTTGTCGAATAAAATTACGACTCTTTTCATGAAACAGTCAAAATGTTAAGCTTTTTCTCGTAAAATTGCAACCGTTATTGAGTAAAATTCCAACTTTTATCATAATATTGCACAAATTTTCAGTTTTTCTTGTAAGATTTGGACTTGCGTTAAGTACAATTACGACTTTTATTATAATACTGCCAAAATCAAATTTTCTTGTGAAGTTGTGACCTTTTTCTTGTGGAATTCCAACACATTTTTCATAAGAAGCTATTTTATATTTGCATAGTATGTATATATTATTAATGTTGTAAACACAAATCTTTATATATCTAGAAAGGGTGGTCCTAAAGAGGTAGGCATTTTTCAGAGGTCTCAAGAAGGT
The DNA here is from genome assembly GCF_033978685.3 of Nerophis lumbriciformis. Lineage (NCBI taxonomy): Eukaryota > Metazoa > Chordata > Actinopteri > Syngnathiformes > Syngnathidae > Nerophis > Nerophis lumbriciformis. Next base: position 10,976,222 of record NC_084557.2, on the reverse strand, counting down.
ACAAAACACAAGAATGTGTGTGTGTGTGTGTGTGTGTGTGTGTGTTCTTGTATTTCCACCCTTCTTGAGACATCAACAAGGAAAAGTACCTTCCATATGAGGAGGTGTGAACAAGCTAGGACATAAATCATGGTCCCAATAAGGAAAACCATTGCATCTAATAGAGAATGTCTCATTTGCACCCCTGGTGGTGAAATCTATCAAAATTAGGGTGGTCCCAAAAAGGAGGGATTTTTCAAATTGACTGCATGTCGGTGTTAAAAGTGCTCCCTCTCTGGTCAACATATGAAATAACAAGTGTGTGCAAGAAATTGAAATGCTGCCCCTTTGGCCAAAATTAATTAAAAAAAATAAATAAATATGTATATAGAGACATACTGTAATAACTTGAATTAAATAATGAAGATTAAAAACCAATTACAAACAAAAAATTTAAAAAAAAAAAAATTAACTAAAAGCAGTCTTTCTCACAATGTGTCAACTTTTTTCTTATGAAATTGGGAAAAATTTCTCATATTATATCTGTTTCTGTAGTATTGCAATATTTTTTCATAAAATTGTTACTTTTTTATGTAGAATTATAACTTTTTAATGTGAAATTGTGACATTTGTCATATACAATTCTGACTTTTATCACAATATTGCCAATTTTTTTGTTGTTCTGGTAAAATAGTGAAATTTTTTTGAGTAAAATGATGACTTGTCATAATTTTGCCAAGTAAAAATTCTGATTATTATTATAATATCGCCAACATTTTAAAGTTTTCTTATGATATTGTGACTTTTGTCGAGTAAAATTACGACTCTTTTCATGAAATAGCCAAAATGTTAAGCTTTTTCTTGTAAAATTGCAACCATTATTGAATAAAATTCAAATTTGTATCATAATATTGCACAAATGTTCAGTTTTTCTTGTAAAATTTTGAATTCCGTTGAGTAAAATTACGACTTTTATAATAATACTGCCAAAATCAAATTTTCTTGTGAAGTTGTGACCTTTTTCTTGTGGAATTCCAACAAAATTTTCACAACAAGCTATTTTATATTTGCATAGTATGCATATATTATTAATGTTGTAAATACACATCTGTATATATCTAGTAAGCATGGTCCTAAAGAGGTAGGCATTTTACAGAATACAAGAATGTGTCTGTGTGTGTGTGTGTGTGTGTGTGTGTGTGTGTGTGTGTGTGTGTGTTCTTGTATTTCTAACCTTCTTGAGACATCAAGAAGGAAAAGTACCTTCCATATGAGGAGGTGTGAACAAGCTAGGACATAAATCATGGTCCCAATAAGGAAAACCATTGCATCTAATAGAGAATGTCTCATTTGCACCCCTGGTGGTGAAATCTATCAAAATTAGGGTGGTCCCAAAAAGGAGGGATTTTTCAAATTGACTGCGAGTCGGTGTTAAAAGTGCTTCCCCTCTGGTCAACATATGAAATAACAAGTGTGTGTAAGAAATTGAAATGCTGCCCCTTTGGCCAAAATTAATTAAAAAAAAAAAAAAAAAAAAAATATATATATATATATATATATACATATATATATATATATATATATACATAGAGAGAGAGAGAGAGAGAGAGAGAGAGAGAGAGAGAGAGAGAGAGAGAGAGAGAGAGAGAGAGATACTGTAATAACAAAGTAATTAATGAAGATTAAAAAAAACTATTACAAACAATAAATGAAAAAAATTAAAAATGAACTTAAAGCAGTCTTTTTCTCACAATGTGTCGACTTTTTTCTTATAAAATTGGAAAATATGTCTCATATTCTTTCTGTTTCTGTAATATTGCAATATTTCTTCATAAAATTGTTACTTTTTTTATGTACAATTTTAACTTTAATGCAAAATGCTGACATGTGTCATAAAATTCTGACTTTTATCACAATATTGCCAATTTTTTTGTTGTTCTGGTAAAATATTGAAAGTTTTTATGACTTTTGTCATAATTTTGCCAAGTAAAAATTCTGATTATTATTATAATATCGCCAACATTTTAAAGTTGTCTTATGATATTGTGACTTTTGTCGAGTAAAATTACAACTCTTTTCATGAAATTGCCAAAATGTGAAGCTTTTTCTCGTAAAATTGCAACCGTTATTGAGTAAAATTCAAATTTTTATCATAATATTGCACAAACAGTCAGTTTTTCTTGTAAAAATTTGACTTCCGTTGAGTAAAATTACGACTTTTAATATAATACTGCCAAAATCTAATTTTCTTGTGAAGTTGTGACCTTTTTCTTGTGGAATTCCAACACATTTTTCAAAAGAAGCTATTTTATATTTGCATAGTATGTATGTATTATTCATGTTGTAAATACAAATCTTTATATATCTAGAAAGTGTGGTCCTAAAGAGGGAGGCATTTTTTGGAGGTCTCAAGAAGATAACAAATCCAAGAATGTGTATTTGTTACAACACACACACACACACACACACACACACATGCCTGATATCACTGTGTTCCGCTGAGCTGTAATTGATTAGCCTGTGTTGATTAGCATGAGACACAAAGTCTATTACGTTAGTTCGATGCCCACAAACGAGATGAGGGACACGGCGCCGGACAGCCGCATGTGGCAACATTAACTCTTTCCTGCACGATGATTGAGCACTTAAACGCAGGAAATGGGAGGCGGCTGCAAAAGCAATGACAACAGACACAACATCGACGCATTAAATTGAGGCTGGCCGGATTGTGACATTCACACTCGACTATGGTTTTTGTTTCAGTGAGCAGGATTACACCAAAACTACTTGAATGATTTCCAATTAACTTTAGACTTTTTTACGTTCATTTTGTTGTGCCATCTATGAAGATGTACAAACCCCAAAACCAGTGAAGTTGGCACGTTGTGTAAATGGTAAATAAAAACAGAATACAATGATTTGCAAATCCTTTTCAACTTATATTCAATTGAACAGACTGCAAAGACAAGATATTTAACGTTCAAACTGGTAAACTCTGTTATTTTTGGCAAATATTAGCTCATTTGGAATTTCATGCCTTGCAGAATGTTTCAAAAAAGCTGGCACAAGTGGCAAAAAAGACGGAGAAAGTTGAGGAATGCTCATCAAACACTTATTTGGAACATCCCACAGGTGAACAGGCTAATTGGGAACAGGTGGGTGCCATGATTGGGTATAAAAGCAGCTTCCATGAAATGCTCAGTCATTCACAAACAAGGATGGGGCGAATTGCTGTTTTCCTGTGTGTAGTGTTTTACTTCTTGTCTTGCGCTCCTATTTTGGTGGCTTTTTCTCTTTTTTTGGTATTTTCCTGTCGCAAATTCATGTCTTCCTTTGAGCGATATTTCCCAAATCTACTTTGTTTTAGCAATCAAGAATATTTCAGTTGTTTTTTTATCCTTCTTTGTGGGGACTTTGTTGATTGTCATGTCAAGTTCGGATGTACATTGTCTTTGCTCCACGGTAAGTCTTTGCTGTCGTCCAGCATTCTGTTTTTGTTTACTTTGTAGCCAGTTCAATTTTAGTTTTGTTCTGCATAGCCTTCCCTAAGCTTCAATGCCTTTTCTTAGGGGCACTCACCTTTTGTTTATTTTTGGTTTAAGCATTAGACACCTTTTTTACCTGCACACTGCCTCCCGCTGTTTCAGACATCTACAAAGCAATTAGCTACCGGCTGCCACCTACTGATATGGAAGAGTATTTCAGTTGTTTTTTTATCCTTCTTTGTGGGGACTTTGTTGATTGTCATGTCAAGTTCGGATATACGTTGTCTTTGCTCCACGGTAAGTCTTTGCTGTCGTCCAGCATTCTGTTTTTGTTTACTTTGTAGCTAGTTCAATTTTAGTTTTGTTCTGCATAGCCTTCCCTAAGCTTCAATGCCTTTTCTTAGGGGCACTCACCTTTTGTTTATTTTTGGTTTAAGCATTAGACACTTTTTTTACCTGCACACTGCCTCCCACTGTTTCAGACATTTACAAAGCAATTAGCTACCGGCTGCCACCTACTGATATGGAAGAGTATTGCATGGTTACTCTGCCGAGCTCGAGACAGCACCGACACTCAACAACAACACATCATTTGCAGACTAGAATTACTGATTTGCAAAAAATATTTTTAACCCAAATAGATGAAATTAGATCATCTCCCACGGCACACTAGTGTGCCGCAGCACAGTGGTTGAAAAACACTGGGATAGGGGGCCCTTAAGGTATCTTATGTATGGAGGCCCAGAATTTTGGTGCGATGCCTCTGCTATTGCACTATAAGTATGACGGTTGTTTTCCGTAACGTGTTCTCTCGTTTTCAATGCAGAAAATAGCATGCATGCATCGTGACCAGATATGCACATAATTGGCCATGACTCTGCGTGAGGTAACTACCCTTTTTGTTGTCGCATGCGCAAAAAAGAAGAGCGTTACAGTGCGAATGAATCATAAACTAAAGAAAATGAAGTGATGCAAAGGAAGGTAGGCGAGGATGAAGACATGATAGCAGAGTTCAAAGAAATACAGATTAGGATGGGGCAGATTTTCACCCAAGAAGTCCCGTGTCCATCCAGACCACACGTCAAGACAAGACGCGGAGCAAAGTTGAACACACCTCCCCAGATTGGGAAGCACTGTGTTGCCATGGCAACGGATCTGACGTCAGAGCTGGGCATTATGTGATTACTCATAGAGAGTCTGTTGAGGAGCAGACCAATAAAAGAGGGACCATTACTCACACACGGGGAGATGGCCGGTGCTCAGGTTACACACACACACACACACACACACACACACACACACACACACACACGCACACACACACACACACACACACACACACGTGCACACACATGCAGACAACGGCAGTTAAATGTGTAGCCCAAAGTTACTCCAAAAGCTGATGAATGAGCAGCGTGACAACCCAGTGAGGAAAATAAAGTGCGGGACACTAGTCCATCGTCTGAATTTAAAAACAATGAGAAATATTTTTTAATACAAATAATCATTGACCTGGGTCTCCAAAAAATAATGATGCCATTGAACTAGTGTTTTTAGGCTTCGTCCATATTTGGACAAACATGTATTGCAAAAACTGAAATCTAAGTAAGATTAAATATCTCAAATAAGGGTGATATTTGCTTATTTTCTGTCTGATAAGATAATTCTTCCCACGAAGCAGATTTTATGTTAGAGAGCTTTACTTGTTTTAAGGCAGGGGTGTCAAACTCAAATACAGAGTGGGCCAAAATTTAAAACAGAACAAAGCCGCGGGCCAAGGTTGAACAAATTAACCTTTTAATAGGGACCCAAACAAGTTTTGCATTGAATATTGAACAAGCAAGGCTTATATAACTTTATAGTGACATGCAAAATTGAGTTTCAAATAATAATAATAATAATTAAAAAATATCAATGGCATATCAAATACAGTTTAAATAAAAATGTAATGCCTCTTTTCTATTTGCAGCCTTCTGAGGTAAATATCAACATTAACTTTTTCCACAGGCTAATAAATTTGAAAATAAAATAACAATGAATAAACCAACCATTCAGGACTTTAAACTGCTCTGTTTGCAACACACTGATCTAATCTGATGTGCCCAAGCCAGATACCTGGCATCTTTTCTTGGATGCTAGTTCATTAATGTCGGGGCTCAGGCTTTGAGCTGAGGCAACCTTCATTATCCAACGGAGGTGTTCATCAGTCATTACATCTCGTAGTCCACCCGGACCACAGTCTTGGGGGCGTGCCTTAAAAGCACTGTTTTTAACGTCCTCTACGAGCTGTCGTCACGTCCACTTTTCATCCATTCTAACAACGTGCCGGCCCAGTCAGAAGATATGTGCGGCTTCTGTACGCACACACAAGTGAATGCATGCATACTTAATCAACAGCGATAAAGGTTACACTGAGGGTGGCCGTATAAACAACTTTAACACTGTTAGAAATATACGCCACACTGTGAACCCACACCAAACAAGAATGACAAACACAGTTCGGGAGAACATCCGCACCGTAACACAACATAAACACAACAGAACAAATACCCAGAACCCTTTGCAGCACTAACTCTTCCGGGACTGGGCCAGCACGCGTTGGACTGGATGAAAAGCGGACGTAACGATTTTCGAGAGGGGCACTGAAATTTGGGAGTCTCCCGGGAGGGTTGGCAAGTATGAGAAATAGCGGTGAATACGGTGTTACCGCGGCACCGCCGCTGTATATAATCGGCGGGCCAGCTTTAGTGTTAATTTGATATCGCCTCAAGGGCCATGTGAAATTACACGGTGGGCCAAATTTGGCCCGCGGGCCAGTTTGACACCCATGTTTTAAGGGGTTTGGTCCTAAATTATCTTAGTAAGATATTACAGCTTGTTGCTGAGATTTGATGACCTATATTGAGTAAAACATGCTTGAAACGAGAATATCAAGTGTTGCAAAGCTGTGTCATCAACACTCACAAGTATAAAACTGCTTTTTCAAAGTAATAATTTCTTATTTCAAGCATGAACAATAAAATCATGACTTTGACACAATTGTGTCTCATAATTAAAACAGATGACAGCCAAATGGACTTTGCGGTTTTATTTTCAATGAAACGAGAAAATGCGTACTCATATAGTAGTACAGTTGACACAGTACAGTAAACGGACAGTTAATATTTAAACATTTAACATTTGACATTTCAAACTATTTTGAAAAGAAATAGTTCATGCACATTCAGGTAAATTATTCAAAATTACAATAAAAAAAAAGTTGGCTGGGGGCCGGACTATATGTGTATATATATATATATATATATATATATATATATATATATATATATATATATATATATATATATATATTCCTCACGTACTAATTGACTGAAAGAGCACGCACTTGGCGCGATGATGTCATGTTATGGATGGGAAAATGCATTTTTAGACAATATGATTTGCCTGAGCGGCTAGTACACCCCGAAAGTAACATTAAGAAAAATAAACTAGTTTTTAGTATAAGTTTGCTGGTTTCAAGAAATGTAATGCCGAGCGCATATCATTATGTCAAGATAATGGCACTAGCATTTACTTAATTTAGGAATATTTTTCAACATATTGAGCAAAAAGGTCTCTTTTTTTTTTTCTATCAAGAAAAGTGCACTTGTTATTAGTGAGAATATACTTATTTTAAGGTATTTTGGTGTTCATTGAGGTCAGCTAATTTTAATTGTTTTGGAAAGTCAACATTTTCTTGTTCTATTGGTAGATAATTTTCCTTAGTTCAAGTAAAATACCCCTCATTTTGTCATTTTTTTACTTGTTTTTTTAACACTGACTTGTTGCAGTGTGGAAGCGTTCAATAAGTTAGAAGGTATGATAACATCTAAGAACAAAAATATTATGCACTGATAACATCATGCATAAGGATTTTACTGCAACGGGATGATAACAAAACACATGATTATGTTGAAATGAATATGATGAATAATACCGCTTTAGTGTACTGAGTAAGCCAGGATGGATTGCGACTTCCGTATTTTTCGGACTATAAGTCGCAGTTTTTTCATAGTTTGGCCGGGGGTGCGACTTATACTCAGGAGCAGTGTTGGGACTAACGCGTTACAAAGTAACGCGTTACTGTAACGCCGTTAGTTTCGGCGGTAACTAGTAATCTAACGCGTTATTTTTTATTTTCAGTAACTCAGTTACCGTTACTACATGATGCGTTACTGCGTTATTTTACGTTACTTTTTATGTAGTATAAAGTGTGTTTTATCGGAGGGCTGCTGTGTCATCGTTCTGATTCTTCTTGTGTCACAAGCCGGAGAAGAGAGAGAGACATGCGCTCTGTGTGGGTATGTGTGCGTGTGAGTGTGGAGAGGGGGGGGCGTGTCTGATCATGGCGGAGCCAGAAGTCGAGTTTGCTAACATGGAGATATTTTCACTACTTTTCTTTTGTCGAGCACAAAGAAAAGAACATTTTAGTTAAATGTAAATTGTGCTTTGGATCAAAGATCCCATCTACTGCCCAAAACAGCAATTCAAATCTGCTGAAACAAGCTACATAAGCAACATGCTTCGACGAAGCTAGTAAAGAGAGATAGAGATTCTGATGCCACTTCACCTCCACCACTTAAGGATTAACTCTGCCTCTTCTCATCATTCACCGCTGAAGGTACACACACTCTGTCAATCAATGTTCCCTCTAATTGTTCATGTGTGTGAGCAAACGCAAAAACTCCCTGAGCATTGAGTAGAGCCCATGTGAGCAACTTTAGAAGTGCACACTGTGGCTACACCAGCAGCACACCTGTCCCAAATCTGACTAAATAACAAGTTCAATCTCCATCCATCCATACATTTTCTACCGCTTGTCCCTTTCGGGGTCGCTGGAGCCTATCTCAGCTGCATTCAGGCGGAAGGCAGCGTACACCCTGGACAAGTCCCCACCTCATCACAGGGCCAACACAGATAGACAGACAACATTCTCTTATTATTATAATCAAATGACAGCAGTCATTTCCATTTCTAATATAAGTGTTTAGGCCCACTTACAATGACAATAACAACAAATATTGTTTTTCATGAACTGTGTACTTGTATTGTTTGTCTGGGTGGAGGTCCTGCTTTGGAAATAATTTGTACCCCTTTCAGACATTGCATTTAGTTCCCATTAAAACATTCACATGTTGCACAATGAGATATAAGCAGGGGATCATGTGTACATTCTTGCAACTTCCTGTTTGTAAAAAATATATTTTTATTAGTATTTATTTAATATACTAACAGCATTTAATGATTAATATTTATAAATTAAGATTCCTAATAAATGACACTAGAATAAGCACACATTTGATTGGTAAATCATAGTGTAACGACCTGGAATTACACTTTATGTGTGGTGTTGGAGTTGTCCGACTTTTTGTGTGGCTGTAAACGCATCACTGGCTCAGTGCCATATGTGCAAGTGTTGGCGCACGTGAGAAAGAGCGAGCGGCAGCTGTTGATAAAACAAAGTTACTTTTGGTCTGGTTTGTACTGCAGAAAATGACCACTTTTGCCAGATATCATTTTTTTTACTAATGTTTTGGTGATGTGTTTATGGCCGACAAAGAGTTTTGCTCAGTAAAGTGATGGATGGAATTCATGTCCTCAAAGCGTCTCGACAGACGTTACAATATTTGAACAATGATGACGAAAACGGTTTTCTCTGTCGTGTCCGTGTCGTGTCGAAAATTGTTATGCGCTTATTTTTTTATTTGATTTTGTGCGTGGCATAGATTTGCCGTGCGCAGAGGACGCTTGAGCAGTGTGCAATTGCACAGGCGCGCTCCTGAGAGGGAACGTTGCTGTCAATTCTCTTATATACTCTTTCATTCTAGACTTCTAGAGTGTTTGATTATCACATCACTCTAAATGTATAGACTATAAAGTTCACAAACATAAAGAGGGATCCTAGTGGGCCAGGCCAATTTTTCCTTATCTCTAAACTAAAACTGGGGAAATGTGGAGAGTCTTCTGGGCTTCAGACATGATTTTGTATCAGAATTACTTGAGGAAGAAAATGCCTGGTTAGGCTTTGTGTATGTAGTGTGTGCCTTTCTTGGTTTACATCTATGCTGTTATTATGCTGTTTGTTACTTATGTACGTTATGTTGCAGCTATTTAAAATAGTTTTGTCAATTTGTTCTGGCCAGAAACAAATTGGCCTTTGTAACATATCTTTGTCTTTGTGTGTTGTATGTAGAGCACATTGCTTAGCAGAGTTCAGTGATGCAAATGCATGTCAAGTTGATCAACACATTGTATTATTCTCCAGTGCAATAACAGTACTGAAATGAAGGCTAAAAGGGCATTCATGGGAGCTCTAAAAAAAAAAAAAAAGACAAAAAGAAGTAACTAAATAGTTACTTTTCACAGTAACGCATTACTTTTTGGTGTAAGTAACTGAGTTAGTAACTGAGTTACTTTTGAAATGAAGTAACTAGTAACTGTAACTAGTTACTGCTTTTCAGTAACTAACCCAACACTGCTCAGGAGCGACTTATGTGTGAAATGATTAACACATTACCGTAAAATATCAAATAATATTATTTATCTCATTCACGTAAGAGACTAGACGTATAAGATTTCATGGGATTTAGCGATTAGGAGTGACAGATTGTTTGGTAAACGTATAGCATGTTCTATATGTTATAGTTATTTGAATGACTCTTACCAAAATATGTTACGTTAACATACCAGGCACGTTCTCAGTTGGTTATTTATGCCTCATATAACGTACACTTATTCAGCCTGTTGTTCACTATTCTTTATTTATTTTAAATTGCCTTTCAAATGTCTATTCTTGCTGTTGGGTTTTATCAAATAAATTTCCCCAAAAAATGCGACTTATACTCCAGTGCGACTTATATATGTTTTTTTCCTTCTTTATTATGCATTTTCGGCAGGTGCGACTTATACTCCGGTGCGACTTATACTCCGAAAAATACGGTACATATTCTCCAGGTGGGAATTTTTGGGCACCTCACGGTTTGATTACCATATTTTTCAGACTATAAAGCTTATTGACTACGGGGTCGGCACGGACTACAATGGCGGACGCTTGCACATTTTCAAGGCTTATGCAGATCCCAAATATAGATCAACAGGTACCAGAAGGTAAGAAAAGTTGGTTTTGTATAATATTGCGTAACAAAACGCCAGATAATATGTCTGCTAATAGGTGACATTTTGCGGTCCTTATACACACACCATAATAATACTCGTATGTTTAATGCGCGGACAATCAATAAATTGGTGCGGCTTCAAAGCTTAACAAAGTCGTACTAAAACATTTTGACAGATTTTTGAGCGCCATGTGTAATGTTCTATATTCTCAATGGAATATAAAAGTGCTTTGGTAAGTACAACCAAAATCATTCCGTACATTAGGCGCACCAGGTTATAAGGCGCCCTGTCAAGTTTTGAGAAAATGAAAGGATTTTAAGTGCGCCTTATAGTCGGTATGCTATTGAACTATTGTTTTTAGACTTCTTAAACAAACATTTTTGCATTTTTGACAAACATGAGAGCGTTCAATAAGTTAGAAGGTATGATATCATTTAAGAACAAAAATATTATGCACTGATAACCAGTGTTGGGTTTGATACTGAAAACCAGTTACTAGTTACAGTTACTAGTTACTTTATTTAACAAGTAACTCAGTTACTAACTCAGTTACTTACACCAAAAAGTAATGCGTTACTGTGAAAAGTAACTATTTAGTTACTTCTTTTTTTTTTTAAAGCTCCCATTAATACCCTTTTAGCCTTCATTTCAGTACTGTTATTGCACTGGAGAATAATACAATCTGTTGATCAACTTGACATGCATTTGCATCCCTGAACTCTGCTAAGCAATGTGCTCTACATACAACACACAAAGACAAATATACGTTTCAAAGGGCCAATTTATTTCAGGCCAGAACAAATTGACAAAACTATTTTAAATAGCTGCAACATAATGGCACTTTAACTTTAACTTTAAGTAGATACGATCTTCGATCCAAGACACAACTTACATTTAACTAAAATGTTATTTTCTTTGTGCTCGACAAAAGAAAAGTATTGAGAATGTCTCCATGTTAAGTAACTCAACTTCTGGCTTCGCCATGATGTCTTGTTAGTTGTTATGAGAGTAGTGTATGTGTGTGTGTGTGTGTGTGTGTGTGTGTGTGTGTGTGTGTGGCCCTTTAAGATATGACAGCATGTGAGGTGAGTGACATGAGTGAGTGAGTGGGCGAGAGAGGTGAGGGAACGGCGACAGTGAGTGCGTGCAGGTGCTCTAGCTTGGTGGATGGCTGCGTCCAATAAAGTCACAAAGTTGCAACACACCGCCGGCCTCGTCATTCACCCTCAGCTGTAAAGACCCACTTCCGGGTAATAATAATAATAATAATAATAACTGGGATTTATATAGCGCTTTTCTAAGTACCCAAAGTCGCTTTACATGTAGAACCCATCAAAGTGGGTAAAGTGAAGGTTGTTAGCCCCTGGAGGAACGTCTCCCCTGTGCCCCTCAACTACGGTCTGGGAGCACCCCCCGGCACCCACCCACAGAAAGCACACCTCTTCTTTTCCTTGTGACACAGAAGGACGACACCGCAGCGCTTCAATAAAACACAGTCAGATCTTCTGTTTCCAGCCGATACTACATAAAAAATAACGTAAAATAACGCAGTAACGCATCATGTAGTAACGGTAACTGAGTTACTGAATATAAAAAAATAACGTGTTAGATTACTAAAGTAACGCGTTACATCATGCATAAGGATTTTACTGCAACGGGATGATAACAAAACACATGATTATGTTGAAGTGAATATGATAAATAAAGCCGCTTTAGTGTACCGAGTAAGCCAGGATGGATTGCGACTATATATTTTCCAGGTGGGAATCTTTGGGCACCTCACGGTTTGATTAATATTACGATTCATAAAACAAGGAAACACTCCAGCAGGGGATAATCTCGAGGATAGAAAGCATCTTGATTGGCACTCAGGGACAGGTGAGGAAGGAGGAATACAGACAAAAGGAAGCAAACAGGAAATGGAAACAAAAATAAGAGCACTGGACAGGATATCAAAAAACAACAACCAGAAACTAATAATAACTGTCATGAGAGATCATGAAAAATGTGAACCCCTGCAGTAGATGCCAAATAACAAACACAAACAAGACACATCCTGTACGCCACTTGATGTTTTGCAATGTCTCACAGTGTTGTGTAGCAGATGGTGCTTAGCAACATCAAATAAGTCAGAGTTGTCCTCCAAATACGATCATTTTGAAGCTTCTGGTATATTTTGTCATTTCCCATCTGGCAACACTGGTCTCCATCCAAAAGCACTGCCATGAGATCTCCTGTCGAGTCCACGGCTTCTGCATTCCACACTCACTGGCGCCCATGTTTGACAACGTGCATTAAGCATGTACGTTGACACATGCGCTATTGTGTGGCACACACACACACACACACACACACACACACACACACACACACACACACACACACACACACACACACACACACACACACACACACACACGTACGCATTCCGCTCACTTCCTCTTCACATCTCCCTCGCAGTCTCCACCGGGACTTAAAACACTGTTGGGGCTGATAAGGATCCTGGCAAACAGCGAGGATAAACAGTCCGTCTGGTAATTAAGAGCCAGCGGCCAATCAGAGAAGAGGACGCCCAGACAAACATGTGACCCAGACTCCATTACTGATGCTTTGTGCATTCCCAGGCAAAAACCATCAATCTATACGTACTGGAGAGTTGAAAAAGTGAACACGAGCTCCAGCACTTTCCATGACTCCTCTTCTGAGTCGGGAGAACGACCTTGTCTTCGCCACGTCTGCGGCGATCATCAGTCAATCCGGTCATGGTAATCCGTGAGGATGCGACGTTTGCGAACGAGTCCAATCTTTGGAAGTGAAGTAATGATATTTATATAGCGATTCTTCTCTAGTGGTCAAAGCGCTTTTACATGGTCTACAAAACCCAAAACCAGTGAAGTCGGCACGTTGTGTAAATGGTAAATAAAAACAGAATACAATGATTTGCAAATCCTTTTCAACCTATATTCAATTGAATAGACTGCAAAGACAAGATACTTAACGTTCGAACTGGTAAACTTTCTTATATTTTGCAAATATTAGCTCATTTGGAATTTGATGCCTGCAACATGTTTATATATTTATATAGGTGCAAAGTTCTAAAGCCAGCATCTGTGATGGTATGGGGGTGTATTAGTGCCCAAGGCATGGGTAACTTACACATCTGTGAAGGCACCATTAATGCTGAAAGGTACATACAACATATGTTGCCATCCAAGCAACGTCTTTTTCTTGGACGCCCCTGCTTATTTCAGCAAGACAATGCCAAGCCACATTCTGCAGGTGTTACAACAGCCTGTAATCCAGACCTGTCTCCCATTGAAAATGTGTGGCGCATTATGAAGCCTAAAATACCACAACGGAGACCCCCGGACTGTTGAACAACTTAAGCTGTACATCAAGCAAGAATGGGAAAGAATTCCACCTGAAAAGCTTCTAAAATGTGTCTCCTCAGTTACCAAACGTTTACTGAGTGTTGTTAAAAGGAAAGGCCATGTAACACAGTGGTAAAAATGCCCCTGTGACAACTTTTTTGCAATGTGTTGCTGCCATTAAATCATACTTGCCAACCTTGAGACCTCCGATTTCGGGAGGTGGGAGGGTGGGGGTGGGGGTCGTGGTTGGGGGCGTGGTTAAGAGGGGAGGAGTATATTGACAGCTAGAATTCACCAAGTTAAGCATTCCATACACACATATATATATATATATATATATATATATATATATATATATATATATATATATATATATATATATATATATATATATATACATACACATCCTGAAAATATGCAAACAAAACTGTGTTTAGATAATTGATACTTCAAACTTGCATAAATCAATCTTAAGGAATATAACATAACTTGGCTTCTGAGAGCTTCAAAATGTAATGAATAAAATGCTAAAGTTGTTAATAAACAAGCAATTATTTTAATAAATAGATTAGTCATTTTGAATTAATTATTATGATCATTTAAAATTAATTATTTCAAACATGTTTATTTAAATGTATAATTCTATGGCTGGATGTAATAAGGAGTCAGAAAAAATACAAATAAAAATACAATTTTGATGTTTTTAGCAAAATATAGTAAAATTGTATTTAGTTTTTTTTTTTTTTTAATTAACAAATATATTTATTTATAGGTAAGATAAACATAATAATACAATTTATCTCTAGTCTGGATGATTTAGTTCTTGTCACCCTGTTGTCCTCCCGTCGGGAAAAAAGGCTGTCCTCACTCAAGTCCGCATGGAGCTGGAGGGGGTGTGGCCTCCAGCTCCGGCTGAAAACCGGGAGATTTTCGGGAGAATATTTGTCCCGGGAGGTTTTCGGGAGAGGCGCTGAATTTCGTGAGTCTCCCGGAAAATTCGGGAGGGTTGGCAAGTATGATTAAATTCTAAGTTAATGATTATTTGCAAAAAATAATTAAGTAAACCAGGGGTGCCCATTACGTCGATCGCGAGCTAGCGGTCGATGGCGGAGGGTGTGTCAGTCGATCGCCAGCCAGGCATTAAAAAAAACAGACCTAAAAATGAGCGATCATCAATCTTCACTAAGACGTCACTTTGGTCACTTGATTGACATTCACGGCAAACGAGGGTCTTGTGAGATGACGCCGGCTGCTGCCAGATCATTATTAAGAAAAAATGACCGACAGAAAGGCGAGAAACACTTTTTATTTCAACAGACTCTCTGCACAGTTCCTGTCTTCACAATAAAAGCGCTGCTCCATCCTACCCGCGCTAACAAAATAATATTTGACGCCAATGCATTTCTTGTAAAGTGTATAAAAAGGAGTATGCGAGCTGGACAAATAAGATGGCAAAAAGCAACCACTTTCATGTGGTATTGGTCAGAAAGGAGGACTTTTTTTTCTCCTCCTTTTGAAAATGTGGACGTTATCATCACTACTGTCTGATTCCAATCAATGCAAGTCATCAGAATCAGGTAATACACCAACTTATATTCTTGTCTTCATGAAAGAAAGAAATCTATATGTGTTAAACATGTTTATATTGTCATTAAACACCTTTAACTTGTTAACAAAAACGTCTCTTTCATAAATAAATAAATATAAATTACATATATGAATGAGGTAGATCCCCTCCACTTGGTCAATTTGAAAAGTAGCTGGCCTGCAGAAAAAGTGTGGGCACCCCTGCTCTTGGACCCATTCCCTAATCCAAAAGCACTTGTGACATTAGACTTAGACTTAGACCAACTTTCATGATCCACAAGGGAAATTGTTTCACACAGTAGCTCAGTTACAAAGGATGGAAAGTGTAAGGAGGGAAAAGGCAATGCAGGTATAAAATAGACTAAAAATTTACCGTAGTAGCAATATAAAATATAACATATATGTAATATTTACATAATATATGTACAGTATATGATATATACTGTTATATTATATGTTTGTATCATATATACAATATAATTATATAATAATTATTAAATAAAATATATATATATAAACAACATATAATAATAATAAATATATACATATATTAAAATATAATATAAAAATGAGAGATGTCCGATAATATAGTAGTACACTGACGTAGGGAGAAGTACAGAGCGCCAATAAACCTTAAAGGCACTGCCTTTGCGTGCCGGCCCAATCACATAATATCTAAGGCTTTTCACACACACACAAGTGAATGCAAGCATACTTGGTCAACAGCCATACAGGTCACACTGAGGGTGGCCGTATAAACAACTTTAACACTGTTACAAATATGCGCCACACTGTGAACCCACACCAAACAAGAATGACAAACACATTTCGGGAGAACATCCGCACCGTAACACAACATAAACACAACAGAACAAATACCCAGAACCCCTTGCAGCACTAACTCTACCGGGACGCTACAATATACACCCCCCACCTCAACCCCGCCCACCTCAACCTCCTCATGCTCTCTCAGGGAGCGCATGTCCCAAATTCCAAGCTGCTGTTTTGAGGCACGTTAAAAAAAAAATAACGCACTTTGTGACTTCAATAATAAATATGGCAGTGCCATGTTGGCATTTTTTTTCCATAACTTGAGTTGATTTATTTTGGAAAACCTTGTTACATTGTTTAATGCATTCAGCGGGGCATCACAACAAAATTAGGCATAATAATTAGGGATGTCCGATAATGGCTTTTTGCCGATATCCGATATTCCGATATTGTCCAACTCTTTAATTACCGATACCGATATCAACCGATACCGATATCAACCGATATATACAGTCGTGGAATTAACACCTTATTATGCCTAATTTGGACAACCAGGTATGGTGAAGATAAGGTACTTTTAAAAAATAATAATAAAATAAAATAAGATAAATAAATTAAAAACATTTTCTTGAATAAAAAAGAAAGTAAAACAATATAAAAACAGTTACATAGAAACTAGTAATTAATGAAAATTAGTAAAATTAACTGTTAAAGGTTAGTACTATTAGTGGACCAGCAGCACGCACAATCATGTGTGCTTACGGACTGTATCCCTGCAGACTGTATTGATATATATTGATATATAATGTAGGAACCCGAATATTAATAACAGAAAGAAACAACCCTTTTGTGTGAATGAGTGGGGGAGGGAGGTTTTTTGGGTTGGTGCACTAATTGTAAGTGTATCTTGTGTTTTTTATGTTGATTTAATTTAAAAAAAAAAAAAAAAAAAAAAAAAAAAGCGATACCGATAATAGAAAAAACGATACCGGTAATTTCCGATATTACATTTTAACGCATTTATCGGACATCTCTAATAATAATGTGTTAATTCCACGACTGTATATATCGGTATCGGTTGATATTGGAATCGGTAATTAAGTGTTGGACAATATCCGAATATCGGATATTGGCAAAAAAGCCATTAACGGACATCTCTAATAAAAATTATATAATATAATACAATACACTTACCATGTACAACATTACAGTATATGTAACAGCTGCTGCATAAAATAGAGAGTAGATCCAGCAGAAAATAGACATTATAAACAAAGAGAGGTAACTCACGTGTCAGGTGTCAGGTAATAGACATATATCACCTATTGCTGTATGGCCAGTGATTATGCAGCTGGATGGAGTGCGGAATGAAGGAGTTCTTGAATAAAAACATCAAAACAAACAAAAAGAAGCGACAGAATAAAGTCCATATGTAACTTTAAATATATTTGTTTTGCTTTTCATGTTTTGTGCTGGCAATTATGCAAATTAGACAATGACGCCACCAACCCCCCCACCCTGGGGACCCCACGCCACAGATAGAGCGCAGTCCTGTGGGAAACACGGCCGTGTTTGTGTGCACCGCGTCATCCAGCATCTGCAGCAAAGAGTGTGTCTAACGTGCGCGAACGCCAGCGCGGTTATTGCATTTGGGCCAAGTGTTCCGTGTCACTTCTCCGCCACAAATGTGACCGAGCGCCGGCCAAACCTAATCTAGCGCGCGCTGCATCATGGCTAACTTGGTTACGACGATAGTGTATCTGCGCTGATCTCATTAAAGGCTTACCATCCCAACAGCTCACCTTGGCTCCATCTGTCTCAATGAATGGCTTTTATTGGAGCGCCAAAAGATGGCGGCGCACACGTGCATGCAAAGTGCGTGCGTGTGGTCAAGCAAGCTGCACTCCACCTGGTAGGCCAGAGGACCTAACGAGTCCCGTGCACTTAGGGCCTCCTGCACAACAACATCCGCTACCCGGAGCCCGAGGCTGTGGCCAGCTGCTGTGACGTGACACCTCCTTGACAACATGGAGCACAGCCTCCGTGACCCAGAAGGTGCATTCTCTTTCATGGATCGAGTCGGATATGATGAGTTTACTTACACCAGGGATATTCAACTATATTGTTTCGGGGGACACATCTTTTGAACGCAAAAGGACTGTGGGGGTCGGACTTCTCCCATCACTGTTAGTCTTATTTTATACAGTACAGGCCAAAGGTTTGGACACACCTTCTCATTCAATGCGTCATTTTCACATTACAAACACAGAGTCAAATCAGCTCTGTTATTTTCCGTTTTTTCGACTGTTTTCCGTACCTTGGAGACATCATGCCTCGTCGGTGTGTTGTCGGAGGGTGTAACAACACGAACAGGGACGGATTCAAGTTGCACCAGTGGCCCAAAGATGCGAAAGTGGCAAGAAATTGGACGTTTGTTGCGCACACTTTACCGACGAAAGCTATGCTACGACAGAGATGGCAAGAATGAGTGGATATCCTGCGACACTCAAAGCAGATGCATTTCCAACGATAAAGTCAAAGAAATCTGCCGCCAGACCCCCATTGAATCTGCCGGAGTGTGTGAGCAATTCAGGGACAAAGGACCTCGGTAGCACGGCAAGCAATGGCGGCAGTTTGTTCCCGCAGACGAGCGAGCTAAACCCCCTGGATGTCTTGGCTCACACCGTCCCTTATGCCACCGAAGATGATCAAGAGAAGAATATCGACCCTAGCTTCCCTGGCCTGCTGACATGAGGGTATGTCTACAGAATATATTAATTGATGAAAATTGGGCTGTCTGCACTCTCAAAGTGCATGTTGTTGCCAAATGTATTTCATATGCTGTAAACCTAGTTCATAGTTGTTAGTTTCCTTTAATGCCAAACAAACACATACCAATCGTTGGTTAGAAGGCGATCGCCGAATTCGTCCTCGCTTTCTCCCGTGTCGCTGGCTGTCGTGTCGTTTTCGTCGTTTTCGCTTGCGTACGGTTCAAACCGATATGGCTCAGTAGCTTCAGTTTCTTCTTCAATTTCGTTTTCGCTACCTGCCTCCACACTACAACCATCCGTTTCAATACATGCGTAATCTGTTGAATTGCTTAAGCCGCTGAAATCCGAGTCTGAATCCGAGCTAATGTCGCTATACCTTGCTGTTCTATGAGCCATGTTTGTTTGTGTTGGCTTCACTATGTGACGTCACAGGAAAATGGACGGGTGTATATAACGATGGTTAAAATCCGGCACTTTGAAGCTTTTTTTTAGGGATATTGCGTAATGGGTAAAATTTTGAAAAAAACTTCGAAAAATAAAATAATCCACTGGGAACTGATTTTTAATGGTTTTAACCCTTCTGAAATTGTGATAATGTTCCCCTTTAATAATCTTTTTCTCTTCCTAATATTACTGTTCATTGAATTCTGCTATTGAATGAGTGGACTCAGGTGCTGAGAGCGACGCACAGCGTGAACGCTCTTGCAAGAAAGACACAGAGAAAACACACCCACGGATATGGCAATGTATCGATGACGGCAAGATTATCGGGTTCATTTTCATTATCGGGCCGAGACACGGGTGACGCGCAAGCAGATTTTTACAACAGAGTTCTACAGAAAAGTGATATTATATCAGATTGTAGGCATTTTCTACCCTTTGCGTTTATTATTATTTGGTGTGTTTGTTGCGCTTGATTGTAAAAGATGTCAATCAAGGAGGTGGTCTGAGAGGTTAAATAGAGCAATGTTCATATGTTGTTTATATTCAGTGTTTTATTGTTCATAGTTAATATTGTAAATCCCACATTTTTTATGTTCACGTACATACCGTGTTGTCTCATTCGGTAAAAAATTGTAAAATGACATTGTTTTTGTTTTTTTAGATGGTCTTACATACATTTTCTAGCATTCTATCAGACTTTTTTGTGAGTTTTCGTACCAGTGTTCCTGAAAAAAGAGACCCAAGCACACATACTGTGCAGATTTTTTACGCCAGTCTGGAACTTTCATGGTGCGTTCCATTTGTACTGGGAAGTCGTAAATTCCAAGTTTAGACTGGAATTTTAAATGTGATTAATTCTTTACTGTCATACTTAATTAAATCACATAATTTGATTTGCCTACTGTACACAGCCTCAGTCACTTATTCATCTTGTCTGTGTGTGTGTGTGTGTGTGTGTGTGTGTATGTGTGTGTGTGTGTGTGTGTGTGTGTGTGTGCGTGCGTGTGTGTGTGTGTGACAAAAGTGAGATGTAAATACGGATTATTCTTCACTGTCATGTCAAATTAATTAAAATCAATTAAATCACTGCAAGTCCCAATTCCATCGTTCATGTTAATAAGCCAGTCATTAAATTTGGTTTGTTCGTCAATATCTCAACACTGCATTTTTATTTATTTATTTATTTATTTTTATATATATATATATATATATATATATATATATATATATATATATATATATATACAAGTTAGGTCAGGAAAAAACACAGAGGCTATTTCATCTAGAGCTGCAACAACTAATCGATTAAATCGATTAAAATCGATTATAAAAATAGTTGGCGATTAATTTAGTCATCGATTCGTTGGATCTATGCTATGCGCATGCGCAGAGGCAATTTTTATTTTTTATTTTTATAAACCTTTATTTATAAACTGCAACATGTACAAACAACTGAGAAACAATAATCGAAATAAGTATGGTGCCAGTATGCTGTTTTTCCCCCCAATAAAATACTGGAAAGGATAGAAATGTAGTTTGTCTCTTTTATCCGATTATTAATCGATTAATCGAAGTAATAATCGACAGATTAATCGATTATCAAATTAATCGTTAGTTGCAGCCCTAATTTCATCCTTTCAAGCCTATTTCACAGGTTTCCCTGCTCTTCAGGAAATTGCGTGAAGGATCGCCTCACACCATATATATATATATATATATACACACACACACAGTACAGGCCAAAAGTTTAGACACACCTTCTCCTCATTCAATGCGTTTTCTGTATTTTCATGACTATTTACATTGTAGATTGTCACTGAAGGCATCAAAACTATGAATGAACACCCATCCATCCATCCATTTTCTACCGCTTGTTCCTTTCGGGGTCGCGTGGGGTGCTGGAGCCTATCTCAGCTGCATTCGGGCGGAAGGCATGGTTCCACATTTAAATTATCCGCACATTGTAAAGTGAATTGAAGTATATTTTTATATAGCGCTTTTCTCTACATAGTGAAACACAATATCTAAATGACAGTTTTAAACCAGTGTGGGTGGCACTGGGAGCAGGTGGGTAAAGTGTCTTGCCAAAGAACACAACGGCAGTGACTAGGATGACAGAAGCGGGAATCGAACCTGGAACCCTCAAGTTGCTGGCACGGCCACTCTACCAACCGAGCTATACCGCCCCAAGTGAAATGTGAGAGTGAAATAAAGAAATAAAGCCCGTTATAACAGCACAAATTTTCATTCAGTATTTTCCACTACACCAGGGGTCGGCAACCCAAAATGTTGAAAGAGCCATATTGGACCAAAAATACAAAAAACAAATCTGTCTGGAGCCGCAAAAAATTAAAAGCCGTATATAAGTCTTATAATGAAGGCAACACATGACGTAAGTGTCTATATTAGCTATAATAGCTTACTATCAAAATGACTATTACAGCTAATATTCGTTGACAGAAACGTTGAAATTTAACATTTATTCTACACATTTTTACAACATTAGAAACCATTAGTAAATCAGAGGCTCCTCAGAAAGTGAGATAACTCCTGGAAATTACTGGCTTTTAATGGCCAAAGTTATAGATGTGTGTGTCCAAGTTAAAGGAAACGGCCAGCTGTCTTCTTTTAATAGATTTATTACAATATTTGGCAAGCTAGGTAATGTTTGCTGTGGTCTGGAACAACATGGCACACAAACAACTATCTGAAACGCAGCCAATATTACAAGCAGATAATGTGTCATGAGACATGCAAAACTAAATTATATACAAAAAGGATGAAAGTAAAGGAAATTAAATGAGCTCAAATATACCTACAAATGAGGCATAATGATGCAATATTTACATACAGCTAGCCTAAATAGCATGTTAGCATTGATTAAAATATGCCTGATTAGCACTCCAACAAGTCAATAACATCCAACAACGTGCACCTTTGAGCATTCACACACAGTATAAAACTTTTGGTGGACAAAATGAGACAAAGAAGGAGTGGAAGATTTTGCATGTAAACAAACATGTTGCATCACAGTCCACACTATAGTGAGTTCAAGAACCGCCAAAATTTCAATTTTTCCATTTTCCACAGCTTGTCCCTTGATGTTCACCAAATACATCTCATCATACTCTCACAAACATATTAAACATTTCTAACAATTGGGAAAATGTGTGTTATGTTTGTCCTAAAAAAAACAAAAACATGCTAAAACAAAAAAAACATTTCCCCCATCTTTTTCCATATTTCAATCCTTTTTAAAAAATGCTCCAGGGAGCCACTAGGGCGGCACTAAAGAGCCGCAGGTTGCTGACCCCTGCACTACACCATTCTGAGCTCCTTTGGGCTCGGTCGCGGGAGAGCCCCGCCCTCTCCAGCCCAGAGCCGAGGGAAGGGCCCCTCGTTGTCAGCCTTTTTGTTCTTTTGTCTCACATTTTTACTATTTTTTTTTGGTTTGATTTTATTTCAACAATACGCCGAAGACATAACAAAACTAGAGATCCGGGCCACAAACATCCCCCAGGCTGCACTTTGGACACCCCTGATGGAATTCAAACATTTACTATGCATTTATGAACAATTAACATGCAAGTAGCTCATGACGACTTCATCTTTACAAAGTCAAACACCTACGTAAGGTTTTTCCATGTTTTTAAAAAGCTGGTTTCAACCAATGTCACGCAATAATGAGTTTTTATTGCATGTAAACATACCGAGTGTGTGTACATGGGGCGTCGATGTTGGGATGGGACCCTTTAGTAGTCTTGTGTAAATCTTAAATAAAAACAGAATATAATGATCTGCAAATCCTTTTCAACCTATATTCAATTAAATAGACTGCCAAGACAAGATATTTAATGTTGAAACTGAGAAACTTAATTTTTTTTGCAAATAATTGCAAAAAAGTTGTCACAGGGGCATTTTTACCACTGTGTTACATGGCCTTTCCTTTTAACAACACTCAGTAAACGTTTGGGAACTGAGGAGACACATTTTTGAAGCTTTTCAGGTGGAATTCTTTCCCATTCTTGCTTGATGTACAGCTTAAGTTGTTCAACAGTCTGGGGTCTCCGTTGTCGTATTTTAGGCTTTATAATGCGCCACACGTTTTCAATGGGAGACAGGTCTGGAGTACATGCAGGCCAGTCTAGTACCCGCACTCTTTTACTACAAAGCCACACTATTGTAACAGTCCAAATGGGTTTTTTCTTCTTTGGTCCGGAGGACATGACATCCACGGTTTCCAAAAACAATTTGAAATGTGGACTCGTCAGACCACAGAACACTTTTCCACTTTGCATCAGTCCATCTTAGATGAGCTCGGCCCAGCGTTTCTGGGTGTTATTGATAAATGGCTTTCGCTTTGCATAGTCGAGTTTTAACCTGCACTTACAGATGTAGCGACAAACTGCAGTTACTGACAGTGGTTTTCTGAAGTGTTCCTGGGCCCATGTGGTGATATCCTTTATACACTGATGTCGGTTTTTGATGCAGTACCGCCTGATTTCTGAGGGATTTCTCCAGATTCTCTGAACCTTTTGATGATATTACGGACCGTAGATGGAGAAATCCTTAAATTTGAGAAATGTTGTTCTTAAACTGTTGGACAATTTTCTCACGCATTTGTTGACAAAGTGGTGACCTTCGCCCCATCCTTGTTTGTGAATGACGTAGCATTTAATGGAAGCTGCTATTATACCCAATCAGCCTTTTTGTTCTTTTGTCTCACATTTTTACTATTTTTTTTGGTTTGATTTTATTTCAACAATACGCCGAAGAGATAACAAAACTAGAGATTCGGGCCACAAACATCCCCCAGGCCGCACTTTGGACACCCCTGATGGAATTCAAACATTTACTATGCATTTCTGAACAATTAACATGCAAGTAGCTCATGACGACTTCAATTTGAAGGCGCTAAAAAATTGAAAGTGAAATACTATCAGGCTTGGCCAGCTGCAAAGAAAGCATGACTGCAAACTGTGAAGAATTGAACAGCGTAGCATCAGCTGCTGGAGATTTTTTTTTCATCTCCCCCCCCCCCCACGAGATTGTCGAAACACAACCGAAGACTAATGATGTATTCATTCTCAGCGGTTGGTCTGCAATAACATGTCCTGTATGTTATTATAAAGTACAAGCAACCATGTGGAAGTCTTTCAATTTCAATAAAAGAGAACCAAAAACAACGTGGCGGCATAGAATATTGCATGAATTTAGGAATAGTACATATATTTCCTGCTGGGAAGACCTACAAAAACAAACGATATGTACTGTAGGAAGCATTTCAAAGACAATAATGAGCCGTTAATGATTAGTTGCTCAGAGTCCAGTGTGTACGATCAGAGGCGTCGTAGGAATGTTGTAACACTGGGGGGGCTTTTGTAAAGTTTGAATATTTTTGTTCTGTCATTTAAACATGTACGTTATAGAAATAACTGTGTAAAGGTTAATGTGAAATAGCAATGAAAGTTCAATAATAATGTAGCTTGACTCAAATAAGGAACGTCTAAGACTGTCTAAACCAGGGGTCGGCAACCTTTACCAGTCAAAGAGCCATTTTGACCAGTTTCACACAAAAAAGAAAACAATGGGAGCCACAAAACTCTTTTGAAATTTAAAATGAAATAACACTGCACACAAAGTTTTTTTTTTGCTTTGTGCTATGTATAAACCAGGGGTCTCAGACACGCGGCCCGCACCTTAATATGAAAATGTAATGTTAGTGCGGCCCGCAAGTTTTATGTGAATGCCGCTTGACAGCATCACACTTGCCAACCCTCCCAATTTTTCCGGGAGACTCCCGAATTTCAGAGCAACTATTCTCTCGAATGTCTGCTGATTTTCACCCAAACAACAATAATAAGGGCGTGCTATGATGGCACTGCCTTTAGCGCCCTCTACAACCTGTACTAACAGCTTGCCAGCCCAGTCACATGTTAATTGCGGCTTCTGCAGACACACATAGGTGACTGCAAGGCATACTTGTTCAACAGCCATACAGGTCACACTGAGGGTGCCCTCAACTTTAACACTCTTACTAATATGCGCCACACTGTGAACCCACACCAAACAAGAATGACAAACACATTTCGGGAGAACATCCGCACCGTAATACAACATAAACGCAACAGAACAAATACCCAGAATCCCATGCATCCCCCCCCCCCGCCCCCCCTCCATGTGTCTGTTGAGGTGGGCGGGGTTTGGTGGTAGCAGGGGTGTATAATGTAGCCCGGAAGAGTTAGGGATGCATGGGATTCTGGGTATTTGTTCTGTTGTGTTTATGTTGTGTTACAGTGCGGATATTCTCCCGAAATGTGTTTGTCATTCTTGTTTGGTGTGGGTCCACAGTGTGGCGCATATTAGTAAGAGTGTTAAAGTTGTTTATATCACAACCCTCAGTGTAACCTGTATGGCTGTTGACCAAGTATGCCTTGCAGTCGCTTACGTGTGTAAGCAGAGGCCGCATACTACATGTGACTGGGCCGGCATGCAGATAGCATGGTGTAAAAGCGGACGCGACGACATGTTGTAGAGGACGTTAAAGGCACTGCCATCACAGCACGCCCTCAATATTGTTGTCTGGGTAAAAATCGGAGAATGTTTGCCCCGGGAGATTGCCGGGAGAGGCACTGAAATCCGAAAACCTCCCGGAAAAAACGGGGGGGTCGGCAAGTATGCAGCTGAGCCGCATCAGAGTGATCAAAGAGCCGCATGCGTCTCCGGAGCCGCGGGTTGCTGACCCCTGGTCTCAACCCTCCTAAATGGTTTGTTCCACCTGGATAGCAACAAACCTAACTCGGATCCCTTCACTCAACCCAGGTGTCGTAACGTCTTCAAAGCTCACCGTTAAGCAATCACACACAGCACCAACATTTCGGAAAACAAGGAGAGGTGATAAGAGGGTGTGTCAGTCGATCGCCAGCCGGGCATTACAAAAATAGACCTAAAAATTAGCGATCATCAATCTTCGCCAAGACGTCACTTGATTGACATTCACGCCACCCGAGGGTCTTGTGAGATGACGCTGGCTGCTGCCAGATCATTATTACGAAAAAGTGACCGACAGGAAGCCGAGAAACACTTTTTATTTCAACAGACTCTCTCGTCAAAACTCTAAAGACCGACTGCACAGTTCCTATCTTCACAATAAAAGCCCTGCTTCATCATGCCTGCGCTAACAAAATAAGAGTTTCAGAAAGCTAGCGCACACAAGCTACGGAGTTTTCCGCCAATGTATTTCTTGTTAAAGGGGAACATTATCACCAGACCTATGTAAGCGTCAATATATACCTTGATGTTGCAGAAAAAAGACCATATATTTTTTTAACCGATTTAAGGAACTCTAAATGGGTGAATTTTGGTGAAATAAACGCCTTTCTATTATTCGCTCTCGGAGCGATGACGTCACAACGTCATTTTCTCAAACACAGAGTCAAATCAGCTCTGTTATTTTCCGTTTTTTCGACTGTTTTCCGTACCTTGGAGACATCATGCCTCGTCGGTGTGTTGTCGGAGGGTGTAACAACACGAACAGGGACGGATTCAAGTTGCACCAGTGGCCCAAAGATGCGAAAGTGGCAAGAAATTGGACGTTTGTTCCGCACACTTTACCGACGAAAGCTATGCTACGACAGAGATGGCAAGAATGTGTGGATATCCTGCGACACTCAAAGCAGATGCATTTCCAACGATAAAGTCAAAGAAATCTGCCGCCAGACCCCCATTGAATCTGCCGGAGTGTGTGAGCAATTCAGGGACAAAGGACCTCGGTAGCACGGCAAGCAATGGCGGCAGTTTGTTCCCGCAGACGAGCGAGCTAAACCCCCTGGATGTCTTGGCTCACACCGTCCCTTATGCCACCGAAGATGATCAAGAGAAGAATATCGACCCTAGCTTCCCTGGCCTGCTGACATCAACTCCAAAACTGGACGGATCAGCTTTCAGGAAAAGAGAGCGGATGAGGGTATGTCTACAGAATATATTAATTGATGAAAATTAGGCTGTCTGCACTCTCAAAGTGCATGTTGTTGCCAAATGTATTTCATATGCTGTAAACCTAGTTCATAGTTGTTAGTTTCCTTTAATGCCAAACAAACACATACCAATCGTTGGTTAGAAGGCGATCGCCGAATTCGTCCTCGCTTTCTCCCGTGTCGCTGGCTGTCGTGTCGTTTTCGCTTGCATACGGTTCAAACCGATATGGCTCAATAGCTTCAGTTTCTTCTTCAATTTCGTTTTCGCTACCTGCCTCCACACTACAACCATCCGTTTCAATACATGCGTAATCTGTTGAATCGCTTAAGCCGCTGAAATCCGAGATTGAATCCGAGCTAATGTCGCTATACCTTGCTGTTCTATCCGCCATGTTTGTTTGTATTGGCATCACTATGTGACGTCACAGGAAAATGGACGGGTGTATATAACGATGGTTAAAATCAAGCACTTTGAAGCCTTTTCTTTAGGGATATTGCGTGATGGGTAAAATTATGAAAAAAACTTCGAAAAATAAAATAAGCCACTGGGAACTGATTTTTAAGGGTTTTAACCCTTTTGAAATTGTGATAATGTTCCCCTGTAAGTGTATAAAAAAAGAGTATGGAAGGTGGACAAATAAGATGGCAAAAAGCAACCACATTCATGTGGTATTGGACAGAAAGGAGGACTTTTTTTCTCCTCCATTTGAAAATGTGGACGTTATCATCACTACTGTCTGATTCCAATCAATGCAAGTCATCAGAATCAGGTAATACTAGGGATGAAGCTCGAAAACCGGTTCTCCCGATTGTTCGATACGAAAAGGATTCGAATCCCTTTTTGAGAAACGGTTCCCGTTATCGAAGCCACTATAGTAAAGAAAAAGATTTGGTTCTTTATCCGAATCCCTGGGAACGAATCCCGTGTCACAGGAAATGACTTCCTCTGCTTCAACCTGCAGTCCCAGTGATAGTGCCGGTGAGTAACTAACGTTAACTGTTGTCGGTTCATTTCCATATCTGCTCACTTGTAGCCTTCAGGCTAAAATAAGGTTACCTCTTATGTCAACCAGGACTGCAGTAATGTTAGCGAGACTAACGTTACCTAAGCGTAGTCAGTGGCTGACGGTAACGTTAACGTTAGCCTTTTTGTATGCGTCTTTTATTTTCATTTTTTCATTTTTATTTATCTCCTTCATTGATGTGCATCTTTGATAGTCAATTATACCACAATTATTCAGTTATACATTTACACACCAATGCCTGAGAAGGAGCAGGGTGAAGAAAAAATCTTATATTTTCCTGCCCCCTTCAACATAATACGTAGTCTTAATGATTTATAAACCAACAATTACATCCAAATATAACGAAAACAACAAAAACACAAGCGCAAAAGTACAAACCGAACAAAAAAACAAAAACAAAAGAAGTAATATGTACCTCACGGGATGATACAAAACAAATACAAAACCAGGCAAAAAATAAGTAAAATAATAAATATAAAGCAAAATGTAAATACTTATGGCTATCCATATGATCTTATTGTTCTGTCTTTATATATTTTTTTCAATTGGAATATGTTTTTACAATCTTTTATCTCATTGTAAAGAGAATTCCATAGTTTAACCCCCACCACTGATATGCACATTTGTTTTAAAGTTGTCCTTGAATACTGATGTTGGAAATGACCTTTTCTTCTATGCTCTTCATTCTCAGACTTGATGACAAACATTTTTTGTAAATTTGCTGGTAATGTTTTACTTTTAGCCTTAAACATGACACATAATGTCTGTAACTTTACTATCTCCTGTAATTTCAATAAACCCGAATTAATAAATAATATGTTAGTGTGTTCCAAGTAATCTGCTTTATGAATAATCCTTATAGCTCTTTTCTGTAGTTGATACAATGCCTTTATGTTACTCTTATATGTGTTCCCCCACACTTCCACACAATAGCTGATACATGGCAATATAAGTGCACAATACAATATACGCATTGCCCTATAATCTAACACATATTTTACTTTATTTAATATAAAAATACTCTTAGACATCTTTTTCCATACATGTGCAATATGAGATGTCTGATAACGTTAACGGTATCTTGTAGCCTACACCACTCCACA
Source organism: Nerophis lumbriciformis (assembly GCF_033978685.3). NCBI lineage: Eukaryota > Metazoa > Chordata > Actinopteri > Syngnathiformes > Syngnathidae > Nerophis > Nerophis lumbriciformis. The sequence continues at coordinate 10,946,555 of NC_084557.2, read as the reverse complement.
GTTTGCAGGTCTGTTTAATAAACTAGTGCTTGCAAGATGTGAATTAAGATAATGTTAACGTTATCCTATTTCAGATGATGACATTCATGACAGCCAGAGTAACCAGGGCAGTGTTTGCTCTGTTTATTTTTATTTTTTCTTAAAAAATAAAAGTGAGCTTTTGTTAAACCAAGTATTGTGGTTTTTTTCCATATACAACAACCTATCTGGATTGGATAAGAGAATCAATAAGGAATTGGTTCGATAAGAGGATTCGATAATGGCATCGAAATCGATAATTTCTTAACAAACATCACCCCTACTACTACTGTCTGATTCCAATCAATGCAAGTCATCAGAATCAGGTAATACACCAACTTATATTCTTGTCTTCATGAAAGAAAAGAATCTATATGTGTTAAACATGCCTGTATTATCATTAAACACCTTTAACTTAACCAAAACATCTCTTTCATCAATAAATAAATATAAATTATATATATGAATGAGGTAGATCCCCTCCACTTGGTCAATTGAAAAGTAGCTCGCCTGCAGAAAAAGTGTGGGCACCCCTGTGATAGACAAAAGGTAAACATATAATGTTAACAAATATAATCAATCTTTTTGTGGCAGCACATGAGAAAGTTATGCACAACTTTCCCTTTTGCATCTCATCGCCAATAATTGTGGTGGATTCAAGGACCCTAAAAGTTAAAAAGAGCTGTCACTCGGTTTTAAATGCGCGGAGAGACAGAACCCCAAGAGATGCACTAATAGTAATATAATTATCATAAAAATGCATCATTATTCATATTAACCCTACATGAATCAGCTAATCTCTGCTTTACACTCTGAAGTAAAGAGAAACTTGACATATTTTTAAACCTATTTCAATGTATAGCTGACCTAGAGGTCTGGGTTTCAGGCGATGGTCTACAACCCCATTAGGCTCCTGTTTATTTACCTGAATCAGTGCAGATTTTTTTGGCATATTTTGAAAGGTTTAGAGGCAAATATAAAAGCAATCATGAAAAAAATATTTAACATAGGATGGAGTGGATTTTTACACTCAAGAAAATATACAAACCCCGTTTCCATATGAGTTGGGAAATTGTGTTAGATGTAAATATAAACGTAATACAATGATTTGCAAATCATTTTCAACCCATATTCAGTTGAATGCACTACAAAGACAAGATATTTGATGTTCAAACTCATAAACTTTTTTTTTTTTTTGCATATAATTATTAACTTTGAATTTCATGGCTGTAACACGTGCCAAAGTAGTTGGGAAAGGGCATGTTCACCACTGTGTTACATGGCCTTTCCTTTTAACAACACTCAGTAAACGTTTGGGAACTGAGGAGACACATTTTTAAGCTTCTTAGGTGAAATTATTTCCCATTCTTGCTTGATGTACAGCTTAAGTTGTTCAACAGTCCGGAGGTCTCCGTTGTGGTATTTTAGGCTTCACAATGCGCCACACATTTTCAATGGGAGACAAGTCTGGACTACAGGCAGGCCAGTCTAGTACCCGCACTCTTTTACTATGAAGCCACGTTGATGTAACACGTGGCTTGAAATTGTCTTGCTGAAATAAGCAGGGGCGTCTATGGAAACGTTGCTTAGATGGCAACACATGTTGCTCCAAAACCTGTATGTACCTTTCAGCATTAATGGTGCCTTCACAGATGTGTAAGTTACCCATGCCTTGGGCACTAATACACCCCCATACCATCACAGATGCTGGCTTTTCAACTTTGCGCCTATAACAATCCAGATGATTATTTTCCTCTTTGGTCTGGAGGACACAACATCCACAGTTTCCAAAAACAATTTGAAATGTGGACTCGTCAGACCACAGAACACTTTTCCACTTTGTATCAGTCCATCTTAGATGAGCTCAGGCCCAGCGAAGCCGACGGCGTTTCTGGGTGTTGTTGATAAACGGTTTTCGCCTTGCATAGGAGAGTTTTAACTTGCACTTACAGATGTAGCGACCAACTGTAGTTACTGACAGTGGGTTTCTGAAGTGTTCCTGAGCCCATGTGGTGATATCCTTTACACACTGATGTCGCTTGTTGATGCAGTACAGCCTGAGGGATCGAAGGTCACGGGCTTAGCTGCTTACGTGCAGTGATTTCTCCAGATTCTCTGAACCCTTTGATGATATTACGGACCGTAGATGGTGAAATCCCTAAATTCCTTGCAATAGCTGGTTGAGAAAGGTTTTTCTTAAACTGTTCAACAATTTGCTCATGAATTTGTTGACAAAGTGGTGACCCTCACCCCATCCTTGTTTGTGAATGCCTGAGCATTTCATGGAATCTACTTTTATACCCAATCATGGCACCCACCTGTTCCCAATTAGCCTGCACACCTGTGGGATGTTCCAAATAAGTGTTTGATGAGCATTCCTCAACTTTATCAGTATTTATTGCCACCTTTCCAAACTTCTTTGTCACGTGTTGCTGGCATCAATTTCTTAAGTTAATGATTATTTGCAAAAAAAAAAAATTTATCAGTTGTCTTTGTAGCATATTCAACTGAATATGGGTTGAAAATGATTTGCAAATCATTGTATTCCGTTTATATTTACATCTAACACAATTTCCCAACTCATATGGAAATGGGGTTTGTATATTTTTTTAATGATTTAAACCGTTTAAAATCACCAAGACCTCCCTTCACTCAACACTCACGGCATTTAGAGAAGAAAAGATTGGAGGCACATGGTGTCTTTATATCTGGAGGGGTCCACAAATTAAACATTAATCCGCAAAAGACAAAGTTGGACTTATCCGTGCTTCACTAAGTAACGTATTTGATTGACATAACGAGTGCCGTGCTGCTGTGATCGGGGCGCTAATTACAAAAAGGATACGCTTGTTTGCAGTTGATTTCCTGCTACAATTCATGTCTGCAGTTGTTTTTAATTTTTTAATTTCATTATTTAGCTATAAATGTCTCTGTTGTTCAGCAAGATTCAAGATTCAGTTTTTTTCTGTGGAGCATATGAGAGATTTATTCATGAAGATTATTAATACTATTAAGGATATTTTCTTGATGCTAACAAATATCACCAAAAACGCTATAATGTGGTCATCCGTGGCGAATAAACCACTTGGCTTTCCTAGAAAACAACTAATATGTGAGTTTCTGTTATGAAAATGGACGACAAAAGAACGGTGGATTGGACCAACAATCACAATATTTATTAACATGACGTTAGTTTATTTGCACAAGCAGGTCTTTGTAGTTAAAATTAGGCATAGGAACCAACAAAAGAACACAAACTAATGCAACCTCTTGTCATTTTCTTACAATTCTGCTCTCAGACACTACTAATGTAGTAGAGAATAAACTTGTCATCACAGAAAGTTTCACAAACAAATCAAATGTTCAAACAAACATTTTACAAAGTGATCACTGCAGACACAAGCATGGACCGATCGTATTCCAAAAGATGATCAAAGTGATTATTTTTAAGAGCCATCTCCTTCGACGCACTTTTGTATTTCCCTGACATTATTACCTTTATGAACCACTTATTTCGGGACTTTGTGAAACTCTTTCCTATCTCTCTATTTAAATGACTGGAACACCTGAGAACAGAACAGCAATACGACATTTTCTGACCAAACTCTACACTCACTCTCAATTAAGCCACAATGAAGAAAAATTGATATGACGTCATATGCAACCCAGAAATAATGATTGGTCATGTGATTATTTAAAATCACATTCTGGTCACTTTATGTCGAATTTGTTGTCACTTTTTTGTGAAAGAAATCTACCTTTTTTCCCCCCCAAAACAGAACCAAATTAATTACAGGGGTTTATTTAGATATGTTCTAGATATGTTAATCCCATCTTTACAAAGTCAAACACCTACTTAAGGTATTTCCATGTTTTTAAAAAGCTGGTTTCAACCAATGTCATGCAATAATTAGTTTTTATTGTATGTGTGTACATGGGGCGTCGATGTTGGGATGGGACCCTTTAGGAGTCTTTTGTAAATCTTAAATAAAAACAGAATATAATGATCTGCAAATCCTTTTCAACCTATATTCAATTAAATAGACTGCCAAGACAAGATATTTAATGTTGAAACTGAGAAACTTAAATTTTTTTTGCAAATAATTGCAAAAAAGTTGTCACTGGGTCATTTTTACCACTGTGTTACATGGCCTTTCCTTTTAACAACACTCAGTAAACGTTTGGGAACTGAGGAGACACATTTTTGAAGCTTTTCAGGTGGAATTATTTCCCATTCTTGCTTGATGTACAGCTTAAGTTGTTCAACAGTCCGGGGGTCTCCGTTGTGGTATTTTAGGCTTCATAATGCGCCACACGTTTTCAATGGGAGACAGGTCTGGACTACAGGCAGGCCAGTCTAGTACCCACACTCTTTTACTACGAAGCCACACTGTTGTAACAGTCCAGATGGTTTTTTTCCTCTTTGGTCCGGAGGACACGACATCCACGGTTTCCAAAAACAATTTGAAATGTGGACTCGTCAGATCACAGAACACTTTTCCACTTTGCATCAGTCCATCTTAGATGAGCTCGGCCCAGCGTTTCTGGGTGTTGTTGATAAATGGCTTTCGCTTTGCGTAGTAGAGTTTTAACCTGCACTTACAGATGTAGCGACAAACTGCAGTTACTGACAGTGGTTTTCTGAAGTGTTCCTGGGCCCATGTGGTGATATCCTTTACACACTGATGTCGGTTTTTGATGCAGTACCGCCTGATTTCTGAGTGATTTCTCCAGATTCTCGGAACCTTTTGATGATATTACGGACCGTAGATGGAGAAATCCCTAAATTTGAGAAATGTTGTTCTTAAACTGTTGGACAATTTTCTCACGCATTTGTTGACAAAGTGGTGACCCTCGCCCCATCCTTGTTTGTGAATGACGGAGCATTTAATGGACGCTGCTTTTATACCCAATCATGGCACCCACCTGTTCCCAATTAGCCTGTTCACCTGTGGGATGTTCCAAATTAGTGTTTGATGAGCATACCTCAACATTCTCAGTCTTTATTGCCACTTGTGCCAGCTTTTTTTAAACATGTTGCAGGCATCCAATTCCAAATGAGCTAATATTTGCAAAAAAAAAACAAAGTTTACCAGTTCGAATGTTAAGTATCTTGTCTTAGCAGTTTATTCAATTGAATATAAGTTGAAAAGGATTTGCAAATCATTGTATTCTGTTTTTATTTACCATTTACACAACGTGCCAACTTCACTGCTTTTGGGTTTTGTAGAATGAACGGAAGGTACACGGACCCAATACAGTTCAATTCTAACCAATTATTATGTAGCGCTAATACATTGTGAAGCGACCGTGTTTCATCCATTACACATGTGAGAGGAATGTTGTTTTGTGGCGGCCTTAAAAGTCGAATAAAACACAAGCGCCGAAGCGTGTTTGCCCAGTAGAACACATCCTGGTCTGGCCTGGCCTAGCTCCATACTTGGTCCAGTCCACTCAGACCTAGAAACACAAATACACTAATGAATCGCAGATGCGGGGGCTCGAACCGACAGCCTCCTCCTTACTTTCCGTCCTTAAAAACCTTGGCGAAAAACCCGACCCCTCCGCACTTCGCTCCTTACTGACTTCGCTAATACTTAGTATTCCTTTCTTTAAAACATTTCTTCAGTATTTTTTTTACTTTAGAAAGTTTTATGGTTGAAACCGATAATGATGCCAAAAAACATTAAAAAAAGATGTGAAGTCCTCAAATGCTTATTTTGAAAATGTAATTTTGCTTATAGTTAAAGTACCAATGATTGTCACACACACACTAGGTGTGGTGAAATCTGTCCTCTCCATTTGACCTCTGGTCACCCCATGAGAGATTGAGGGGAGCAGTGAGCAGCAGCGGTGGGCGCGCCCGGGAGTCATTTTTGGTGATTTAACCCCCAATTCCAACCCTTGATGCTGAGTGCCAAGCAGGGAGGTAATGGGGCCCATTTTTATAGTCTTTGGTATGACTCGGCCGAGGTTTGAACTCACAACCTACCCATTTCAGTGCAGACACTCTAACCCAGGGGTCGGCAACCCAAAATGTTGAAAGAGCCATATTGGACCAAAAATACAAAAACAAATCTGTCTGGAGCCGCAACAAATTAAAAGCCATATTACATACAGATAGCGTGTCATGAGATATACATTGAATTGAGATGACTTAAAGGAAACTAAATGACCTCAAATATAGCTACACATTTGGCATAATGATGCAATATGTACATACAGCTAGCCTAAATAGCATGTTAGCATCGATTAGCTTGCAGTCTTGCAGTGACCAAATATGTCTGATTAGCACTCCACACAAGTCAATAACATCAACAAAACTCACCTTTGTGCATTCATGCACAACGTTAAAAGTTTGGTGGACAAAATGAGACAAAAAAAGAAGTGGCATAAAACACGTCCTCGAAAGTTGTACATGTAAACAAACTACGGTGAGTTCAAGGACCGCCAAAATTAGTAGGACAAAACGGCGCTCGCCAAATACTTGAGTCAGTGAAGCATGTTTAATATAAACAGTGTGCTTTATAACAATTACGGAGGTTTGTGTCATGTTTGTCCTCCTACAGAAACCATATTAAAACAAAAAATATTTTTTTTCCCCTCATCTTTTTCCATTTTTCATACATTTTTGAAAAAGCTCCAGAGAGCCACTAGGGCGGCGCTAAAGATGCGGCTCTAGAGCCACGGGTTGCCGACCCCTGCTCTAACCACTAGGCCACTGAGTAGGTGGTTTACAGATTATATGCAATCTGTTGTTGTGTTCCCTAATTTTGAGTTTACATAAATGAAGGTGTGTGTTGCTGAGCCCGACCTGTACATAATCTGGACTGGACCTGGTTTTAAGAACCCTTTAAACAATTTCATTTCATTAACAGCCTGGTCTGGTGAAGATGAGGTCCTTTTTAAAAATAAATAAATAATAATAATGATAAAATAAGATAAATAAATAAAAAACTTTTCTTTAAAAACAAAGAAAGTAAAACAATAAAAAAAAAACAGTTACATAGAAACTAGTAATTAGTATAGTTTATTATTCTTCGGTCATATAAAATAAACAAACAGTTTAGACCGAAAGGGTTTAGGCTGAAGTTGAACACTCATTGCGCCTAACCCTATAAACAATGTCAAGTACAAGATGAACTTCCGAAAATTATTAAATGTCCTTTTTACAACATATTTTAAATACACATTATACACAACATAAACACAGTTCAATTATATACACAGTGAAGGCATGTGAAATATCCTTGTACACGTGTTAAACCTTTGTACCAATTTATATACTATATACAAACAATTATACTTCCATTATTATTTATATTCCACATTCAGTATTTTAATTAACATTGATCATAGTATTAACTACTGTGTTGATTCAAGAGTGATATATTTTTTCAAGACATTGGTCTTAAAGTTTTTTTTAATTAATGAAAGGACTCCTCTTCCTCCTATCCAGGAGATCGCAAAAAAGCCGCTGCCTGACCAGGGCTCAGAAAATCTGCAGAGACTCCTCCCACCCCCACCAAGGACTGTATTCATTGCTGGACTCTAGAAAGAGGTTCCGCAGCCTCCGTAGCAGAACCTCCAGGTTCTGTAACAGCTTCTTCCCTCAGGCCGTAACTCTTGAACGCATCATAATAATACCCTCAATTCCCCCCCTAAATGGATTAACTGGCTGGAATATAAAGACAATATAACATACATCCATAAACATGGATGCAGTGGCCTAGTGGTTAGAGTGTCCGCCCTGAGATCGGTAGGTTGTGAGTTCAAACCCCGGCCGAGTCATACCAAAGACTATAAAAATGGGACCCATTACCTCCCTGCTTGGCACTCAGTATCAAGGGTTGGAATTGGGGGTTAAATCACCAAAATGATTCCCGGGCGCGGCCACTGCTGCTGCCCACTGCTCCCCTCACCTCCCAGGGGGTGATCAAGGGTGATGGGTCAAATGCAGAGAATAATTTCGCCACACCTAGTGTGTGTGTGACAATCATTGGTACTTTAACTTTTAACTTTAAAAGTGCAATATATTTATCTGTACAGTATTTACATTTATTTATATCTGCACCTTATTGCTCTTTTATCCGGCACTACCACGAGCTAATGCAACAAAATGTTGTACTTATATGCACTGTAAAGTTCAAATTTGAATGACAATAAAAGGAAGTCTAAGTCTAGAACTATTAGTGGACCAGCAGCACGCACAATCATGTATCCCGTATCATGTATCCCTTGCAGACTGTATTGATATAGTTTGTCTTTGGCAGCTTAGTCACAGATGACCATGCTAATTTACGCTCTTGGGTCAGCCACTTATTTCGATTTGATGTTTAATTTATTATTTTATTTATTTAATAAAAAAAAATATATATATATATATATATATATATATATATTTATTTTTATGTATTTATTATTTTTGTTTTATGTATATTGTAAGAACCAGAATATTAATAACAGAAAGAAACAACCCTTTTGTGTGAATGAGTGTGAATGAGTGTAAATGGGGGAGGGAGGTTGTTTGGGTTAGTGCACTAATTGAAAGTGTATCTGAAAGTGTATCTTGTGTTTTTTATGTTGATTTATTAGAAAAAAAAAAGAAAAGCAAAAAAAAATTAAACTAAATTAAAAAAAATAAAACAAATTTAAATAAAAAAATAAAATAAAAAAAATAAAATAAAAACACAGTCGGTGAGAGCTGCACGCAAGAGTACCGCTTCTGCACGTGTAGCTGCTGACGGAAGCCCATTGTGCATATATGTTATATAATTTCATAGTTGGTTCGAATAAATAAATACAATGTATAAATATAAGTTTATATTTACATATAATGTGATTTAAAAATGTATTTCCTTTGGTTCATTCATATGTTAACTTTTCTTTTTGTTACAAAACCCATGTCAATTGGAGGGGAACATATTTTTTGTTCCGGTTTGGTCACGTTGTTGGGGGGACAATTAATATGTGACAGCAAGCATTTGATGGAAGTCTCGGCTTGAAAATAAACTTTATTCCCTCTGAGTTTGTGAGGTCAATGAGGTATGATTCTTTCTGATAATGTAATGTGAAATCAATGTGTTTTCTTTTATTTGATGTCAAACTAATTGTAAGTTCTGTTTTTCTTATTTATTAGTTCTGACTAGAGATGTCCGATAATGTCTTTTTTGCCAATATCCCGATATTGTCCGACTTTTCATTACCGATTCCGATATCAACCGATACCGAAATATACAATCGTGGAATTAGCACATTATTATGCCTAATTTTGTTGTGATACCCCGCTGGATGCATTAAACAATGTAACAAGGTTTTCCAAAATAAATCAAGTCAAGTTATGGAAAAAAATGCCAACATGGCACTGCCATATTTATTATTGAAGTCACAAAGTGCAATATTTTTTTTAACATGCCTCAAAACAGCAGCTGGGAATTTGGGACATGCTCTCCCTGAGAGAGCATGAGGAGGTTGAGGTGGGGCGGGGTTGAGGTGTGTGTGTGTGTGTGGGGGGGATATTGTAGCGTCCCGGAAGAGTTAGTGCTGCAAGGGGTTCTGGGTATTTGTTCTGTTGTGTTTATGTTGTGTTACGGTGCGGATGTTCTCCCGAAATGTGTTTGTCATTCTTGTTTGGTGTGGGTTCACAGTGTGGCGCATATTTGTAACAGTGTTAAAGTTGTTTATACGGCCACACTCAGTGTGACCTGTATGGCTGTTGACCAAGTATGGATTGCATTCACTTGTGTGTGTGAAAAGTCGTAGATATTATGTGATTGGGCCGGCACACAAAGGCAGTGCCTTTAAGATTTATCGGCGCTCTGTACTTCTCCCTACGTCCGTGTACCACTCCGTACAGCGGCGTTTTAAAAAGTCATACATTTTACTTTTTGAAACCGATACCGATAATTTCCGATATTACATTTTAAAGCATTTATCGGCCGGTAATATCGGCAGTCCGATATTATCGGACATCTCTAGTTCTGACGGCATTATTTTGGCATCGTTGTTAACGAGAAGAAGGCGTGGCTGAAATAAATGTCTGTGTGAGAAAAACGAACAACTTGAGCCTTGATTAGGACTTCGGAGGGAGTACCACCAGGGGTTTTCCTCCTCGGGCTTCACATGCTAAAAGCATGGTTCCTGCTCCCGTGACTCCGCGGGAGGGGCCACTTGGAGGTGAAAACGCGCGCTTATCCGCGGCAGGTGTGAGCGTTGTCCGACATGACCTCTAATGTTTCCTCTGCTCTCACATCCTCTCCGCAGCTGACCGCCATATGTAAAAAAAAAAAGAAAAAAAAAGGGCCCTCCTCACGGGCCCGGTGAGTCCCTGTCTGTTCTAATGGACTGCACAGATGCCACTTTTCCTGGAAGGGGTCCCCGCTTCGCCTCGGCAAGAGCATGTGTGCGCAAACAGTTCTACACGTCCCTCTCAATATGTTTCACTGCTGTCTGGAAACAATAAAAAAAAAGGTGCATGGCGAGGCGAGGCGAGGGGTGAGGAGAAAAGGAGAAGAAGAAGAAGAGAGAAAAAAAAGTGGAAATTGGCACGAGGGGGGAAAGTGGAAAACAAGAGGAGAAAGTTAGCCGGCTTTTTCGGGACGAGCAGAGTTGAGGGTAAGCAAAACAAAAAAAAGGAAAGGAGGTGAGCCAACAGAGGTCATTTGGGAGATTATTAGAGATGTCCGATAATATCGGACTGCCGATATTATCGGCCGATAAATGCTTTAAAATGTAATATCGGAAATTAACGGTATCGGTTTCAAAAAGTAAAATGTATGACTTTTTAAAACGCCGCTGTCTACACGGACGTAGGGAGAAGTACAGAGCGCCAATAAACCTTAAAGGCACTGCCTTTGCACGCCGGCCCAATCACATAATATCGACGGCTTTTCACACACACAAGTGAATGCCGGCATACTTGGTCAACAGCCATACAGGTCACACTGAGGGTGGCCGTACAAAAGTTAAAAAAGGGAGATATATGTTGTATATATATGTATGTGCTGCGGTTGCTTTAAGAACGTTGCGACAGCTGCCGTAAAGGAGGTGCGTTGCTAGCCTGGTTGCTATGTTTCCGGTTGGTCGTAAAAGTGTTCGTCGTGTGTTTGTACCCTGCTCAAATCTCTCAGTAAAGTTATTCATTGGATTATACCTTTTGTTTTGAACTTTATTACACCTTGGAGCGCTTTTTCCGGTCCATTTTTTTCCTGCTTTCGCTAATGACTGAGCTACGTGACGTCATTTCTTGTGATGTCACACGGAGCATTTCTGGTCGGGACGGGATTCGTTTCGAGAGATTCGAATAAAGAACCAACTCTTTTTCTTTACTATAGTGGTTTCGATAACGGGTACCGGTTCTCAAAAAGGGATTCGAGTCCGAGGACTCGGTTCTTTTCTTATCGAACAACCGGGAAAATCGGTTTCGAGTATCATCCCTAACGGAGTGGTACACGGACGTAGGGAGAAGTACAGAGTGCCAATAAACCTTAAAGGCACTGCCTTTGTGTGCCGGCCCAATCACATAATATCTACGGCTTTTCACACACACAAGTGAATGCAACCCATACTTGGTCAACAGCCATACAGGTCACGCTGAGGGTGGCCGTATAAACAACTTTAACACTGTTACAAATATGCGCCACACTGTGAACCCACACCAAACAAGAATGACAAACACATTTCGGGAGAACATCCGCACCGTAACACAACATAAACACAACAGAACAAATACCCAGAACCCCTTGCAGCACTAACTCTTCCGGGACGCTACGATATACACCCCCCGCTATCCCCCCACCCCAACCTCCTCATGCTCTCTCAGGGAGAGCATGTCCCAAATTCCAAGCTGCTGTTTTGAGGCATGTTAAAAAAAATAATGCACTTTGTGACTTCAAAAATAAATATGGCAGTGCCATGTTGGCATTTTTTTTTTCCATAACTTGAGTTGATTTATTTTGGAAAACCTTGTTACATTGTTTAATGCATCCAGCGGGGCATCACAACAAAATTAGGCATAATAATGTGTTCATTCCACAACTGTATATATCGGTATCGGTTGATATAGGAATCGGTAATTAAGAGTCGGACAATATCGGAATATCGGCAAAAAAGCCATTATCGGACATCTCTAGAGATTATTGACCTGGGACTTTTTTGTGTGTCATTTGGACAGAAATCTCCCACTCAAAGTGTTCATGGACACGAATGTGCGCCAACTTTCAAACCATTTCCTGTTGCCTTTGCCTGCACTTCCTGTAACCCCCAGCAGACATTGCAGGCATCAGAGAGTAAAATGGTAAATGTGTTATACTTGTATAGCGCTTTTCTACCTTCAAGGTAGGGCTGGGCGATATATGGAATATCCTCGATATTTGTCTCTGCGATATAGAAAATAATAATAATAATAATACATTTTATTTATAAGGCGCCTTTTTGGGCACTCAAGGACACCGTACAAAATCAAAACAAAAAAATCAAATTGGATAAAAACAACAACAAAGATAGAAAAGAAAAGATGATTACAATGAATAAGCAGTCAGGAATAGTTGTGTTTTGAGTCTTGATTTGAAGAGGGATATTGAGTCTCAGTTACGAAGGTCTTGACTATATAAATGACTATATTGTGAGTTGCTTTTAGCTGCGGGCATTACACTACAGGCTCTTCTCACTCTTTCTTGTCTCTCCTTCTCACAGAGACATAAAACAAGCGCAACTTGTTACATACGTCACATACTGTCGCGCGTGCAACGTCATACGCTCCCGCCGAATAGAGAGGTAGCGGCATGGGTAACGTTAGCTGTGATGCTAGCGGAGCGGTGCAAATGGTAATTCGAGAGAAAGAAGGTGCGAATCTGGTAACAAATGAAGGAAGAAGAATTCATTCCCAAGAAAAACAGCACGGGGTCCATCGTCTGGCGGTGGTTTGGCTTCAAGTGGGAATATGTTGAACAGACAACTGTAATTTATCAAGTATGCGGCAAAAGCGTTGCTACAAAAAGTAGCATTACTGCTAATATGTAGCATCATTTGAAAAGTCACCCGCTAGAGAATGAAGAGTGCTTGAAACTCCGCATGTCAACATCTCCGTTCGGTGTCACACCAACAAAATGCCCAAGCAACAATTTCCACATCAACACCGTATGAAAAAAATAGTCAACAACAGAAGGAGATAGCATCCGCAGGAACCTACCACATAGCGAAGGACATACACTATTTGATTTCCTATTATGCAGCTCATTTTTATTTGACACTTATTGAAATATCTTGTGTGACATCATGCACAAAAGTGCACTTTATTTGTTTTAAAATATTGTAGTGGCGTTCTGTACAAAAAGTGCACTTTAATTTAGTGTTGTTTTGATAAGTCATCTTAGTGACATCATGCACAAAAGTGCACTTATAGCTTGTTTTAAAATGTCTCTGACAATCTTGCACTTTCTGTTTTGGAAATGACATGAATGTTTGTGCCACTGCTTAATAACTGTTTAATAAATACACTTTTGCTAAATTGACTTAGTTGTGATTTCCCTCTCTGCATGAAAGTTTAAAATGAGCATATATCAATGCAGTATGAAGAAGAATGTTTTATGTAGACACATATATAATAATGTCTTTAAAGTTTTTACTGAAATAGGGACTTTTGTCGAGGCCGGAACCAATTAGTCATGTTTACATTGATTCTTATGGGGAACTGCTTCACTATATGAACTGTTCAGCCTGTGAACCGTGTTCAAGAACCAATTCAATTTGTTTATATTGTTTTGTATTCTAGTTTCTTCAAAATAGCCACCCTTTGCTCTGATTACTGCTTTGCACGCTCTTGGCATTCTCTCCATGAGCTTCAAGCACACCTGTGAAGTGGAAACCATTTCAGGTGACTACCTCTTGAAGCTCATCGAGAGAATGCCAAAAGTGTGCGAAAAAGCAACCAGAGCAAAGGGTGGCTATTTTGAAGAAACTAGAATATAAAACATGTTTTTAGTTATTTCACCTTTTTTTTTTTTTGTTAAGTACGGTACATAACTCCACATGTGTTCATTCATAGTTTTTGTCATGCCTTGGTCCTGGGGTTTAGTTTTTCTAGAAGGCAACGGAAAGTTGGCTCGGGCGAGACGGCAATGAGAGTAGATAATTTATTTTTTACACTAATAAAGGACAAAAAAAGAGTACAAACGAAAAGCGCGCACAGTGGCGGAGAAACAACTTGGCTATGAAAACAAATACTTGCACAAAGGCAAAAACTATGAACAACAAAAAACACTAACTGTGGCAATAATAAACAAAACTTACTTGGCATGGACAAAAAGGAGCAGCGTGAACGATGGACATGAAAAAAGAGTCAGAAATGTGCAGAGCATAAATGTGGGGATGTCACCAGAAAGACAAACTGAAAACAATGAACTTAAATACTACAGACATGATTAACGAAAACAGGTGCGTGACTCAAAACGTGAAACAGGTGCGTGACGTGACAGGTGAAAACGAATGGGTTGCTATGGTGACAAACAAGAGTGCACAATGAGTCCAAACGTGGAACAGGTGAAACTAATGTGTAATCATGGAAACAAGACAAGGGAGTGGAAAGCCAGAAACTAAAGAGTCCAATAACTAAACAAAACATGACTAAAACAAAACATGATTACACAGACATGACAGTTTTGATGCCTTCAGTGACAATCTACAATGTAAATACCGTATTTTTCGAAGTATAAGTCGCACCGGAGTATAAGTCGCACCTGCCGAAAATGCATAATAAAGAAGGAAAAAAACATATATAAATCGCACTGGAGCCCGGCCAAACTATGAAAAAAACTGCGACTCATAGTCCGAAAAATATGAAAATAAAGAAAACGCATTGAATGAGGAGAAGGTGTGTCTAAAGTTTTGACCTCTACTGTATATCTTGAAGTCGTCGCCGCTATTTCTGTTTTAGATTTGCCCGGTCACAACATTAGGTACACCTGCATACCAGCGACGTGCGGTGAGGTTGATGGCTGGTGAGGCACTGACTTCATCACAGTCAGATTTACAAACATATGAACCCTAAAGAGTATCTTATTCACCATTTGATTGGCAGCAGTTAACGGGTTATGTTTAAAAGCTCATACCAGCATTCTTCCCTGCTTGGCACTCAGCATCAAGGGTTGGAATTGGGGGTTAAATCACCAAAAATGATTCCCGGGCGCGGCCCCGCTGCTGCCCACTGCTCCCCTCACCTCCCAGGGGGTGAACAAGGGGATGGGTCAAATGCAAAGGACAAATTTCACCACACCTAGTGTGTGTGTGTGACAATCATTGGTACTTTAACTTAACTTTAACTTTACACATACAAACTGTAGCACACAAAAAAGCACATTTAATAAAAAAACGTTATTATGGTCTTACCTTTACTTATAAATGCGCCGCTGTTGTGCTGGATTAACGAACCCCCTGATGGGAGTGTTATATCAACTAAAACTTAAACTTTCCACGTGCAAGATTGAATCTATTTAAAAAAGTGTAACCGAGGGTTTATAAATGTCGCCTATATTGTATGAAACTACAAAATAACAAACACGGAGGCTCCAGTTTACACGAGGACCACTTTATTTACTTTCTTTCAAAAACTTCCGCTCCACTCCAACGTGTCGTCACTTCCGCTCTTAGCGCCTTCAAAATAAGAGCTCAAGGCATATACTGTATAACAGCGCATAACAGGAACTTAACATCACAAATAGGAAAGCCCATAAAAATAGGTTACAAAAGTTATTTAATAAGAAGCCAAAAAGTGCAAAAACAATAATGTTCGTGTTGGAGGAGTTGTGAATTAGGTACACCTGCAGTCTGCAGGTGTACCTAATTGTGGCCCAGCAGTCATTCACAACTCCTCCAACACGAACATTATTGTTTTTGCACTTTTTGGCTTCTTATGAAATAACTTTTTTAAATAGATTCAATCTTGCACGTGGAAAGTTTAAGTGTGGGCTTTAGTTGATATAACACTCCCGTCGGGGGTTGCCGTGCATTCTACGGCGGGTGTGCAGGGGGCGAGCCTCAGCCAGTGCGTCTTTTGCAGCCGTTTTATGATCGCTCAGCACAAGAAATACGTTACACACATACAGTTGTTGACAAAATACACTGTACATTATATACCTCAGCTAACTAAACTATGGAAATGTATAATATAGTTCATATAGCAATACGGTCTCACTGCACAGCAGACCAGCAGTTAGCTGAGTCAGTCCATGTTGAGGCACTGAGTGACGTGCCTCGACTGGCTGCTGTTCACCGCACCGTCTCTTCTCAGTATTTGAACGGCAAATGTGAAAATTCAGCGATTTTTAATAAAAATAATCTAAAACTGGTGAAGTTAAATGGAAAATAACTTTATAGTATAATCACTGGATACATTTAAACATTTAATATATATTTTTTTCTTTTTACATTTTTTTTCTTTCCATGATGGCAGGTGAGGAGGTGAGGCGGAGCCTCACCTGCCTCTAGTGACTGCACGTCACTGAGTCACTCTCCATAAAAAAGCTGCTTTTCGCATGTCTCGCGTTATGCACATGACACGATTAGGTGAAAATAATACTTTATCCTACGTGTTTCTTCGTAGCCCGAAGCAGAGGGAAAGGAACACCTCCCCTTGACTTAAATAAGTTTCACCTCGGGGTGACGTCACAACGAAGCCAGCTTCAAAACCCAGCGAATATAATCCCCGCCAAAACGCACAAACCTTATGATATGACGCCGTGACGTTGTTTTAACACGACTATCCAACCTTGTAACAACATTAAATAAGTCGGAAAAGATTACATTCATCACAAGTTCTGGCAAAAGACGTGCATTCCCTTTGTTTGGCTTGAAATGAGCTGTGAAAATAAACATTACAAAAATGAGTAGCTCTCTGCGACCTTCTGTTTGCTCTCCAAAGATAAAAGGTTGAGGACCCCTGCCTTTGAGGCATTGATTGTTTTCAACCCGGTGACCCTCCGTGTGAGGGAGGCTCACACACACTTAGTGTGACGGAGAGCGTGAAAACGTCAGTCACAGTAAATTAGGTTGTTTCTTGAAGGAGACCCATCTTCATTATGACTGACATTTCAGAAATAATAAGCTTAGCAATGACTAACGCCGTTACTTTTACTTGTGAGGAGTGGTCTGATTAATTACTTCGAAACCAAAATGTGTGTGTGTGTGTGTGTGTGTGTGTGTGTGTGTGTTGTTTTCAGCTATTGTTACAATAATCATTAGTAATGCAGCAGCCTAGTTTTGAATGGCAGGGTCCCTGCTATCACATGTTGATAAAAATATAACATTTACCATTTACATAATAAAAATCAACTACAGGCTTCCCAAATGATGTAATAAATTAAGCATGATGAGTTGACTTGAATCTGTTTAATGTTGCACTTTTTATATGCCGAAGAAAAGTTTGGTCATTTTATTTAATCTGAGCAACAACTTGAGGCAGTTTAATGTTGATTAACGTGGGCAGAATTATTATAGTGTTCCCAATGTTAAAAGGATAAAGCCATTGTTTACACATTTGGTAAATAAATAGCCAAAAAAATTATATTTTGTTGTTTTCTTAATGTCCAAAAATGAACTGAATCGTGACTTCTGAACCGAGGTATGTACCGAACCAAAATTTTTGTGTACCGTTACACCCCTAGTGAACATACAAGACAACTTGTCTTTTAGTAGTAAGTAAACAAACAAAGGCTCCTAATTAGTCTGCTGACATATGCAGTAACATATTGTGTCATTTATCATTCTATTATTTTGTCAACGTTATGAAGGACAAGCGGTACAAAATGGATTATTAATCCACTTGTTCATTTACTGTTAATATCTGCTTACTTTCTCTTTCAACATGTTCTATCTACACTTCTGTTAAAATGTAATAATCACTTATTCTTCTGTTGTTTGGATACTTTACATTAGTTTTGGATGATACCACAAATGTAGGTATCAATCCGATACCAAGTAGTTACAGGATCATACATTGGTCATCATTAAATTGGATGTTTGTCGAGATTTTTTGGAAAGAGAACCAAAGATCCCAGATCCTTGAATGGGTACATAACTATTATCCAAATTTGCCAGGTAAGGTAAATGGTAAATGGGTTATACTTGTATAGCGCTTTTCTACCATCAAGGTACTCAAAGCGCTTTGACACATTCACACACTGATGGCGGAAGCTGCCACGCAAGGCTCTAACGACGACCCATCAGGAGCAAGGGTGAAGTGGCCTAATGGTTAGAGTGTCCGCCCTGAGATCGGTAGGTTGTGAGTTCAAATCCCGGCCGAGTCATACCAAAGACTATAAAAATGGGATCCATTACCTCCCTGCTTGGCACTCAGCATCAAGGGTTGGAATTGGGGGTTAAATCACCAAAAATTATTCCCGGGCGCGGCACCGCTGCTGCCTACTGCTCCCCTCACCTCCCAGGTGGTCAAATGCAGAGGGTAATTTCACCACACCTACTGTGTGTGACATTCATTGGTACTTTAACTTTAAGTGTCTTGCTCAAGTGACTAGGTTGGTAGAAGGTGGGGATCGAACCAGGAACCGTCAGGTTGCTGGCACGGCTACTCTCCCAACTGCGCCACGCCGCCCCAAGGTCAAGTTTAATAATAACAATAATAATAATGTTTATTCAACTGGTTTGATAACCATACTTGCCAACCCTCCCGAATTTTCCGGGAGACTCCCGAAATTCAGCGCCTCTCCCGAAAACCTCCCGGGACAAATTTTCTCCCGGAAATCTCCCGATTTTCAGCCGGAGCTGGAGGCCACGCCCCCTCCAGCTCCATGCGGACCTGAGTGATGAGTATTTTTTCAGACGGGAGGACAACAGGGTGACAAAAAGTAAATCATCCAGACTAGAGATACATTGTATTATTATGTTTATCTTACCTAAAAATAAATATATTTATTAGTTAAAAAAAAACAAAAAACAAAATAAATGTTTACTATATTTTGCTAAAAACATCAATATTAATTGTATTTTTATTTCTATTTTTTCTGACTCCTTATTACATCCAGCCATAGAATTATACATTAAAATAAACATATTTGAAATAATTAATTTTAAATCATCATAATAATTCATTTAAAATGACCATATTTAATTATTAAAATAATTGCTTGTTTATCAACAACTTTAGCATTTTATTCATTACATTTTGAAGCTCTCAGAAGCCAAGTTATGTTATATTCCTTAATATTTATTTATGCAAGTTTGAAGTATCAATTATCTAAACACAGTTTTGTTTGCATATTTTCAGAATATATATATATATATATATATATATATATATACGTATATGTATGAAATACTTGACTTGGTGAATTCTAGCTGTCAATATACTCCTCCCCTCTTAACCACGCCCCCAACCACGCCCCGCCCCACCCCCGACCACGCCCCCCACCCCCACCTCCCGAAATCGGAGGTCTCAAGGTTGGCAAGTATGTTGATAACCAACTATTGTTAAAAAAAATATGTCTATATCAATATCACCCAAAGAAACTTCTTAGTTAGATTTTATTTGCAACAAATTTGCTTCCCACAAACGGAGAACTAACTGCCACCTGGCAAAAAGCCAACCAATCTGTTTTTTGTTTTTTTTTGCTACACTTACACAAGGGAGACACAAACATATGTTGCATAGATGAAATCCAAATATAAATACCGTACATCAAATGTGTTCCCAAAGAATTGCAAAGAAACAAGAAAAGCGCGCCTCAGACGAGGTGTTTACATGGGGAATTAATCAACGCAGTGACGCTCGCATGCAGACCACAAGAACTCTCTGGCTGAAACCGCCACATCCAATAAAAGGACAACAAAGGGACAGGGCGGTGGAGGGTGGTCTTTTCATTTATTTTATGGAAAAGTAAAGTCAAATAAAAGGCAAAAGGGGTGAAGCTGTGTCCCTGGGAAGAAAAAAAAACATTGAACTGTCTATCCGAGGTGCAGGAGAGACTGCAGTACATGCACTATATTGCCAAAAGTATTTGGCCACCTGCCTTGACTCACAAATGAACTTGAAGTGCCATCCCATTCCTAACCCATAGGGTTCAATATGTCGTGGCAGCTATTACAGCTTCAACTCTTCTGGGAAGGCTGTCCACAAGGTTGCGGAGTGTGTTTATAGGAATTTTCCACCATTCTTCCAAAAGCGCATTGATGAGGTCACACACTGATGTTGGTGGAGAAGGCCTGGCTCGCAGTCCCAAAGGTGTTCTATTGGGTTCAGGTCAGGACTCTGTGCAGGCCAGTCAAGTTCATCCACACCAGACTCTTGTCATCCATGTCTTTATGGCCCTTGCTTTGTGCACTGGTGCACAGTCATGTTGGACGAGGAAGGGGCCCGCTCCAAACTGGTCCCACAAGGTTGGGAGCATGGAATCGTCCAAAAATATTTGGGTATACTGGAGCATTCAAAGTTCCTTTCACTGTAACTAAGGGTCCAAGCCCCTGAAAAACAACCCCACACCATAATTCCTCTGCTGAACCCTCTCTGTCAGTTTATGTGGCCTACCACTTTGTGGCTGAGTTGCTGTTGTTCCCAAACTCTTCCATTTTCTTCCAATAAAGCCAACAGTTGACTTTAGAATATTTAGGTGCGAGGAAATTTCACGACTGGATTTGTTGCACAGGTGGCATTTTATGACAGTTCCACGCTGGAAATCACTGAGAGCGGCCCATTCTTTCACAAATGTTTGTAGAAACAGTCTCCATGCCTAAGTGCTTGATTTTATACACCGGGCCAAGTGATTAGGACACCTGATTCTGAACATTTGGATTTGTGGCCAAATACTTTTGGCAATATAGAGTATGTAGCTACATGTACACATACACACAGTCCCCACTATGGACTGGACTCTTACTATTACCGTATTTTTCGGACTATAAGTCGCAGTTTTTTTTCATAGTGCGATTTATATGTTTTTTTCCTTCTTTGTTATGCATTTTCGGCAGGTGCGACTTATACTCCGGTGCGCCTTATACTCCGAAAAATACGGTATGTTGGATCCACTATGGACTGGACCCTCACAATATTATGTCAGACCCACTCGAGGGGGGGTTACCCACATATGCGGTCCTCTCTAAGGTTTCTCATAGTCATTCACATCGACGTCCCACTGGGGTGAGTTTTTCCTTGCCCTTATGTGGGCTCTGTACCGAGGATGTCGTTGTGGCTTGTGCAGCCCTTTGAGACACTTGTGATTTAGGGCGGTCTTATTTACGTGGCTCACCTTCGGCAGCGTCTTCTCCCCGTCATCTTTGTTGTAGCGGTGTAGCGTGCAAGGACGGGAGTGGAAGAAGTGTCAAAAGATGGAGCTAACTGTTTTAATGACGTTCAGACTTTACTTCAATCAATAACGGAGCAGCATCTCCTCATCCGGAAACAACAACAAGAAAAACAAAACCATCCGACCGGAATTCTCTAAGAACTAAAGTTCCTTGGGTGAATTATGTTTACTCACAACACCGGTATGTTTTAGAGCTTTCATGGCGAGTTTACCGACAGATATAAGTAAGAACTTTACACTACTTTATATTAGAAATGGCAACAGCGGAGCATGAATGTCTCATAACAAGAAGATAGAGAAAAAGAAGAAGCTTATCAAATACGGTGTCGGTACGGACTACAAAGGCGGACGCGCGCAGTTTTTCAGGATTTATGCAGATCCCAAATACACATCAGCAGGTACCAGAAGGTAAGAAAAGTTGCTTTTGCATAATATTGCGAAACAAAATGCCAGATAATATGTCTTATCTTATACACACACCATAATGATACTTGTATGTTTAATGCTCCGGTGCGGCTTCGTAGCTTACCAAAGTCGTACTGAAACATTTTGATAGATTTTTGAGTGCCGTGTGTAATGTTCTATATTTTCAATGGAACATATAAAATGTTGGTGTTGTTTACTTGAGTTATATTTCCATCATATTGCAGTCTACACGTATCTCTTATGTTTGACTGCCATCTACCAGTCACACTTATCATTACACCATGTACCAAATAAAATAGCTTCGAGGTCGGTAAGCAAAACCAGAATCATTACGTACATTAGGCGCACCGGGTTATAAGGCGCACTGTCGAGTTTTGAGGGGGAAAAAAAGGATTTTAAGTGCGTTTTAAAGTCCGAAAAATACAGTAATGCATTATTGATATTATATTTTGTGATTACAATACTGCTTAATGTGGTTTCAAAATAATGCTGACAATAATGTTGTTTGTTGATATTGCTAATTGCACTTAGATGTGAAAGAAGCCCAGAAAAGCGCAGTGTTAAGTCTGTAAAGTCATAGAATCTTCTAGGCTAGTCTCTTGCTACATTTGCCTGACATGACAAGAGCGCTGGAGCCGAAAGACATTTTGTAGCTGCTGTTTCAGGCTTTAATCGACCGTCGAGGGACCGGTTCAAGAAAAAAAAAGAACTCCAACTGAATAAACCTTTTTTGTCCTGTTTCACCTCTTCTGTCAGCGCTCAAGATGAAGACCAAATCACTTCACGCCTGTGCACAACCAAAAAAAAAAAAAAAAAAAAAACCCCGCAGAGATCTGGCAAACGTTCCAAAATGATTTTTTTTCTTTTTTTTTTTTCTTCTGCGGGTCTTTTCGAAATGGAAAATGAAGTCTGAGTAGGTGCCAGCGTGTAAAAGTTGTGCACATGCAAAAAAAAAAAAAAAAAAAAAAAAAAAAAAAAAAAAAAAAAAAAGTGCGCACATACATGCTGGCTCATCTGTGCAACATCTGCTCCAGCCGCCCAAGGCTCCTCGCCTCTTGAGAAATGTGTCACGTTTCCCAGTGACGTCAAAAGTGCCTCCTGCCTCTCCACTCGGTGGAGCGCGGCCAAAACCACCACACGCCACTCCTCACCCTCACAATGGAGGAGCTGTGCTGACTGATCACCTGTCAAAGCGCTCACAATTCTCACTCTATCTCAACGGCCTCAAGTGATGCTAATGCGGGACAAACAATATAAAATGTCAACGGGATGAAAGCGATGGAGAAACACCCAAAGCTCTTTGGTCTGACATCAAATCTCTGATCGGACCATGCTAAATACACTATATTGCCAAAAGTATTTGGCCACCTGCCTTGACTCACATAAATGATAAATGGGTTGTACTTGTATAGCGCTTTTCTACCTTCAAGGTACTCAAAGCGCTTTGACACTACTTCCACATTTACCCATTCACACACACATTCACACACTGATGGAGGGAGCTGCCATGCAAGGCGCTAACCAGCACCCATCAGGAGCAAGGGTGAAGTGTCTTGCTCAGGACACAACGGACATGACGAGGTTGGTACTAGGTGGGGATTGAACCAGGGACCCTCGGGTTGCGCACGGCCACTCTCCCACTGCGCCACGCCGTCCCAAAATTAATCAAAATTAATTGTATTTTTATTTGTATTTTTTCGTGACTCCTTATTACATCCAGCCATAGAATTATACATTAAAATAAACATATTTGAAATAATTGATTTTAAATTATCATAATAATTCATTTAAAATGACCATATTTGATTATTAAAATAATTGCTTGTTTATCAACAACTTTAGCATTTTATTCATTACATTTTGAAACTCTCAGAAGCCAAGTTATGTTATATTCCTTAATATTTATTTACGCAAGTTTGAAGTATCAATTATCCAAACACAGTTTGTTTGCATATTTTCAGGATGTAGATATATATATATATATATATATATATATGTATGAAATACTTGACTTGGTGATTTCTAGCTGTCAATATACTCCTCCCCTTTTAGCCACGCCCCCAACCACGCCCCCGTCCCACCCCGACCACGCCCCCCCACCCCCCACCTCCCGAAATCGGAGGTCTTAAGGTTGGCAAGTATGAGTATTTCATACATATTATTTATATATATATATATATATATATATATATATATATATATATATATATATATATATATATATATATATATATATATATATATCTACATCCTGAAAATATGCAAACAAAACTGTGTTCAGATAATTGATACTTCAAACTTGCATAAATAAATATTAAGGAATATAACATAACTTGGCTTCTGAGAGTTTCAAAATGTAATGAATAAAATGCTAAAGTTGTTGATAAACAAGCAATTATTTTAATAATTAAATATGGTCATTTTAAATGAATTATTATGATAATTTAAAATCAATTATTTCAAATATGTTTATTTTAATGTATAATTCTATGGCTGGATGTAATAAGGAGTCACGAAAAAATACAAATAAAAATACAATTAATTTTGATGTTTTTAGCAAAATATAGTAAAAATGTATTTAGTTTTTTTTTTTTTTTTTTAATAAATATATTTATTTTTAGGTAAAATAAACATAATAATACAAATTATCTCTAGTCTGGATGATTTAGTTCTTGTCACCCTGTTGTCCTCCCGTCATAAAAAAAGGCTGTCCTCACTCAGGTCCGCATGGAGCTGGAGGGGGCGTGGCTTCCAGCTCCGGCTGAAAATCGGGAGATTTTCGGGAGAATGTTTGTCCCGGGAGTTTTTTGGGAGAGGCGCTGAATTTCGGGAGTCTCCCGGAAAATTCGGGAGGGTTGGCAAGTATGCTCACATATGAACTTGAAGTGCCATCCCATTCCTAACCCGTAGGGTTCAATGCTACAGCTTCAACTCTTCTGGGAAGGCTGTCCACAAGGTTGCGGAGTGTGTTTACAGGAATTTTCCACCATTCTTCCAAAAAAAGCGCATTGGTGAGGTCACACTTTGATGTTGGTCGGGCCTGGCTCTCAGTCTACGTTCTAATTCATCCCAAAGGTGTTCTATTGGGTTCAGGTCAGGACTCTGTGCAGGCCAGTCAAGTTCCTCCACACCAGACTCCGTCATCCATGTCTTTATGGACCTTGCTTTGTGCACTGGTGCACAAGTCGTGTTGGAAGAGGAAGGGGCCCGCTCCAAACTGTTCCCACAAGGTTGGGAGCATGGAATTGTCCAAAATGTTTTGGTATCCTGGAGCATTCAAAGTTCCTTTCACTGGAATTAAGAGGCCAAGCCCAACTCCTGAAAAACAACCCCACATCATAATTCCTTCTCCACCAAATTTCACACTCGGCACACTGCAGTCCGAAATGTAGCGTTCTCCTGGCGACCTCCAAACCCAGACTGGTCCATCAGGTTGCCAGATGGAAAAGCGTAATTCATCAGTCCAGAGAAGGCATCTCCACTGCTCTAGAGTCCAGTGGCGACGTGCTTTACACCACTGCATCCCACGCTTTGCATTGGACTTGGTGATGTAGGGCTTAGAAGCAGCTGCTCGGCCATGGAAACCCATTTCATGAAGCTCTCTGCGTACTGCATGTGGGCTAATTGGAAGATCACATTAAGTTTTTGGAGCTCTGCTTCTTACAATTTCTTTTCGGACGTGCTGTAATAAAACAACTGGAATTGTGTGATGCATTACATTCATGATGAAGCTCTCTGCGTACTGTATGTGGGCTAATTGGACGGTCACATGAAGTTTTTGGAGCCCTGCTTCTCCCAACTCTTTTTCAGACGTGCTGTAATAAAACAACTGGAAATGTGTGATCGTATGCATGTTCCAATAAAACTGAAACTGAACTGAACTGTTATTGACTTGTTGGAGTGCTAATCAGGCATATTCGGTATGTACATATTGCTTCATTATGCCTCGTTTGTCGGTATATTTGAGCTTGTTTAATTTCCTTTACGCATGTCCCCTGTGTATCTAATTTATATTTGCATGTCTCATGACACATTATCTGTATGTATTATTGGCTGCATTTCTGATAGTTGTGTGTGTGCCATGTTGTTCCAGACCACAGCAAACCTAACCCAGCTTGCAAAGATTGTAATAAATCCATTAGAAGAAGACAGCCTGCCGTTTCCTTTAACTTGGACACACACATCTATACCCTTGGCCATTCTAATCCAGTAATTTCCAGGAGTTATCTCACCCTCTGAGAAGTTTTACTAATGTTTTCCAATGTTGTAAAATAAATATTACATTTCAACATTTCAGTCAACGAAGATTTGCGTCAGTCTGCGACACATAGTCATTTTGATAGTAGGCTAATATAGCTAATTAGCCACTTACAATATGTGTTGTCTTCATTATAAGACCTATATAAGACTTAATTTTTTGCGGCTCCAGACCGATTACTTTTTGGTATTTGTGGTCCAATATGGCTCTTTCAACATTTTGGGTTGCCGATCCCTGGCTTAAGGCTATGAAGAAACACAAAAAAATGTAGGATAAAGTTATTTTTTGTTTCATCTTGGCATGTGTTTAATTACACAGACGTGCAATGTTGGTAAAAACAGCTTTTTTTTCTATCGGCGGGTGTGCAGGTGTGCTTAATGTTGTGACCAGATGAATCCACATCATGTTTAAAAAGTTAAGCCTGGGCCGATAACCCGTTTCACATGACGTTATATTGACTTAAAAAGTATTGCCATAATTGCCAAAAAATATAAATAAAATATACCCTGTCAACAAAAGCACTTAAATGAAAATGTGAATGTGAATTATATTTATATAGCGCTTTTCTCTAGTGACTCAAAGCGCTTTTACATAGTGAAACCCAATATCTAAGTTAAATTTAAACCAGTGTGGGTGGCACTGGGAGCAGGTGGGTAAAGTGTCTTGCCCAAGGACACAACGGCAGGGACTAGGATGGCGGAAGCGGGGATCGAACCTGGAACCCTCAAGTTGCGTTCACGGCCACTCTACAACCAAAATCAATAAAATAGGTTCCGTCTCTGTTAAGGAGGGGGTGGGTACCCTCAAATCTACAGTACAGGCCAAAAGTTTGGACACACCTTCTCATTCAATGCATTGTCTTTATTTTCATGACTATTTACATTGTAGATTGTAACTGAAGGCATCACAACTATGAATGAACACACGTGGAGTTATGTACTTAACAAAAAAAAAAGGTGAAATAACTGAAAACATGCTTTGTATTCAAGTTTCTTCAAAATAGCCACCCTTAGCTCTGATTACTACTTTGCACACTCTTGGCATTCTCTCCATGAGCTTTAAGCACACCTGTGAAGTGAAAACCATTTCAGGTGACTATTTCTTGAAGCTCATCGAGAAAATGCCAAGAGTGTGCGAAAAAGTAATCAGAGCAAAGGGTGGCTATTTTGAAGAAACTAGAATATAAAACATGTTTTCGGTTATTTCACCTTTTTGTGTTAAGTACATAACTCCACATGTGTTCATTCATAGTTTTGATGCCTTCAGTGACAATCTACAATGTAAATAGTCATGAAAATAAAGAAAACACATTGAATGAGAAGGTGTGTCCAAACTTTTGGCCTGTACTGTACACAACTAAAACCATAAATAAACGCACGGTGGTCCAAATGTTAGTGCGTGTGACTCACAATAAGAAGGTCCTGGGTTCGATCCCCAGGCTCGGGGTCTTTCTGTGTGGAGTTTGCATGTTCTCCACGTGACTGCGTGGGTTCCCTCCGGGTACTCCGGCTTCTTTCCACCTTCAAAAATATGCACCTGGGGATAGGTTGATTGGCAACACTAAATGGTCCCTAGTGTGTGAATGTGAGTGTGAATGTTGTCTGTCTATCTGTGTTGGCCCTGCGATGAGGTGGCGACTTGTCCAGGTTGTACCCCGCCTTCCGGTGCACACATGCACATACTTATTACACGCGTTTATATAGCAAACAACACCACAATATTCAAAAATGTGCCTTTTCCAAATATTTCAAGAGATGGATAACCAAATTCGACGGCATTTTTTCCCCCCCCCTTTGCAAGAACACTTGGGGAGTAAAACATGGCATTCAGAAGAGAACAGCAGAAGCCTTGTTGGCTGCACGGCCAGACAAGACGCATGGCCAGCCAGTGAGGCAGCAGCGGATAGAGGTTACAATAACACATCACGCCACCGCGCTACACACACACACACACACACACACACAGATTATACATGCATGTAGGTCTGTGGAATATCTTCATTTAAAGTCATACTTTCACAACACCAAAGCCACAGTGAGATACACTATTTTGCCAAAAGTATTTGGCCACCCATCCAAATGATGAGAATCAGGTGTCCTAATCAATTGGCCCGGTGTATAAAATCCAGCACTTAGGCATGGAGACTGTTTCTACAAACATTTGTGAAAGAATGGGCCGCTCTCAGTGATTTCCAGCGTGGAACTGTCATAGGATGCCACCTGTGCAACAAATCCAGTCGTGAAATTTCCTCGCTCCTAAATATTCCAAAATCAACTTTATTATAAGAAAAGTGCAGAGTTTCGGAACAACAGCAAGTCAGCCACCAAGTGGTAGGCCACGTAAACTGACAGAGAGGGGGTCAGTGGATGCTGAAGCGAAAAGTGCAAAGACTTTCTGCACAGTCAGTTGCTACAGAGCTCCAAACTTCATGTGACCTTCCAATTAGCCCACGCACAGTACGCAGGGAGCTTCATGGAATGGGTTTCCATGGCCGAGCAGCTGCATCTAAGCCATACATCACCAAGTCCAATGCAAAGCATCAGATGCGGTGGTGTAGGCTTAGACTTAGACTTCCTTTATTGTCATTCAAATTTGAACTTTACATTACAGATAAGAACAAAATGTTGTTGCATTAGCTCATGGTAGTGCAGGATAAAAGAGCAATAAGGTGCAGGGTGTTTGCATTTACAAAAGAAGGTGCAGATATAAATATATAGATTACTGTACAAAATAAATATATTGCACTTTTGCATATGCATCCACGTTTACGGATGTATATCTGTATGTGTGTATATATATATTATCATTTGTCCCAGCCTCCATTAAGCTGACCAACAATGTGCAATAGAATGTTAATACATAGGTTAGCACTTTTTTAGCACATAGCACTTTAGCACATAGCACTTTAGAACTAAGCACTTTAGCACACAGCACTTTATCCATGAGCTCTAGTGCAATGCACACTGGTACTTTATCTTTATCTCCATACTGTAGATTTTATGCCTACATCAAAGTGCCACCTATGTCTATCAAGCTCCATGTTCTGATGTTTAAATGTTAGTTGTATGGTTGTGGTTGTGTCTGTGCTTGTGTTTTTGTTCTGTTGTTTTTGGGTATGTTAAGAAAGCAATGATGCACTGTGCCCAAGACAAATTTCCCCGCGGGAACAATAAAGTTGAACCTTGAACCTTGATATATATATATATATATATATATATATATATATATATATATATATATATATATATATATATATATATATATATATATATATATATTAGGGGTGTGGGAAAAAAATGATTCGAATTTCAATCGCAATTCTCACGTTGTGCGATTCAGAATCGATTCTCATTTAAAAATTGTTTTTATTTTTTTTAAAATTTATTTTATTTATTTATTTATTTATTTTTTTTAGTTAATCAATCCAACAAAACAATACACATCAATACCATAACAATGCAATCCAATTCCAAAACCGACCCAGCAACACTCAGAACTGCAATAAACAGAGCAATTGAGAGGACACACAAACACGACACAGAACAAACCAAAAGTAGTGAAACAAAAATTAATATTATCAACAACAGTATCAATATTAGTTAAAAATGAAAAAAGAACAATAGTGTCACAGTGGCTTACACTTGCATCCCATCTCATAAGCTTGACAACACACTGTGTCCAATATTTTCACAAAGATAAAATAAGTCATATTTTTGGTTCATTTAATAGTTAAAACAAATGTACATTATTGCAATAAGTTGATAAAACATTGTCCTTTACAATTATAAAAGCTTTTTACAAAAATCTACTACTCTGCTTGCATGTCAGCAGACTGGGGTAGATCCTGCTGAAATCTTATGTATTGAATGAATAGAGAATCCTTTTGAATCGGGAAAATATAGTTTTTGAATCGAGAATCGCGTTGAATTGAATTTTTTTTTATTTTGAATCGAATCGTGGCCCCAAAAATCGATACTGAATCGAATCGTGGGACACCCAAAGATTCACAGCCCTGATATATATATATATATTTTTTTTGTTTTTTTTTGTGTGTGTATGTATATATATATATATATATATATATATACATACACATACACATACACATATATATATATATATATATATATATATATATATATACATACATACATACATACATACATACATACATACATATATATATATATATATATATATATATATATATATATATATATACATACATACATACATACATACATACATACATACATACATATATATGTATAATAGTGTCTTTAAAGTGTGCAGTTTTTACTAAAATAAGGGCGTTTAATAGAACAAAATATTTTATATCGATTACGTGTCTATTGTGATATATATTGATATCTAGATCGGTAGGTTGTGAGTTCAAACCCCGGCCGAGTCATACCAAAGACTATAAAAATGGGACCCATTACCTCCCTGTTTGGCATACCAGCTGGGGCGGTATAGCTCGGTTGGTAGAGTGGCCGTGCCAGCAACTTGAGGGTTCCAGGTTCGATCCCCGCTTATGCCATTCTAGTCACTGCCGTTGCGTCCTTGGGCAAGACACTTTACCCACCTGCTCCCAGTGCCACCCACACTGGTTAAAATGTAACTTAGATTTTGGGTTTCACTATGTAAACGCGCTTTGAGTCACTGGAAAAAAGTGCTGTATAAATATAATTCACTTCACTTCACTTCACTCAGCATCAAGGGTCGGAATTGGGGGTTAAATCACCAAAAAAAATGATTCCCGGGCGCGGCCACCGCTGTTGCTCACTGCTCCCCTCACCTCCCAGGGGGTGAGGGTGCAAATGCAGAGGATAATCTCACCACACCGAGTGTGTGTGTGTGACAATCACTGGTACTTTAACTTGAACTCACGCTCAGGTAAACACTGCCCCTAGCGTTTTGACAGAGAATTGCAAGTCATGCAAATGCCCAGCTTAAGGACGAAATGAAAAGCCCAAAGTGATGTTGCTTGTTAAATGAATCATGCAGCAGCACTAACGGGGACCGGAGTGCGTACGAGACGGCAGGGATTAGCTGCACTCCATCTCTCAACTCACCAATCAAACACAATGAGATCCATTTTTGGGACAATGCTGCCCCAGTTGTGCTACTTCACCCACTCAGAGGGGAAATTGACTTTGTGCACTTCTGCTGACTGCATCCAGCTCCATTTGGGATGACACGTGTCCCCACAGCCTCCTCTCACATATTCCAGGGCTTCCTGGGGCCATGAGAGAGTGTTCATTGA
Organism: Nerophis lumbriciformis; assembly: GCF_033978685.3. NCBI lineage: Eukaryota > Metazoa > Chordata > Actinopteri > Syngnathiformes > Syngnathidae > Nerophis > Nerophis lumbriciformis. The sequence continues at coordinate 10,915,279 of NC_084557.2, read as the reverse complement.
TTGAGTGGAAGGCCTGCTGCGCACCTGGTGACAGCTCAGGATGCTGCTGTTGGCTCAGGTGAGGGTGTGACGCCTAGGGAGGGGGGGGGGGGCACAGGTCGACGCTGCCGGGCGTGCTTAAGCTGCGAGTTGCAGTGGAGTTAGCACAGCAGCCAGCTGAGGAATGTCCACTCATGTAAGGGTTCAGTGTCTTGAAAGGTGGCTTCCTGGTGTGATTAAAAAGGCCCACACCCGCACACATGAAAGCACCGCGTGTTGCGTTCACTTCCCCAAGGTCATGTGCTGTTCTACCGGATACCAATTGGCACCTGTTAACCTTCTGTCCTTTAAGGAGGCAAAACGTGTCTACAGCACTGCAACAAATAACAATTTTCGACACACGGACACGACAGAGAAAACACTTTTCGTCATCATTGTTCAAATATTGTAATGACGCTTTGAGGACATGAATTCCATCGAACACTTTACTGAGCAAAACTCTTTACTGTCGGCCATAAACACATCACCAAAACATTAGTAAAAAAAATGATAATCTAGCAAAACTGGTCATTTTCTGCAGTACAAACAAGACCAAAAGCAACTTTGTTATCTCAACAACAGCCGCTCGCTCTTTCTCACTTGCACCAACACATGCACATATGGCACTTAGCCAGTGATGCGTTTACAGCCACACAAAAAGTCGGACAACTCCGACACCACACATAAAGTGTAATTCCAGGTCGTTACACTATGATTTACCAATCAAATGTGTGCTTATTCTAGTGTCATTTATTATGAATCTTAATTTATAAATATTAATCATGAAATGCTGTTAGTATATTAAATAAATACTAATAAAAATATATTTTTTTACAAACAGGAAAATGCAGGAATGTACACATGATCCCCTGCTTACATCTCATTGTGCAACATGTGAATGTTTTAATGGGAACTAAATGCAATGTCTGAAAGGGGTACAAATTATTTCCAAAGCAGGACCTCCACCCAGACAAACAATACAAGTACACAATTCATAAAAAACAATATTTTTTGTTATTGTCATTGTAAGTGGGCCTAAACACTTATATTAGAAATGGAAATGACTGCTGTCATTTGATTATAATAATAAGAGAATGCTGTCTGTCTATCTGTGTTGGCCCTGCGATGAGGTGGGGACTTGTCCAGGGTGTACCCCGCCTTCCGCCCGAATGCAGCTGAGATAGGCTCCAGCGACCCCGAAAGGGACGAGCGGTAGAAAATGGATGGATGGATGGAGATTGAACTTGTTATTTAGTCAGGTTTGGGACAGGTGTGCTGCTGGTGTAGCCACAGTGTGCACGTCTGATGTTGCTCACATGGACTCCACTGAATGCTCAGGGAGTTTTTGCGTTTGCTCACACACATGAACAATTAGAGGGAACATTGCATACATATATATATACACATATATATACATATATATATACATATACATATATATACATACATATATACACACATATATATATACACACATATATATATACACACACATATATATACACACACATATATATATATATATATATATAAACACTAACATAAAATCTGCTTAGTGAGAAGAATTATGTTATCAGACAGAAAATAAGCAAATATCACCCTTATTTGAGATATTTAATCTTACTTAGATTTCAGTTTTTGCAGTGTAGTGTTGTGTGTTTTACAGCATCTGTCTACCTACTGTCAGTTTACTGCTTCTTTCCACCAACGGCTATTCTTGTGAATATTGGTCAGGGCTGTTTATTTGCGGTGGTGCACTAAATGACGCCCCCAATTAGCTTCTGGAAGGAAAGGAAAAAAAAACCTCCTGGACTTGGAGAGTGCGGCTGCTTTCTTCCTTTCTTTTTCAACACGAGCAAACATCCCGTAACAAGCCAACGTCACACGAGAGCACATTTCAAACAATACGCCGTCCTTTTTAGGCATGCACTTACAAGCACATATGCAAATGCATTCAGCGCTTCACACACACACACATGAAACACACTCTCACTGTCCTAGACTCACACACACACATTTGTTCCAGGAACATTCTGTTCACCTCGACTCATTCTCATATGATAGCTGATAATAATTGTTGTTTCTATCTCGCGCAGGGAGCAGAAGGAACATGTAACCGGATCACATGGACAACGATCCATAATTCAGTTTTCTAATGTCCGCAGTTTCATGAGATCCTGAGGTGTTAAGATGCCAGTCAAGACCGGAGGCCCGTCTGGCACTTCCAGCTGTGTTGAGTTGCGTCTGTGGTTTGAGGCCCAACGCGGTTCTTGGGGGGTGGGGGGGCGAACTCAACCTCCGAGCCTGCAGCAGATGGCAGCCATCAAGCTGCTGGCAACGCACACACGCTTGCTTACTCACACATAGTAACCCCTTCTGTAATTTCCATAGTAAACGGTAGGGAGTCAGATCGGGTTCATTGTCATGGCTCGGGGGGGGCCGGGGGAGGGAAGAGGCCAGATTGGTTCTCAACTTGTTTTCTGGACCTCCAGTTTGGTTTTCAGCGACATGCGGACTTTAATGAGCTAAACGTGAAGCCGGTGATTGCACAAACTGTGTTTTTTAAGAGAAAACTGCTTATAGAGCAGGCCTGGGCAATTATTTTGACTCAGGGGGTCCAAATTTAAAGAAAAAAATGTGTCTGGGGGCCGGTATATCGGATTTTTAGGAACACTTATACAAAACCTCACAATAATGTCTGATTGAATGCTAAAAACGTTATGACAGACCGCCTTAAAAAACAAAGGAATTAAAAAATTTTTTACTGAATGAGACACCCAGAATGTACATGGAAATAAAGAATGTGGGATTTACAATATTAACTATGAAGGATAAAACACTGAATATTGACAACATATGAACGTCACACCTCCTCTTGGTCGACATATTTTACAATCAAGCAAAACGCAACAAAAATGCAACACACAGCGAAATATGAACGCAAAAAACCAAAAACAAAACACCTACAATCTGATACATCTGATATATCACTAAGTTTTAGAACTATTTTGTGAAAATCCCTGGAAATCTCTGGAAACACTCCGTGGAAACGCTCTCCACCCACACTGCTTGGTGCCTCGTCTGAGCTAATGTGACTTAGATCAGTGGTCCCCAACCACCGGTCCGTGCATCGATTGGTACCGGGCCGTACAAGAATTAAAAAAAAAAAAAAAAATAATCCATGGTTCTCGCCCGGAAAAGGGTGGAGTGCCATCTCCGGGTTGGGGAGGAGATCTTGTCCCAAGTGGAGGAGTTCAAGTACCTCGGAGTCTTGTTCACGAGTGAGGGAAGAGTGGATCGTGAGATCGACAGGCGAATCGGTGCGGCGTCTTCAGTAATGCGGACGCTGTATCGATCCGTTGTGGTGAAGAAGGAGCTGAGACGGAAGGCAAAGCTCTCAATTTACCGGTCGATCTACGTTCCCATCCTCACCTATGGTCATGAGCTTTGGGTTATGACCGAAAGGACAAGATCACGGGTACAAGCGGCCGAAATGGCGGGCGGCGTGGCGCATTGGAAGAGTGGCCGTGCGCGACCCGAGGGTCCCTGGTTCAATCCCCACCTAGTACCAACCTCGTCATGTCCGTTGTGTCCTGAGCAAGACACTTCACCCTTGCTCCTGATGGGTGCTGGTTAGCGCCTTGCATGGCAGCTCCCTCCATCAGTGTGTGAATGTGTGTGTGAATGGGTAAATGTGGAAGTAGTGTCAAAGCGCTTTGAGTACCTTGAAGGTAGAAAAGCGCTATACAAGTACAACCCAAATGAGTTTCCTCCGCCGGGTGGCAGGGCTCTCCCTTAGAGATAGGGTGAGAAGCTCTGTCATCCGGGGGGAGCTCAAAGTAAAGCCACTGCTCCTCCACATCGAGAGGAGCCAGATGAGGTGGTTCGGGCATCTGGTCAGGATGCCACCCGAGCGCCTCCCTAGGGAGGTGTTTAGGGCACGTCCGACCGGTAGGAGGCCACGAGGAAGACCCAGGACACGTTGGCAAGACTATGTCTCCCGGCTGGCCTGGGAACGCCTCGGGATCCCCCGGGAGGAGCTGGACGAAGTGGCTGGGGAGAGGGAAGTCTGGGCTTCTCTGCTTAGGCTGCTGCCCCCGCGACCCGACCTCAGATAAGCGGAAGAAGATGGATGGATGGATGGATGGATGGATGGATGGATGGAAAAAAAATAATATTTTTTTTTTTCAATGTATTTATTTTCAAGCGTTGACCGGTCCGCAATTACAAAAAGGTGGGGACCACTGACTTAGATGACCATAGTAACTAATTAGATGACCATAGTAACTAGTATATCATGCAAAAGCACAGATTCCAACCATTGAAATACTTTGTATAGTTGAAGACTTACGGTCATTAGAAAACATCACTGCACATCATAATGGCAGCTACACTTTCCATCTTAAACATCTAAAAAAAAATATTTTGGAATGTCCGGCGGGCCAGATTGAAAATATTTTGGCTCTTCTGAAGCCAGAACAATATTTGATGTTTCCTCTGCCAAAAAAGTATATTGTGTCCATGTTTTATATGTATTAAAAAAAACTTGGTTAAAATATTTTTAAGACTTTTTGAGCACGTTCAACAGTACCGCGATAATAATAATAATAACCGTGATTATTTTGGTCACAATAACTTAAATTAGCCTTTTTATTTATTGTTTTGGGCATTCAATGTGTTTAGGTATTATAAGTAAATACAAGGGCTGTCAGAAATAACGGCAACTCACGTGATTAATGAAAAAAAAAAAAAAAAGATTGCATTAATCATGTATATATGCCAGGCCTGGGAAATTATTTTGACTTAAGGGGACCAAATTTAGAGGAAAAAATGTGTCTGGGGGCCGGTATATCAGATTTTTAGAAACACTTATACAAAACCTCACAATAATGTCAGATTGAATGCTAAAAACGTTACGACAGACCGCCTTAAAAAACAGAATGGAATTGTACATTTTTTTACCGAATGAGACACCCAGAATGTACATGGAAATAAAGAATGTGGGATTTACAATATTAACTATGAACGATAAAACACTGAATATTGACAACATATGAACGCCACACCTCCTCTCCATGAACATATTTTACAATCAAGCGAAACGCAACAAAAATGCAACAAACTGCGAATATGAACGCAAAAAAAAACCCCACCTACAATCTGAAATATCTGATAAATCACTAAGCTTTAGAACTTTGTTGTGAATATCTCCTTCCACGTCTGTCCCTGACACCCACATTTCAGGCTGGCCGCTCTGCAAACACTCCGTGGAAACGCTCCCCACCCACACTGCTTGGTGCCTCGTTTGAGCTGCTCTGACTTAGATTACCATAGTAACTAATTCGATTACCATAGTAACTAATTCGATTAACATAGTAACTCATTCGATTAACATAGTAACGCATTCGATTACCATAGTAACTAATTAGTTTACCATAGTAACTAATTAGATGACCATAGTAACTAATTAGATGACCATAGTAACTAGTATATCATGCAAAAGCCCAGATTCCGACCATTGAAATACTTTGTATAGTTCAAGACTTACGGTCATTGGAAAACATCACTGCACATCATAATGGCAGCTACACTTTCCATCTTAAAGATCTAAAAAAAAATGTTTGGGAATGTCCGGCGGGCCAGATTGAAAATATTTTGGCTCTTCTGAAGCCAGAACAATATTTGATGTTTCCTCTGTCAAAAAAGTAGATTGTGTCCATGTATTTTATGTATTAAAAAAAACTTGGTTAAAATATTTTTAAGACTTTTTGAGCACGTTCAACAGTACCGGGATAATAATAATAATAACCGTGATCATTTTGGTCACAATAACTTAAATTAGCCTTTTTATTTATTGTTTTGGGCATTCAATGTGTTTAGGTATTATAAGTAAATACAAGGGCTGTCAGAAATAACGGCAACTCACATGATTAATGAAAAAAAAAAAAAAGATTGCATTAATCATGTATATATGCCAGGCCTGGGAAATTATTTTGACTTAAGGGGACCAAATTTAGAGGAAAAATTGTGTCTGGGGGCCGGTATATCAGATTTTTAGAAACACCTACACAAAACCTCACAATAATGTCAGATTGAATGCTAAAAACGTTACGGCAGACCGCCTTAAAAAACAGAATGGAATTGTACAGTTTTTTTACTAAATGAGACACCCAGAATGTACATGAAAATAAAGAATGTGGGATTTACAATATTAACTATGAACAATAAAACACTGAATATTGACAACATATGAACGTCACACCTCCTCTCCATGAACATATTTTACAATTAAGCGAAACGCAACAAACTGCGAATATGAACGCAAAAAAAAAAAAACCCAACCTACAATCTGAAATATCTGATAAATCACTAAGCTTTAGAACTTTGTTGTGAATATCTCCTTCCACGTCTGTCCCTGACACCCGTATTTCAGGCTGGACGCTCTGCAAACACTCTGTGGAAACGCTCCCCACCCACACTGCTTGGTGCCTCGTCTGAGCTGCTCTGACTTAGATTACCATAGTAACTTATTCGATTACCATAGTAACTAATTAGTTTACCATAGTAACTAATTAGATGACCATAGTAACTAATTAGATTACCATAGTAACTAGAATATCATGCAAAAGTGCAGATTCCAACCATTGAAATACTTTGTATAGTTCAAGACTTACGGTCATTAGAAAACATCACTGCACATCATAATGGCAGCTACACTTTCCATCTTAAAGATCTAAAAAAAATATTTGGGAATGTCCGGCCGGCCAGATTGAAAAGCTTAACGGGCCGCATGTGGCCCCCGCGTCTTACTTTGCCCAGGTCTGTTATAGAGAAAACAGCTAGTAGGGCCCACCAGCACAGGACTGAACTCTACTTGTGACAATGGGTTTCGTCATCTCGTTTGTATAATTAGCCATGACACACATGCATGTCATTTTTATGGTCATCGTGGGAGAGAAAAGGGATTAACAACATGAAAAGCAAAACAAATGTGGTTAGAAATAAAACGAAGCCCGTAAATAAAACGAGGCCTGTGAATGCTTTTCGGTTGGGGGCCCGCAGTAACTGAAATTGGAAACTGGAAATTATGATGTATCGTGTTGTATGCATGCATGTTTCAAATAAACTTGAACTCAAACAGTTGGACCCGCATCTGGTCGAGAAGAGCAATATGTACTTCCAAATCCCCAATTCCACCAGAAAAAATGTGACGGATTTGTCCCTTTTTTTTTGAAAAAGCGTATGTAGAGGGGTCTGAAATCAAGACAAAAAATGGTGGTACTCAGTAAAAGTTGTATTTTTAAATCAAGCAGAGTGAACATAGTACTTTGTTAAAAGTTAAAGTACCACTGATAGTCACACACACGCTAGGTGTGGCAAAATTATTCTCTGCATTTGACCCATGCCCTTGTTCACCCCCAGCAAGGTGAGGGGAGCAGTGAGCAGCAGCGGTGGCCGTGCTCGGGAATCATTTTTGGTGATTTAACCCCCAATTCCAACATTTGATGCTGAGTCCCAAGCAGGAAGGTAATGGGTCCCATTGTTATAGTCTTTGGTATGACTGGTATGTTATGGTATGGTATGGTATGACTCGGGGTTTGAACTCACAACCTACCAATCTCAGTGCAGACACTCTAACCACTAAAGTTAAAGTAGCAATGATTGTCACACACACATTAGGTGTGGCGAAATTATTCTTTGCATTTGACCCATCCCCTTGATCACCCCCTGGGAGGTGAGGGGAGCAGTGGGCAGCAGAGGTGCTGTGCCCGGGAATCATTTTTGGTGATTTAAGCCCCAATTCCAACCCTTGATGCTGAGTGCCAAGCAGGGAGGTAATGGGTCCCATTTGTATAGTCTTTGGTATGACTCGGCTGGGGTTTGAACTCACAACCTACCGATCTCAGGGCGGACACTCTAATCACAAGGCCACTGATCAAGTCCTATATTATAAATATTGTATGAAAGACTTAGACTTCCTTTTATTGTCATTCAAATTTGAACTTTACAGTACAGATAAGAACGAAATGTTGTTGCATTCGCTCGTTGTAGTGCAGGATAAAAGAGCACTAGGCCACTAGGTCGTTGCACCACCTCTGGCTTTTATAACAGCTTGCAGTCTACGAGGCATGGACTTAACCAGTGACAAACCGTACAACTCACCAATCTTTTATAACAGCTTGCAGTCTGCAAAGCATAGACTTACTACGGTACTTAGTACGGTTTGTCACTGGTTAAGTCCATGCCTCGCAGACTGCAAGCTGTTATAAAAGATCGGTGAATAGTACGGTTTGCTGTTATAAAAGATTGGTGAGTTGTACGGTTTATCACTGGTTAAGTCCATGCTTCGTAGACTGCAAGCTGTTATAAAAGATCGGTGAATAGTACGGTTTGTCACTGGTTAAGTCCATGTCACCGATCTTTTATAACAGCTTGCAGTCTACGAGACATGGACTTAACCAGTGACAAACCGTACTATTCACCGATCTTTTATAACAGCTTGCAGTCTACGAGGCATGGACTTAACCAGTGACAAACCGTACTATTCACCGATCTTTTATAAAAGTTTGCAGTCTGCGAGGCATGGACTTAACCAGTGACAAACCGTACTATTCACCGATCTTTTGTAACAGCTTGCAGTCTGCGAGGCATGGACTTAACCAGTGACAAACTGTACTATTCACCGATCTTTTGTAACAGCTTGCCGTCTACAAGGCATGGATTTAACCAGTGACAAACCGTACTATTCACCGATCTTTTATAACAGCTTGCAGTCTGCGCGGCATGGACTTAACCAGTGACAAACCGTACTATTCACCGATCTTTTATAACAGCTTGCAGTCTGCGAGACATGGACTTAACCAGTGACAAACCGTACTATTCACCGATCTTTTATAACAGCTTGCAGTCTATGAGGCATGGACTTAACCAGTGACAAACCGTACTATTCACCGATCTTTTATAAAAGTTTGCAGTCTGCGAGGCATGGACTTAACCAGTGACAAACCGTACTATTCACCGATCTTTTATAACAGCTTGCAGTCTGCGAGGCATGGACTTAACCAGTGACAAACCGTACTATTCACCGATCTTTTATAACAGCTTGCAGTCTGCGAGACATGGACTTAACCAGTGACAAACCGTACTATTCACCGATCTTTTATAACAGCTTGCAGTCTACGAGGCATGGACTTAACCAGTGACAAACAGTACTATTCACCGATCTTTTGTAACAGCTTGCAGTCTGCGAGGCATGGACTTAACCAGTGACAAACCGTACTATTCACCGATCTTTTGTAACAGCTTGCAGTCTGCGAGGCATGGACTTAACCAGTGACAAACCGTACTATTCACCGATCTTTTATAACAGCTTGCAGTCTACGAGGCATGGACTTAACCAGTGACAAACCGTACTATTCACCGATCTTTTATAAAAGTTTGCAGTCTGCGAGGCATGGACTTAACCAGTGACAAACCGTACTATTCACCGATCTTTTGTAACAGCTTGCAGTCTGCGAGGCATGGACTTAACCAGTGACAAACTGTACTATTCACCGATCTTTTGTAACAGCTTGCCGTCTACAAGGCATGGATTTAACCAGTGACAAACCGTACTATTCACCGATCTTTTATAACAGCTTGCAGTCTGCGCGGCATGGACTTAACCAGTGACAAACCGTACTATTCACCGATCTTTTATAACAGCTTGCAGTCTGCGAGACATGGACTTAACCAGTGACAAACCGTACTATTCACCGATCTTTTATAACAGCTTGCAGTCTATGAGGCATGGACTTAACCAGTGACAAACCGTACTATTCACCGATCTTTTATAAAAGTTTGCAGTCTGCGAGGCATGGACTTAACCAGTGACAAACCGTACTATTCACCGATCTTTTATAACAGCTTGCAGTCTGCGAGGCATGGACTTAACCAGTGACAAACCGTACTATTCACCGATCTTTTATAACAGCTTGCAGTCTGCGAGACATGGACTTAACCAGTGACAAACCGTACTATTCACCGATCTTTTATAACAGCTTGCAGTCTACGAGGCATGGACTTAACCAGTGACAAACAGTACTATTCACCGATCTTTTGTAACAGCTTGCAGTCTGCGAGGCATGGACTTAACCAGTGACAAACCGTACTATTCACCGATCTTTTGTAACAGCTTGCAGTCTGCGAGGCATGGACTTAACCAGTGACAAACCGTACTATTCACCGATCTTTTATAACAGCTTGCAGTCTGCGAGGCATGGACTTAACCAGTGACAAACCGTACTATTCACCGATCTTTTATAACAGCTTGCAGTCTGCGGGGCATGGACTTAACCATTGACAAACCGTACTATTCACCGATCTTTTATAACAGCTTGCAGTCTGCGATGCATGGACTTAACCAGTGACAAACCGTACTATTCACCGATCTTTTATAACAGCTTGCAGTCTGCGAGGCATGGATTTAACCAGTGACAAACCGTACTATTCACCAATCTTTTATAACAGCTTGCAGTCTACGAGGCATGGACTTAACCAGTGACAAACCGTACTATTCACCGATCTTTTATAACAGCTTGCAGTCTATGAGGCATGGACTTAACCAGTGACAAACCGTACTATTCACCGATCTTTTATAAAAGTTTGCAGTCTGCGAGGCATGGACTTAACCAGTGACAAACCGTACTATTCACCGATCTTTTATAACAGCTTGCAGTCTGCGAGGCATGGACTTAACCAGTGACAAACCGTACTATTCACCGATCTTTTATAAAAGCTTGCAGTCTGCGAGACATGGACTTAACCAGTGACAAACCGTACTATTCACCGATCTTTTATAACAGCTTGCAGTCTGCGAAGCGTAGACTTACTACGGTACTTAGTACGGTTTGTCACTGGTTAAGTCCATGACTCGCAGACTGCAAGCTATTATAAAAGATCGGTGAATAGTACGGTTTGTCACTGGTTAAGTCCATGTCACCGATCTTTTATAACAGTTTGCAGTCTACGACACATGGACTTAACCAGTGACAAACCGTACTATTCACCGATCTTTTATAACAGTCTATTCACTGATCTTTTATAACAGCTTACAGTCTACGAGGCATGGACGTAACCAGTGACAAACCGTACTATTCACCGATCTTTTATAACAGCTTGCAGTCTGCGAGGCATGGACGTAACCAGTGACAAACCGTACTATTCACCGATCTTTTGTAACAGCTTGCAGTCTGCGAGGCATGGACGTAACCAGTGACAAACCGTACTATTCACCGATCTTTTGTAACAGCTTGCAGTCTGCGAGGCATGGACTTAACCAGTGACAAACCGTACTATTCACCGATCTTTTATAACAGCTTGCAGTCTGCGAGGCATGGACTTAACCAGTGACAAACCGTACTATTCACCGATCTTTTATAACAGCTTGCAGTCTGCGAGGCATGGACTTAACCAGTGACAAACCGTACTATTCACCGATCTTTTATAAAAGTTTGCAGTCTGCGAGGCATGGACTTAACCAGTGACAAACCGTACTATTCACCGATCTTTTATAACAGCTTGCAGTCTGCGAGGCATGGACTTAACCAGTGACAAACCGTACTATTCACCGATCTTTTATAACAGCTTGCAGTCTGCGAGGCATGGACTTAACCAGTGACAAACCGTACTATTCACCGATCTTTTATAACAGCTTGCAGTCTGCGAGACATGGACTTAACCAGTGACAAACCGTACTATTCACCGATCTTTTATAAAAGTTTGCAGTCTACGAGGCATGGACTTAACCAGTGACAAACCGTACTATTCACCGATCTTTTATAACAGCTTGCAGTTTGCGAGACATGGACTTAACCAGTGACAAACCGTACTATTCACCGATCTTTTATAACAGCTTGCAGTCTACGAGGCATGGACTTAACCAGTGACAAACTGTACTATTCACCGATCTTTTATAAAAGTTTGCAGTCTGCGAGGCATGGACTTAACCAGTGACAAACCGTACTATTCACCAATCTTTTATAACAGCTTGCAGTCTGCGAGGCATGGACTTAACCAGTGACAAACCGTACTATTCACCGATCTTTTGTAACAGCTTGCAGTCTGCGAGGCATGGACTTAACCAGTGACAAACCGTACTATTCACCGATCTTTTATAACAGCTTGCAGTCTGCGAAGCGTAGACTTACTACGGTACTTAGTACGGTTTGTCACTGGTTAAGTCCATGACTCGCAGACTGCAAGCTGTTATAAAAGATCGGTGAATAGTACGGTTTGTCACTGGTTAAGTCCATGTCACCGTTTTTTTATAACAGTTTGCAGTCTACGAGACATGGACTTAACCAGTGACAAACCGTACTATTCACCGATCTTTTATAACAGCTTGCAGTCTGCGCGGCATGGACTTAACCAGTGACAAACCGTACTATTCACCGATCTTTTATAACAGCTTGCAGTCTGCGAGACATGGACTTAACCAGTGACAAACCGTACTATTCACCGATCTTTTATAACAGCTTGCAGTCTATGAGGCATGGACTTAACCAGTGACAAACCGTACTATTCACCGATCTTTTATAACAGCTTGCAGTCTGCGAGGCATGGACTTAACCAGTGACAAACCGTACTATTCACCGATCTTTTATAACAGCTTGCAGTCTGCGAGACATGGACTTAACCAGTGACAAACCGTACTATTCACCGATCTTTTATAACAGCTTGCAGTCTACGAGGCATGGACTTAACCAGTGACAAACAGTACTATTCACCGATCTTTTGTAACAGCTTGCAGTCTGCGAGGCATGGACTTAACCAGTGACAAACCGTACTATTCACCGATCTTTTGTAACAGCTTGCAGTCTGCGAGGCATGGACTTAACCAGTGACAAACCGTACTATTCACCGATCTTTTATAACAGCTTGCAGTCTGCGAGGCATGGACTTAACCAGTGACAAACCGTACTATTCACCGATCTTTTATAACAGCTTGCAGTCTGCGAGGCATGGACTTAACCATTGACAAACCGTACTATTCACCGATCTTTTATAACAGCTTGCAGTCTGCGATGCATGGACTTAACCAGTGACAAACCGTACTATTCACCGATCTTTTATAACAGCTTGCAGTCTGCGAGGCATGGATTTAACCAGTGACAAACCGTACTATTCACCGATCTTTTATAACAGCTTGCAGTCTGCGAGGCATGGATTTAACCAGTGACAAACCGTACTATTCACCGATCTTTTATAACAGCTTGCAGTCTACGAGGCATGGACTTAACCAGTGACAAACCGTACTATTCACCGATCTTTTATAACAGCTTGCAGTCTATGAGGCATGGACTTAACCAGTGACAAACCGTACTATTCACCGATCTTTTATAAAAGTTTGCAGTCTGCGAGGCATGGACTTAACCAGTGACAAACCGTACTATTCACCGATCTTTTATAACAGCTTGCAGTCTGCGAGGCATGGACTTAACCAGTGACAAACCGTACTATTCACCGATCTTTTATAAAAGCTTGCAGTCTGCGAGACATGGACTTAACCAGTGACAAACCGTACTATTCACCGATCTTTTATAACAGCTTGCAGTCTGCGAAGCGTAGACTTACTACGGTACTTAGTACGGTTTGTCACTGGTTAAGTCCATGACTCGCAGACTGCAAGCTATTATAAAAGATCGGTGAATAGTACGGTTTGTCACTGGTTAAGTCCATGTCACCGATCTTTTATAACAGTTTGCAGTCTACGACACATGGACTTAACCAGTGACAAACCGTACTATTCACCGATCTTTTATAACAGTCTATTCACTAATCTTTTATAACAGCTTACAGTCTACGAGGCATGGACGTAACCAGTGACAAACCGTACTATTCACCGATCTTTTATAACAGCTTGCAGTCTGCGAGGCATGGACTTAACCAGTGACAAACCATACTATTCACCGATCTTTTGTAACAGCTTGCAGTCTGCGAGGCATGGACGTAACCAGTGACAAACCGTACTATTCACCGATCTTTTGTAACAGCTTGCAGTCTGCGAGGCATGGACTTAACCAGTGACAAACCGTACTATTCACCGATCTTTTATAACAGCTTGCAGTCTGCGAGGCATGGACTTAACCAGTGACAAACCGTACTATTCACCGATCTTTTATAACAGCTTGCAGTCTGCGAGGCATGGACTTAACCAGTGACAAACCGTACTATTCACCGATCTTTTATAAAAGTTTGCAGTCTGCGAGGCATGGACTTAACCAGTGACAAACCGTACTATTCACCGATCTTTTATAACAGCTTGCAGTCTGCGAGGCATGGACTTAACCAGTGACAAACCGTACTATTCACCGATCTTTTGTAACAGCTTGCAGTCTGCGAGACATGGACTTAACCAGTGACAAACCGTACTATTCACCGATCTTTTATAACAGCTTGCAGTCTGCGAGGCATGGACTTAACCAGTGACAAACCGTACTATTCACCGATCTTTTATAACAGCTTGCAGTCTGCGAGACATGGACTTAACCAGTGACAAACCGTACTATTCACCGATCTTTTATAACAGCTTGCAGTCTGCGAGGCATGGACTTAACCAGTGACAAACCGTACTATTCACCGATCTTTTATAACAGCTTGCAGTTTGCGAGACATGGACTTAACCAGTGACAAACCGTACTATTCACCGATCTTTTATAACAGCTTGCAGTCTACGAGGCATGGACTTAACCAGTGACAAACTGTACTATTCACCGATCTTTTATAAAAGTTTGCAGTCTGCGAGGCATGGACTTAACCAGTGACAAACCGTACTATTCACCAATCTTTTATAACAGCTTGCAGTCTGCGAGGCATGGACTTAACCAGTGACAAACCGTACTATTCACCGATCTTTTGTAACAGCTTGCAGTCTGCGAGGCATGGACTTAACCAGTGACAAACCGTACTATTCACCGATCTTTTATAACAGCTTGCAGTCTGCGAGGCATGGACTTAACCAGTGACAAACCGTACTATTCACCGATCTTTTATAACAGCTTGCAGTCTGCGAGACATGGACTTAACCAGTGACAAACCGTACTATTCACCGATCTTTTGTAACAGCTTGCAGTCTGCGAGGCATGGACTTAACCAGTGACAAACCGTACTATTCACCGATCTTTTATAACAGCTTGCAGTCTGCGAGGCATGGACTTAACCAGTGACAAACCGTACTATTCACCGATCTTTTATAACAGCTTGCAGTCTGCGAGGCATGGACTTAACCAGTGACAAACCGTACTATTCACCGATCTTTTATAACAGCTTGCAGTCTGCGAGGCATGGACTTAACCAGTGACAAACCGTACTATTCACCGATCTTTTATAACAGCTTGCAGTCTGCGAGGCATGGATTTAACCAGTGACAAACCGTACTATTCACCGATCTTTTATAACAGCTTGCAGTCTATGAGGCATGGACTTAACCAGTGACAAACCGTACTATTCACCGATCTTTTATAAAAGTTTGCAGTCTGCGAGGCATGGACTTAACCAGTGACAAACCGTACTATTCACCGATCTTTTATAACAGCTTGCAGTCTGCGAGACATGGACTTAACCAGTGACAAACCGTACTATTCACCGATCTTTTATAACAGCTTGCAGTCTGCGAAGCGTAGACTTACTACGGTACTTAGTACGGTTTGTCACTGGTTAAGTCCATGACTCGCAGACTGCAAGCTGTTATAAAAGATCGGTGAATAGTACGGTTTGTCACTGGTTAAGTCCATGTCACCGTTTTTTTATAACAGTTTGCAGTCTACGAGACATGGACTTAACCAGTGACAAACCGTACTATTCACCGATCTTTTATAACAGTCTATTCACTGATCTTTTATAACAGCTTGCAGTCTACGAGGCATGGACGTAACCAGTGACAAACCGTACTATTCACCGATCTTTTATAACAGCTTGCAGTCTGCGAGGCATGGACTTAACCAGTGACAAACCGTACTATTCACCGATCTTTTATAACAGCTTGCAGTCTGCGAGGCATGGACTTAACCAGTGACAAATCGTACTATTCACCGATCTTTTGTAACAGCTTGCCGTCTACAAGGCATGGACTTAACCAGTGACAAACTGTACTATTCACCGATCTTGCTCCAACTTTCTCTGAATTCTGTTGTCAGATCAGCTTTCGCGGGTTGGAGTCTTGTCATGGACCATTTTCTTTAATTTCCACCCTCAATTGGATTGAGATGTGGACTATTTACAGACCATGACATTGAATCTTTAAGGAAAGCATCTTTTTACAGCATTTGCTAAATGGCAAGATGCATTGTTATGGCATCGAAAATGATGTCAGTATCCCCAAACATCCTCTCGATTGATGGAATAAGAAGTGTCCAAAGTGTCAAAGTAAACTTGAGCATGTATTGAAGATTTAATGACAGTGCCATTACCTGACATGCATGTACAAAACCCAAAACCAGTGAAGTTGACACGTTGTGTAAATGGTAAATAAAAACAGAATACAATGATTTGCAAATCCATTTCAACCTATATTCAATTGAATAGACTGCAAAGACAAGATATTTAACGTTCAAACTGTAAAACTTTGTTATTTTTTACAAATATTAGCTCATTTGGAATTTGATGCCTGCAACATGTTTCAAAAAAGCTGGCACAAGTGGCAAAAAAGACTGAGAAAGTTGAGGAAGGCTTTTTAAACACTTATTTGGGACATCCCACAGGTGAACAGGCTAATTGGGAACAGGTGGGTGCCATGATTGGGTATAAAAGCAGCTTCCATGAAATGCTCAGTCATTCACAAACAAGGATGGGGCGAGGGTTGCCACTTGGTGAACAAATGCGTGCGCAAATTGTTTAAGAACAACATTTCTCAACCAGCTATTGCAAGGAATTTAGGGATTTCACCATCTACGGTCCGTAATATCATCAAAAGGTTCAGAGAATCTGAAAAAAAATCACTGCACGTAAGCCGCAAGGCTGAAAACCAACATTGAATGCCCGTGACCTTCGATCCCTCAGGCGGTACTGCATCAAAGAGCAACATCAGTGTGTAAAGGATATCACCACATGGGCTCAGGAACACTTCAGAAAACCACTGTCAGTAACTTACAGTTCGTCGCTACATCTGTAAGTGCGAGTTAAAACTCTACTATGCAAAGCGAAATACATTTATCAACAACACCCAGAAACGCCGCCGGCTTTGTGGGCCCGGGCTCATCTAAGATGGACTGATGCAAAGTGGAAAAGTGTTCTGTGGTCTGACAAGTCCACATTTCAAATTGTTTTTGGAAACCGTGGACGTCGTGTCCTCTTCGTGCTGACTTCACTGGTTTTGGGTTTTGCAATAGCAGCTGAAAAAATGGGCACGCTTTCTTCAGGCAGTCGTCTTCATAAATCTCACTGGAACGGAACCAAACAAATCACCTTGGCCAATGCAGATTTGCGAATCATCACTGAATATGACTTTCATCCAGTCATCCATAGTCCATGATTGCTATTCCTTAGCCCACTGGGACTTTGTTTTTTGTTTCTATTTAGATGTTAATGACGCTTTTAGCTTTTCTTGATTAAAATCCCATTTCCTTTCGACGCTTTCTTACAGTACGGTCACAGACAGTGACTCCAGTTTCTGCCCATTTCGTCTTCATTTGTTTCGCTCTGCATTTTCTGTTTTCAAGACACATTGCTTTAAGTGTTCTTAGATGTTTTCCTCGGTCTACCAGTATGCTGGTCTTTTACAACCTTCCCTTGTTGTTTGTACTCGGTCCAGATTTTAGACACAGCCGCCTGTGAACAATCAACGTCTTTGTGATGATTTAGCTTCTTAAAAGATGTTTGATAATTATCTCCTTTGTTTCAATTGACATCTCCCGCGTTGGAGCCAGAATTAACGTCAATCCATCTGGTGCAACAGCTCTCCAAGACTCCTTTTTAATTGCAGAGGAATTAACAGATTTAATCTGATGCTTGGATGTTGGCTTTGGAAATTAAAATTTACAGGTTGATTTTGCCAGAGGTTGTAATTCTCTGTGCTTACGAGGTATGTTAAAAAGTTGAGTTGGGTGCTAACTACCCCCTAGTGTACGGAGCTGTAACGACAACATTCCAATGGATTGATGCCTTTAAAACTACTTCTCTGTCCACAATAATACACTTGATTGTTTTATGTACTACACTCTCGGTGCACTGGATAAAACACAAACACAACAAATGTGATACTTGTGATTTTATTTATTGACTTACTAATTGCTTTTTTACCGATATTGACAGCAATTAAATATGCGTGGTGGTCAAGCTAGCTCTGTTCTCAATGAGTACTAGGCGTCATTTAGCCTCTCTCTCTCTCGAAGAAAACATGTCCTATGCTTGTGTTATTTTCGGCTATACGAATCGTTCAAATCGCGAAAAGGATAAACGTTTCTTCAAAGTTTCTCGAGAGGTAACCAAAAAGGGCGGAAGAGTGCAAGATTTTACGGAACAATGACGAGAAAAGCAAGGGAGCAGAGTCGAAGAATGCACGGGTTTGCAGTGATCGCTTCGTTAAAGGTTTGTTTGACATACTTCTAACGTTTATTATCTCCCATTTATGTATTATCTTGATATTATTTGTATTAAGCCAGTGGTTCTTAACCTTGTTGGAGGTACCGAACCCCACCAGTTTCATATGCGCATTCACCGAACCGTTCTTTAGTGAAAAAAATAAAATAACATTTTTTCAAATTCAAGACAAAGTTATATGTTTTTGGTAACACTTTAGTATGGGGAACATATTCTAAGTAACAAAGACTTAATTTAGAGTTATTTGGTTAGGGTTAGAGGGTTAAAGGGGAACATTATCACAATTTCAGAAGGGTTAAAACCATTAAAAATCAGTTCCCAGTGGCTTATTTTATTTTTCAAAGTTTTTTTCAAAATTTTACCCATCACGCAATATCCCTAAAAAAAAGCTTCAAAGTGCCTGATTTTAACCATCGTTATATACACCCGTCCATTTTCCTGTGACGTCACATAGTGATGCCGATACAAACAAACATAGTGGATAGAACAGCAAGTTTATAGCGACATTAGCTCGGATTCAGACTCGGATTTCAGCGGCTTAAGCGATTCAACAGATTACGCATGTATTGAAACGGATGGTTGTAGTGTGGAGGCAGGTAGCGAAAACGAAATTGAAGAAGAAACTGAAGCTATTGAGCCATATCGGTTTGAACCGTATGCAAGCGAAACCCACGAAAACGACACGACAGCCAGCGACACGGGAGAAAGCGAGGACAAATTCGGCGATCGCCTTCTAACCAACGATTGGTATGTGTTTGTTTGGCATTAAAGGAAACTAACAACTATGAACTAGGTTTACAGCATATGAAATACATTTGGCAACAACATGCACTTTGAGAGTGCAGACAGCCCAGTTTTCATCAATTAATATATTCTGTAGACATACCCTCATCCGCTCTCTTTTCCTGGGGTCTGGCGGCAGATTTCTTTGACTTTATCGTTGGAAATGCATCTGCTTTGCGTGTCGCAGGATATCCACACATTCTTGCCATCTCTGTATAGCTTTCGTCGGTAAAGTGTGCGGAACAAACGTCCAATTTCTTGCCACTTTCGCATCTTTGGGCCACTGGTGCAACTTGAATCCGTCCCTGTTCGTGTTGTTACACCCTCCGACAACACACCGACGAGGCATGATGTCTCCAAGGTACGGAAAACAGTCGAAAAAGCGGAAAATAACAGAGCTGATTTGACTCTGTGTTTGTTATGTGTTTGAGAAAATGGCGGATTGCTTCCCGATGTGACGTCATGTTGTGACGTCATCGCTCCGAGAGCGAATAATAGAAAGGCATTTAATTCGCCAAAATTCACCCATTTAGAGTTCGGAAATCGGTTAAAAAAATATATGGTCTTTTTTCTGCAACATCAAGGTATATATTGACGCTTACATAGGTCTGGTGATAATGTTCCCCTTTAAGGCCAGGGTTAGAGGGTTAGGGTTATAATAAGGCCATGCCGAATAAGTACTTAATAATGACTAGTTAAGAGCCAATATGTTACTAATTTGCATGTTAATAAGCAACTAATTAATGGTGACTATGTTCCCCATACTAAAGTGTTACCATGTTTTATTACTGGTGCACTAAATTAACCGTGCATGAACATCACCTTGTTCAAAGAACAAAACCAACACAGTGCATAAACTCACAACAAATTACACACCTGCAAATCAGTCTGACTTCTGCTGTTGCCGTATCCGTAATACGCCGATAGGGAGAAGTTTTTATTTACACGATGAGTCGGGTGTGTCTTGACCTCCGCCGAACCCCTGAGCCCCTAGGGTTCCATCGAACCCAGGTTAAGAACCACTGTATTAAGCACGTTTGTTATGAGCACCAACTCGGCGAGTCCAAATAAAACAAAGCAAATGTTAGCAAACCCTTAAAGAGTTAAGCTTTTACCAAAGCCAACAATCATAAATGAAGTTTTCAGCACATACACAATGTTGACATCTATAGTAACATTTTGGTGAAGACGGGGAAAAACACGCTACTCGCAAACGGCGTGTGCAACAGCAACAAACATGGCATTAGATGCGAAGTTAAACCATGAAACGCAACCTTACCCGAGCAAAAACGATGCAAAGCGGAAACGTGTTCTCTGGTCTGACGAGTCCACATTTCAAATTGTTTTTGGAAACTGGACGTCGTGTCCCTTTCGTGCTAACTTCACTGGTTGAAGATGGGAGGTTGTGTGTGGGGTTAGTGAGTCCCAAATAATGTCTATAAAATGCACACAAAGAACCGTTTGCACCTTCTCTTGTGACTGGCGGGCGGTCAGCGCCATAAAGCTGAGCGGGTCCCTGGGTAATTGGGGCGCGGACAACCAACAGGACAGACTAAGTTCAACAGCCCAGTAAGGCAATTAGTCTAGGAGAAGGATCTCTGATATAAAATACCCCTTCCAACCCGCACCAAGCCAGCGTGGAAGGTGTAGGCTAATAACCAGCATGAAAAGTACGCCAAGAAGACGGCCCCCAGTCCCCAGCAGTTCCAGAGGGAACAGTGCAGTGGCAGGGAGCCGCAAGAGATTGTTCACTATGGCAAAAACATGCTGAGGCTTTCGTCCAGCAGTGGATTGACAACGGCTGATGATGAATAGCACCTGAAAAAATGGGCATGCTTTCTTCAGGCAGTCGTCTTCATAAATCTCATTGGAACGAAACCAAACAAATCTTGAGAGTCTTGATACCAATTTCCTTGACCTAGCCACACACAAAGAAGTTGTAGACCTTCCATGCTTTTTCAAGTTTCAATCTGTTTTGTCGTGTAGAATTATGTCTGGAGAACAATAGTTTGATATGTCTGGGAACACGACCGACTTTCAATCCTCGATATCATTCGACAAATCTTTTTTTTTTATAAAGTATACAGATGGATTCTATTGCATGTTTTTTTTTGCTTGTATCTGCTTTTTGCAGGAAGATTTAAGTCTCTTTTGCACTCAGCCATCTTGGCTTGGTTGACCATTACTGCTTTTTCACTTCCGTGTCGGAATACAAGCATAGTGCTGTCAATTTAAAAAAAATGTAATCACGTTATTTACTGGCTTGAGTACTTTAGGTTAACTGAAAAAAAGACCCCAAGATTTGGACACAAATACAATTTTATTGTCAGAACGGCATACAGGAACATTTTGAAAGTGTTTTGCTTGAATGCACTTTATTTCTTTGGTTTTATCGAAAGTACCTTTTTGGGTTTATTTTGAAGGGAATTTTGCCAGCGAGCACACCAGTCCTCCCACTCATCTTTGCATTGACCTGATCACTGACTATATAGCTGCCTTACAGGTAATCATCCGTGGTTACGGTATAGAAGCATGTATGGTCAAATTAAATTGCAAGAGTAATATACATATATCAGACCTGGGCAAATTAAGGCCCAAGCGTTTCAAATTGGCCCGCCGGACATTCCCAAATAATTATTTTAGATCTTTAAGATGAAAACTGTAGCTGCCACTATGATGTGTTTTCTAATGGCCGTAAGTCTTGAACTATACAAAGTATTTCAATGGTTGGAATCTACGCTTTTGCATGATATGGTAATCTAATTAGTTACTATGGTAATCTAATTAGTTACTATGGTCATCTAAATCACAGCAGCTCAGACGAGGCACCAAGCAGTGTGGGTGGGGAGCGTTTCCACAGAGTGTTTCCAGATCCTGAAATGTGGGTGTCAGTGACAGACGCGGAAGGAGATTTTTATAACAAAGTTCTCAAGCTTAGTAATGTATCATATATATCAGATTGTAGGTGGATTATTTTTTACCCTTCACGTTCATATTTCGCTGTTTGTTGCATTTTTGTTGCGTTTCGCTTAATTGTAAAATATGTCGATCAAGAGGGGGTGTGACGTTCATATGTTGTCAATATTCAGTGTTTTATCGTTCATAGTTAATATTGTAAATCCCACATTATTTATTTTCATGTACATTCCGGGTGTCTCATTCAGTAAAACAATTTTAAATTCCTTTGTTTTTAAGGCGGTCTGTCATAACGTTTTTAGCATTCAATCACACTTTATTGTGAGGTTTTGTGTTAGTGTTCCTAAAAATCAGATACATTGATTTTTTTCTCTAAATTTGGTCCCCCTAAGTCAAAATAATTGCCGAGGCCTGGCATATATACATGATTAATGCAATCTTTTTTTTTTCATTAATCACGTGAGTTGCCGTTATTTCTGACAGCCCTTGTATTTACTTATAATACCTAAACACATTGAATGCCCAAAACAATAAATAAAAAGGCTAATTTAAGTTATTGTGACCAAAATCATCACGTTTATTATTATTATTATTATTATTATCGCGGTACTGTTGAATGTGCTCAAAAAGTCTTACAAATATTTTAACCCAGTTTTTTTAATACATAAAATACATGGACACAATCTACTTTTTCGGCAGAGGAAACGTCAAATATTGTTCTGGCTTCAGAAGAGCCAAAATATTTTAATTTGTGTGTTCAAATGTTTATCTTCTGTTTTTTTTTACATATTTAAACAGTTTAGAATGTTGTTTCACTTCAGTTTTATGTGACGTCTCGCGAGTGTTAAAGACGCCTACATCTGTTTCAACTTGACACTGTGGAATTTATATGGATCACTTTGTGCAAAGACAGCACAGACTTTATATTTAATGTGAATACTGGAGCTCTGTATTCACATTAAAACATTTGTACGCACGTACAACACTTAAGACCTTCAGTATATCAGTATGTGGAATTCAATTATGCAATGGATTAAGCAAAGAAATAAATCAATGTACTTATATGATCCAATTCAAGTAACTCTTCAAACTTCAAGTGTTTACAAAGTACAAAGAAGAAGAACCATGATAAACATTCTGAATTTATTCCATCCATCCATTCATTTTCTAGAAAATCTTACTCATCTCAACACATTTTACCATCCTGGAAATTTAAACTACCTTTTTTCCAAGTTCAAAAAAATTCCAGGATTTTCCAGAATTCCTGGTTTTTCAAAGCCCTATTTCCATATTTTTTTCTGGCGACTACTCCTCCCACATTTTTCAACGCATTTCAACTGTTCCACCGTCAAAACATTCCTCTTGATCAGGAAAAAAAAACTACGTTGTTTTTTGAACTGGAAAAATTATCGGTTTTCCCGAAATTCCAGGAATTCCATAATACCATTTCTCAATTCAACATGTTGCTACTACGACCGATTTGAAAAATTCCAACACCAACCATTTCAACTCATTCAGAACATCGAGAGCCTGCTGACCTACTGTATTACGGTATGGTACGGCAGCTGCACTGCAGCAGACAGGGAGAGGCTGCAAAGAGTGGTCAAGACGGCTCAGAAGATCATCGGCCGCCCTCTCCCCTCTCTGACGGACATCTACACCTCCCGCTGCCTCAACAGAGCCAGTGCCATCATCAAGGACAGCACCCACCCTGGCTCTGACCTGTTCCACCTGCTGCCCTCTGGGAAGCGCTACAGGTGCATTAAAACCAAAACAAACAGGCTAAAGAACAGCTTCTTCCCCAGGGCCATAACCATCCTGAACGGACTGCCCCATTGTCCCTCATAACTGCCTTCTCTTCGGTGCAATAACCCATTCCACCAACCACCCTGTTTTTTTTTGTTTTTTTTTCATGTATATATTCATTTCACACCATATTCATTGCACTTCTACATTTTTTATATTTTTATATATTTGCACATTGTTTTTCTAGCATGCACACATCGCACTGTATGGAATGGCCTCAATCTCGTTACCTTGCGTAATGACAATAAAGCTGATTCTGATTCTGAACATTCAAGTTAATTATCATTTTCAAAAAATGTCCCGCTTTTCCCAAAATTCCCACATTGTTTGGAAATTCCCATCGAAATCAAAGGGACATTCTTCAAAGTTCCACAACTCCCACATTTTTCACCCGATTCAAACCGTTCCAACTTCAAACTGTTCAGCCTATACGGGAATCACGGGCTTTCCCTTGACAAATTCCAAAGATTCCCAGATTTCCCAGAATTCCAGGTATTTCGGGACATTTTTCCCCATTCAAAATGAATTGGCCATTTTTCAAACTTCCACCATTTCCACATTTTTCCATCGATTCAAACCATTCCACCTTCAACACATTCCACATCCTGGAAATTTAAACTAAAAAAATTCCAGGATTTTCCAGACTTCCTGGTTTTCCAAAGCCCTATTTCCATCTTTTTTTCTGGCGACTACTACTTCCACATTTTTCAACGCATTTTAACCGTTTCACCGTCAAAACATTCCTTTAATCAGGACCAAAAACTATGTTGTTTTTTGAACTGGAAAAATTATCGGTTTTCCCAAAATTCCAGGAATTCCATAATACCGCTTCACGGTGGCAGAGGGGTTAGTGCATCTGCCTCACAATACGAAGGTCCTGAGTAGTCTTGGGTTCAATCCCGGGCTCGGGATCTTTCTGTGTGGAGTTTGCATGTCCTCCCCGTGACTGCGTGGGTTCCCTCCGGGTACTCCGGCTTCCTCCCACCTCCAAAGACATGCACCTGGGGATAGGTTGATTGGCAACACTAAATTGGCCCTAGTGTGTGGATGTGAGTGTGAATGTTGTCTGTCTATCTGTGTTGGCCCTGCGATGAGGTGGCGACTTGTCCAGGGTGTACCACGCCTTCCGCCCGATTGTAGCTGAGATAGGCTCCAGCGCCCCCCGTGACCCCAAAGGGAATAAGCGGTAGAAAATGGATGGATGGATGGCATTTCTCAATTCAACATGTTACTACTACGACCGATTTGAAAAATTCCAACACCAACCATTTCAACTCATTTAGAACATTCAAGTTGTTTATCATTTTCAAAAAAATTCCCCCTTTTCCCAAAATTCCCACATTGTTTGGAAATTCCCATTGAAATCAATGGGACATTCTTCAAAGTTCCACAACTGCCACATTTTTCACCCGATTCAAACCGTTCCAACTTCAAACTGTTTAGCCTATACGGGAATCACGGGCTTTCCCTTGACAAATTCCAAAAATTCCTAGATTTCCCAGAATTCCAGGTTTTTCGGGACATTTTTCCCAATTCAAAATGAATTGGCCACGTTCCAAACTCCCACCATTTCCACATTTTTCCATCGATTCAAACCATTCCACCTTCAACACATTCCACCATCCTGGAAATTTAAACTATATTTTTTTCCAAGTTCAAAAAAATTCCAGGATTTTCCAGAATTCCTGGTTTTCCAAATCTTTTTTTCTGGCGATTACTCCTCCCACATTTTTCAACGCATTGCAACCGTTCCACCGTCAAAACTAATTGTTTTTTGAACTGGAAAAATTCCCTGGTTTTCCCAAAATTCCAGGAATTCCGTAATCGAATTTCTCAATTGAACATGTTACTACTTCAACATTTCTCGACCGATTTGAAAAATTCCAACACCAACCATTTCAAGTCATTCAGACCATTCAAGTTTTTTACCATTTAAAAAAAAAAATCCAGCTATTCCCCGAAATTGCCACATTTTTGGGAAATTCCCATTGAAATCAATGGGACATTCTTCAAAGTACCACAACTCCCACATTGTTCATCTGATTCAAACTGTTCCAAACTCAAAATATTCAGCCTGTTTAGGAATTATGTGCTGTACTTCAAAAATTCTAAAAAAAAAATCCAGGATTTCAGTTCAACTTCAGCATTGGAGCATTCACACGCAATTCTCCCAGGAATTTCCTCATCTAGTTTTCAGTTATTTTTCCATCAATTCACTTATCTACGATTGTGTAATAACAATCATTCATCAAACAAATTGTTTTTCCATCAATTGTTAAGACGTGGCCAAAAAAAGAGTGTAAATAAATTGATTAGTGTTTTGTTATGTAAAAAATAGGGCTGTCAAAAATACTCATGTGATTAATTATAAAAAATAATACCAATTATTGTGTGTATCGGCAGATTAATCACACAATTTATTTTGAGCGCACAAGCTCCTTTACTTGATCCACTATTGCTTACCTGGAAGGCAGCATGGGTTGGTATAGGGTCAGTGAACAGCTCAATGCATACAGTAGGGAAGGGGAGTGAATCATTTTGTAACGCAGTCTGCTGAAAATGATGGAAAGCGCCACTCTACATAGCAACGGCCGCTGTGGTCAGAGTTGGAATTGCAACAAAACACATCTTAAGATATTCAACACTCGACTGCCGTCTGGCGGCTAAAGTGGATAGTGCACCGCCCCATTCGTCACGCTTCATGTGTCGGGTAAACCACGACGAATGTGGCCATAAGAATCCCCTTCCCGACTGTACATTGAGGAGACTCCGACTGCCGTGCTCGCTGGCAAATTTTGCATCAGAATAAACTTTAACTGTACTATAAGTGAAGCTGTCACCGCATTTTCAAACAAGTGAATGTAAAACATTCAAGTGAAATTATGTTTCTATGAATAGAACATTGAGTCAATAAAATTGCATTTGTTTGGAAATATCAGGGGTTTTCTTTTTTTCTCATTTACTGTCATTAATTACGATGAATCCAAATAAAAGCGTGTGATTAATCTGACTGATGTCGCTTTTTGATGCAGGGATCGAAGGTCACGGGCATTCAATGTTGGTTTTCAGCCTCGCCGCTTACGTGCAGCGATTTCTCCAGATTCTCTAAACCTTTTGATGATATTACGGGCCGTAGATGGTGAAATCCCTGAATTCCTTGCAACAGCTGGTTGAGAAATGTTGTTCTTAAACTGTTCACAGACAAAGTGGTGACCCTCGCCCCATCCTTGTTTGGGAATGACTGAGCATTTCACGGAAGCTGCTTTTATACCCAATCATGGCACCCACCTGTTCCCAATTAGCCTGTTCACATAGTTTGCATAGTAGAGTTATAACTCGCACTTACAGATGTAGCGGCGAACTGTAGTTACTGACAGTGGTTTTCTGAAGTGTTCCTGAGCCCATGTGGTGATATCCTTTACACACTGATGTTGCTCTTTGATGCAGTACCGCCTGAGGGATCGAAGGTCACGGGCATTCAATGCTGGTTTTCAGCCTTGCGGCTTACTTGCAGTGATTTTTTTCAGATTCTCTGAACCTTTTGATGGTATTATGGACTGTAGATGGTGAAATCCCTAAATTCCTTGCAATAGCTGGTTGAGAAATGTTGTTCTTAAACAATTTCCTCACGCATTTGTTCACCAAGTGGTGACCCTCGCCCCATCCTTGTTTGGGAATGACTGAGCATTTCAAGGAAGCTGCTTTTATACCCAATCATGGCTCCCACCTGTTCCCAATTAGCCTGTTCACTTGTGGGATGTTCCAAATAAGTGTTTGATGAGCATTCCTCAACTTTATCAGTATGTATTGCCACTTGTGCCAGCTTTTTTAAAACATGTTGCAGGCATCAAATTCCAAATGAGCTAATATTTGCAAAAAAACAACAACGTTTACCAGTTCGAACGTTAAGTATCTTGTCTTTGCAGTCTATTCAATTGAATATAAGTTGAAAGGAATTTGCAAATCATTGTATTCTGTTTTTATTTACCATTTACACAACGTGGTTTGGGGTTTTGTAGAAATGGCAACAACGAAAGTTGAATGCCACATAAGAATGGAGAGAAAAACTAGAAGCTTATTGACTACGACGGACTACAATGGCGGATGCGCGCACATTTTCAGGACTTATGCAGACCCCAAATACAGATCAGCAGGTACCAGAAGGTAAGAAAAGTTGGTTTTGTATAATATTGCGAAACGAAACGCCAGATAATGTCTGCTAATAGGTGCTATCTTGCGGTCCTTACCATATACACGTACCATAATAATACTGGTATGTTTAATGCGCCGACAATCCATCCACCTTCATAGCTTACCAAAGTCGTACTAAAAACATTTTGACACATTTTTGAGTGCCGTGTGTAATGTTCTATATTCTCAATGGAACATTTAAAGTTTTGGCAATGTTTACTGGTGTATCTCTTATGTGTGACTGCCACACTGCAAAAACTGAAATCTAAGTAAGATTAAATATCTCAAATAAGGGTGATATTTGCTTATTTTCTGTCTGATAAGATAATTCTTCTCACTAAGCAGATTTTATGTTAGAGTGTTTTACTTGTTTTGGTCCTAAATGATCTCAGTAAGATATTACAGCTTGTAGCTGAGATTTGATGACCTATATTGAGTAAAACATGCTCGAAACTAGAATATCAACTGTTGCAAAGCTGTGTCATCAACACTCACAAGTATAAAACTACTTTTTTAAAGTAATCATTTCTTACTTCAAGCATGAAAAAAAAAATCATGATGCCGAGCACATATCATTATGTCAAGATAATGGCACTAGCATTTACTTAATTTAAGAATATTTTTCAACATATTGAGCAAAAAGCTCTCATTTTTTTTCTACCAAGAAAAGTGCACTTGTTATTAGTGAGAACAGGGGCGTCACTAGCTTTTAAGGACAGGGGGGGGGGGGGGGGGGGCTTAGCCCCCAGGAGATGCACAGGATGCGAGTGAACGTTACGCGCAAGCACAAAACTTCCCAAACGGCTAACAAAGACTTAGAAATTATTCATTGTTATTATTATTATTTTTTTAAAAATGCACTGGACAAAATGAAATGCTCCCGGGACGATGGCTTTTAACCTTTTTTTTCTTTTTCTTTTTATGTATTTATTCATTTTACATTTTATATTAAATGTCTTGGTTTTTCCTCCCTCTGAAAATCCTATGAAATGTTTAACAAGCCATCCTATAATAATACAACAGCTATTAATGTAACAATACAATAAAACAAATATATTTAATGATGTTTTTTTCATTATTTTAAAAATAGGCTAATGTACATTACTTTATATAGATTCTACAAGAAACACAAAACTTAAACACTAAATTATTTACAATTGCACACACAAGGTTTCGTGCAGCTTCACTCATTGTAAAGGAAGATAATGTGCTTCGTACACCTGCAGGACCGCAAGCAAGGTCGCAGAGAAAATGCGGACTGGAATTTGAGTGATGTGGGCATTTTCTATATGAACAAGTGGAATGGATTGGATACCGACGCACTAAAGGGGCTCTCTACCTTACGCTACAAAGTGAGGGGAAACTGAGTGAATAATAACAGGTTATATGATTATTTATTTAAACTCATATTTGGGCCACTTTATAATGAATATGTTGGCATGTATTTGTAAAAAACCAAAAAAAAAAACACCAAATTATTTAGGGGGGCTTAAGAATATTTTAGGGGGGCTTGACCCCCTCCTAAAATAGGCCTAACAACGCTAATGAGTGAGAATATACTTATTTTAAGGTATTTTTGGGTTCATTGAGGTTAGCTAATTTTACTTGTTTTGGAAAGTCTTGACAAGCCAAATTTTCTTGTTCTATTGGCAGATAATTTTGCTTAGTTCAAATAAAATACCCCTAATTTTTTTATTTTTTTTCTTGTTTTTGAACACTGACTTTTTGCAGTGTACACGTACCATAATAACACTCGTATGTTTAATGCGCCGACAATCCATCAAGCGGTGCGGCTTCATAGCTCGTACTAAAAACATTGACACATTTTTGAGCGCCGTGTGTAATGTTCTATATTCTCAATGGAACATTTAAAGTTTTGGCGTTGTTTACTGGTGTATCTCTTATGTGTGACTGCCATCTACTGGTCACACTTATCATTACACCATGTACCACATATAATTACTTTGAGGTCGGCATCAACAACTAAAATTATTCATTACATTAGGCGCACCGGGTTATAAGGCGCACTGTCGATTTTTGAGAAAATTAAAGGATTTTAAGTAGGGATGTCCGATAATATCGGACTGCCGATATTATCGGCCGATAAATGCTTTATAATGTAATATCGGAAATTATCGGTATCGGTTTCAAAATTGTCGGTATCGGTTTCAAAAAGTAAAATTTATGACTTTTTAAAAACGCCGCTGTGTACACGGACGTAGACTGCCTTTGCGTGCCGGCCCAGTCTCATAATATCTACGGCTTTTGACACACACACAAGTGAATGCATAGCATACTTGATCAACAGCCATACAGGTGACACTGAGGGTGGCCGTATAAACAACTTTAAAACTGTTACAAACATGCGCCACACTGTGAACCCACACCAAACAAGAATGACAAACACATTTCGGGAGAACATCCGCACCGTAACACAACATAAACAGAACAAATACCCAGAACCCCTTGCAGCACTAACTCTTCCGGGACGCTACAATATACACCCCCCACCTCAACCCCGCCCACCCCAACCTCCTCATGCTCTCTCAGGGAGAGCATGTCCCAAATTCCAAGCTGCTGTTTTGAGGGATGTTAAAAACAATAATGCACTTTGTGACTTCAGTAATAAATATGGCAGTGCCATGTTGGCATTTTTTGTTCCATAACTTGAGTTGATTTATTTTGGAAAACCATGTTACATTGTTTAATGCATCCTGCGGGGCATCACAACAAAATTAGGCATAATAATGTGTTAATTCCACAACTGTATATATCAGTATCGGTTGATATCGGTATCGGTAATTAAGAAATGGACAATATCGGAATATCGGATATCGGCAAAAAAGCCATTATTGGACATCTCTAATTTTAAGTGTGCCTTATAGTCCGAAAAATACGGTGCTGTCATTAATTACCATGAATCCAAATTAATCTGACAGCACGAGTAAAAATTTTTCCAAATCTAAATGACTGCGAGATCCTTTGACAAGTGACAGAAACAGAGGCCGACATGAAAGATACAGTATGATACGAGACGACAGTTCTCCTAAAAGTTGCTGGTGCCAAGAAGGGGGGAGAATTGTATGTTTACATGAGTACAGAGCCAGGCTGCATGTTTATGTGTTCATCGTCACCACCAAGGAGACAACACACAAAGTTATTTCATGCTCTCACGTGCAACTCTTCCACAATTTACAGGAGTCAGGGGGGCGGGGGGGGAAAGCTCGCTGTTGTGCCTGGCTACTCAACAAAAACCTCGAATGACCTACTTTCAATCCGCCCCCACATGCGAAGAGCCGAGCCGATAGACCGGGACTGGATGCGCACCGGGAGCCAGGACGGGATCATCCAATCACAGGACACACGAGGGCCGTGATGGTCGCAGCTTCTGTTTCAGACCTGCATGGGATGGCCTCTGTGATCCACAGTCTCGGTAAAAAATGATTTTCAAGGTAAAAAATGATTTTCAAAGTAAAAAACATTTTTAAGGTAAAAAAAAATTTTCAAGGTAAATTTTTTTTTTCAATGTTAAAAATGATTTTCAAGGTAAAAAATGATTTTCAAGGTAAAACATTTTTTTCAAGGTAAAAATTTTTTTTCAAGGTAAAAAATGATTTTCAAGGTAAAAAATGATTTTCAAGGTAAAAAAAATTTTTCAAGCTTAAATTTTTTTTCAAGGTAAAAAATGATTTTCAAGGTAAAAAATGATTTTCAAGGTAAAAAAATGTTTTAAGGTAAAAACATTTTTTAAGGTAAAAATTTTTTTTCAAGGTAAAATGTTTTTTTCAAGGTAAAAAATGATTTTCAAGGTAAAAAATGATTTTCAAGGTAAAAAATGATTTTCAAGGTAAAAAAAAGGTTTAAGGAAAAAAAAATGTTTCAAGGTAAAAAAAAATTTTCAAGGTTAAAAAATGATTTTCAAGGTAAAAAAAATATTTAAAGGTAAAAAAAAATTTCAAGGGGGGGGAAGCTCACTGTTGTGCCTGGCTACTCAACAAAAACCTCGAATGACCTACTTTCAATCCGCCCCCACATGCGAAGAGCCGAGCCGATAGACCGGGACTGGATGCGCACCGGGAGCCAATCACAGGACACACGAGGGCCGTGATGGTCGCAGCTTCTGTTTCAGACCTGCATGGGATGGCCTCTGTGATCCACAGTCTCGGTAAAAAATTATTTTCAAAGTAAAAAACATTTTTAAGGTAAAAAAAAATTTTCAAGGTAAAATTTTTTTTTCAATGTTAAAAATGATTTTCAAGGTAAAAAAATGATTTTCAAGGTAAAAATTTTTTTTCAAGGTAAACATTTTTTTTCAAGGTAAAAAATGATTTTCAAGGTAAAAAAAAATGTTCAAGCTTAAATTTTTTTTCAAGGTAAAAAATGATTTTCAAGATTAAAAATGATTTTCAAGGTAAAACATTATTTTCAAGGTAAAAAAAAAAATTCAAGGTAAATTTTTGTTTTCAAGGTTAAAAATGATTTTCAAGGTAAAAAATGATTTTCTCGGCCAAAAAATTTTTTAAGGAAAAAAACATTTTTCAAGGTAAAAAATTTTTTTCAAGGTTAAAAAAATATTTTAAGGTAAAAAAAAAATTTCAAGGGGGGGGGGGGGCTCGCTGTTGTGCCTGGCTACTCAACAAAAACCTCGAATGACCTACTTTCAATCCGCCCCCACATGCGAAGAGCCGAGCCGATAGACCGGGACTGGATGCGCACCGGGAGCCAGGACGGGATCATCCAATCACAGGACACACGAGGGCCGTGATGGTCGCAGCTTCTGTTTCAGACCTGCATGGGATGGCCTCTGTGATCCACAGTCTCGGAGGCTATTTACAAAGTCTAAACCTCACCGCCTTCAAAATATAAACGGGCATTTTGGACGAGTGCGTGTTAAATAGCTGCCCCCCCTCCGGCTATCAACAACACCCGCCCCCCATCCCAAACACAATTCAATTATGGAGGCTGCAGTGAAACGAGCGTAACAGGAAGCATTTACTACAGCAGCAGTAATTGTGTTTGGATCCCATTCCACAGGAAGTCGTTAACATAGATTTGAGGAATATCTTTATCATCCGACTTATAAAAGAACTTCCTGTGATAATATTTGTGTTGAGGACGGCGAGTGGAGCCCCCGCAAAGGGCGAGGAGACAATGAAGGGGAAAAAAGGCGGGGACTAAACGACTAAAAGCACTCGTCACTTTCTACTTCTTTATGCGCCACTTTAATGTGGCAACACGGCTGCTTTTGCCTGGGAGCTCTGCAACGCCACTGACGTCTGCAGCAGGACGACCGGGCGCTCACATTTCCTCACATGCTGCGAAAAGCGATCCACACCTCTTCCCTTCCTTCTGTTCGACGACGCTCTCTTTTTCCTGCCAGCCCGAGGAGATCAGCTATCCACTCATTTAAGTGCCATCTTAAAAACTCATTTGTATACTCTAGCCTTTAAATAGACCCCCCTTTTAGACCAGTTGATCTGCCGTTTCTTTTCTGCTCTGCCCCCCTCTCCACAAAGGAGAGGGAGGGCACAGATTCGGTGACCACATATGAGGCGCTAGCTGTCCAAAGTGGGGACCCAGGGTGGACCACTCATCTATGCATCAGTTGGGGACGTCTCTGCCCTGCTGACCTGTCTCCACTCAAGATGATCTCCTGCTGGCCCCACTATGGACTGGACTCTCACTATTATGTCAGATCCACTACGGACTGGACTCTCACACTATTATGTTAGATCCACTATGGACTGGACTCTCACACTATTATGTTAGATCCACTATGGACTGGACTCTCACTATGATGTTAGATCCACTATGGACTGGACTCTCACTATTATGTTAGATCCACTATGGACTGGACTCTCACAATATTATGTTAGATCCACTATGGACTGGACTCTCACTATTATGTTAGATCCACTATGGACTGATTATGTTAGATCCACTATGGACTGGACTGTCACTATTATGCTAGATCCACTATGGACTGGACTCTCACTATTATGTTAGATCCACTATGGACTGATTATGTTAGATCCACTATGGACTGGACTGTCACTATTATGCTAGATCCACTATGGACTGGACTCTCACTATTATGTTAGATCCACTATGGACTGGACTCTCACTATTATGCTAGATCCACTATGGACTGGACTCTCACTATTATGTTAGATCCACTATGGACTGATTATGTTAGATCCACTATGGACTGGACTGTCACTATTATGCTAGATCCACTATGGACTGGACTCTCACTATTATGTTAGATCCACTATGGACTGGACTCTCACTATTATGTTAGATCCACTATGGACTGATTATGTTAGATCCACTATGGACTGGACTGTCACTATTATGCTAGATCCACTATGGACTGGACTCTCACTATTATGTTAGATCCACTATGGACTGGACTCTCACTATTATGTTAGATCCACTATGGACTCTACTCCCACTACTATGTTAGATCCACTATGGACTGGACTCTCACACTATTATGTTAAATCCACTATGGACTGGACTCTCACACTATTATGTTAGATCCACTATGGACCGGACTCTCACAATATTATGTTAGATCCACTATGGACTGGACTCTCACTATTATGTTAGATCCACTATGGAC
Source organism: Nerophis lumbriciformis (assembly GCF_033978685.3). Classification (NCBI taxonomy): domain Eukaryota; kingdom Metazoa; phylum Chordata; class Actinopteri; order Syngnathiformes; family Syngnathidae; genus Nerophis; species Nerophis lumbriciformis. Next base: position 10,880,364 of record NC_084557.2, on the reverse strand, counting down.
TGGACTCTCACAATATTATGTTAGATCCACTATGGACTGGACTCTCACTATTATGTTAGATCCACTATGGACTGGACTCTCTCACTATTATGTTAGATCCACTATGGACTGGACTCTCACACTATTATGTTAGATCCACTATGGACTGGACTCTCACACTATTATGTTAGATCCACTATGGACTGGACTCTCACACTATTATGTTAGATCCACTATGGACTGGACTCCCACTACTATGTTAGATCCACTATGGACTGGACTCTCACACTATTATGTTAGATCCACCATGGACTGGACTCTCACTATTATGTTAGATCCACTATGGACTGGACTCCCACTACTATGTTAGATCCACTATGGACTGGACTCTCACTATTATGTTAGATCCACTATGGACTGGACTCTCACAATATTATGCTAGAGTCACTATGGACTGGACTCTCACAATATTATGCTAGATCCACTCGACGTCCATTGCACCGGTCGCCGGTCTACTTTCTTCAAAATAGCCACTCTTGGCTCTGATAACTGCTTCGCACACTCTTGGCATTCTCTCCATGAGCTTCAAGCACACCTGTGAAGTGAATGAATGAATGAATGAAATAAGTTTATTTAAGTGAAACCTATTTCAGGTGGCTACCTCTTGAAGCTCATCGAGAGAATGCCAAGAGTGTGCGGAAAAAGTAATCAGAACAAAGGGTGGCTATTTTGAAGAAACTCGAATATAAAACACGTTTTCAGTTATTTCACCTTTTTTTGTTAAGTACATAACTCCACATGTGTTCATTCATAGTTTTCATGCCTTCAGTGACAATCTACAATGTAAATATGTTTGTATATATTGTTTTTCACATCACCTGACATGTATACTGTGTATATGTACATCATTTATCCATGTTTTTAAACTTAATGTGTTATACACATGTTACAGGTTATACATCTTTTATTATTGAATGTATCAAATGTGATGAATATTTAATGGACCACAATGGAAACAAGCCTTTTGGCTTTTTGTGCCATCCATTTGCCTTTTTAAAGCATTACATGGATTCAATTCTTTAAGACAGTGGTTCTTAACCTGGGTTCGATGGAACCCTAGGGGTTCGGTGAGTCGGGCTCAGGGGTTCGGCGGAGGTCAAGACACACCCGACTCATCGTGTAAATAAAAACTTCTCCCTATCGGCGTATTACAGATACGGCAACAGCAGAAGTCAGACTGATTTGCAGGTGTGTAATTTGTTGTGAGTTTATGCACTGTGTTGGTTTTGTTCTTTGAACAAGGTGATGTTCATGCACGGTTCACTTTGTGCACCAGTAATAAAACATGGTAACACTTTAGTATGGGGAACATATTCACCATTAATTAGTTGCTTATTAACATGCAAATTAGTAACATATTGGCTCTTAACTAGTCATTATTAAGTACTTATTAATGCCTTATTCGGCATGGCCTTAATATAACCCTAACCCTCTAACCCTGGCCCTAACCCTCTAACCCTAACCAAAAAACTCTAAATTAAGTCTTTGTTACTTAGAATATGTTCCCCTAGTGTCCCAAAAACTCTAAATTAAGTCTTTGTTACTTAAAATATGTTCCCCTAGTGTCCAAAAAACTCTAAATTAAGTCTTTGTTACTTAGAATATGTTCCCCTAGTGTCCCAAAAACTCTAAATTAAGTCTTTGTTACTTAGAATATGTTCCCCTAGTGTCCCAAAAACTCTAAATTAAGTATTTGTTACTTAGAATATGTTCCCCTAGTGTCCAAAAAACTCTAAATGTAGTCTTTGTTACTTAGAATATGTTCCCCTAGTCTCCCAAAAACTCTAAATTAAGTCTTTGTTACTTAGAATATGTTCCCCTAGTGTCCATAAAACTCTAAATGTAGTCTTTGTTACTTAGAATATGTTCCCCTAGTGTCCAAAAAACTCTAAATTAAGTATTTGTTACTTAGAATATGTTCCCCTAGTGTCCAAAAAACTCTAAATTAAGTCTTTGTTACTTAGAATATGTTCCCCTAGTCTCCCAAAAACTCTAAATTAAGTCTTTGTTACTTAGAATATGTTCCCCTAGTGTCCAAAAAACTCTAAATTAAGTTTTTGTTACTTACAATATGTTCTCCTAGTGTCCAAAAAACTCTAAATTAAGTTCCCCATACTAAAGTGTTACCAAAAACATACAACTTTGTCTTGAATTTGAAAAAAAAAAACATTTCATTTTTCACTAAAGAAGGGTTCGGTGAATGCGCATATGAAACTGGTGGGGTTCAGTACCTCCAACAAGGTTAAGAACCACTGCTTTAAAAGCCTACTGAAACCCACTACTACCGACCACGCAGTCTGATAGTTTATAAATCAATGATGAAATCTTAACATTGCAACACATGCCAATACGGCCGGATTAGCTTACTAAAGTGCAATTTAAAATTTTGCGCGAAATATCCTGCTAAAACGTCTCGGTATGATGACGTCAGCGCGTGACGTCGCGGATTGTGGAGGACATTTTGGGACAGCATGGTGGCCAGCTATTAAGTCGTCTGTTTTCATCGCAAAATTCCACAGTATTCTGGACATCTGTGTTGGTGAATCTTTTGCAATTTGTTCAATGAACAATGGAGACAGCAAAGAAGAAAGCTGTAGGAGGGAAGCGGTGTATTGCGGCCGACTGCAGCAACACAAACACAGCCGGTGTTTCATTATTTACATTCCCGGAAGATGACAGTCAAGCTTTACCATTGGCCTGTGGAGAACTGGGACAACAGAGACTCTTACCAGGAGGACTTTGAGTTGGATGCGCAGACACGGTACCGTGAGTACGCATGCAGCTGCAGCTTCCAAACATTTCATCGCTTGCCCGTACGTGCGTGCCGCTATGTGCATGTCACCTACATAACTTTGGGGACTTTGGGGAAATATATGTGCTGTATGAACTTTGGGGGGGTGAACGGTACTTTGGGCTGTGTGATTGAGTGTGTTGTGCAGGTGTTTGAGTTGTATTGGCGGGTTATATGGACGGGAGGGGGGGAGGTGTTTGTTATGCGGGATTCATTTGTGGCATATTAAATATAAGCCTGGTCGTGTTGTGGCTAATAGAGTATATATATGTATGTCTTGTGTTTATTTACTCTTTTAGTCATTCCCAGCTGAATATCAGGTCCCACCCGCCTCTCACAGCATCTTCCCTATCTGAATCGCTCCCACTGCCCTCTAGTCCTTCACTCTCACTTTCCTCATCCACAAATCTTTCATCCTCGCTCAAATTAATGGGGAAATCGTCGCTTTCTCGGTCCGAATCGCTCTCGCTGCTGGTGGCCATGATTGTAAACAATGTGCATATGTGAGGAGCTCCACAACCTGTGACGTCACGCTACTCGTCTGCTACTTCCGGTACAGGCAAGGCTTTTTTATCAGCGACCAAAAGTTGCAAACTTTATCGTCAATGTTCTCTACTAAATCCTTTCAGCAAAAATATGGCAATATCGCGAAATGATCAAGTATGACACATAGAATGGACCTGCTATCCCCGTTTAAATAAGAAAATCACATTCAGTAGGCCTTTAAAGGGGAACATTATCACCAGACCTATGTAAGCGTCAATATATACCTTGATGTTGCAGAAAAAAGACCATATATTTTTTTAACTGATTTCCGAACTCTAAATGGGTGAATTTTGGCGAATTAAACGCCTTTCTAATATTCGCTCTCGGCGCGATGACGTCACAACGTGGCGTCACATCGGGAAGCAATCCGCCATTTTCTCAAACATCGAGTCAAATCAGCTCTGTTATTTTCCGTTTTTTCGACTGTTTTCCGTACCTTGGAGACATCATACCTCGTCGGTGTGTTGTCGGAGGGTGTAACAACACGAACAGGGACGGATTCAAGTTGCTCCAGTGGCCCAAAGATGCAAAAGTGGCAAGATTTTGGACGTTTGTTCCGCACACTTTACCGACGAAAGCTATGCTACGACAGAGATGGCAAGAATGTGTGGATATCCTGCGACACTCAAAGCAGATGCATTTCCAACGATAAAGTCAAAGAAATCTGCCGTCAGACCCCCATTGAATCTGCCGGAGTGTGTGAGCAATTCAGGGACAAAGAACCTCGGTAGCACAGCAAGCAATGGCGGCAGTTTGTTCCCGCAGACGAGCGAGCTAAACCCCCTGGATGTCTTGGCTCACACCGTCCCTTATGTCACCGAAGATGATCAAGAGAAGAATATCAACCCTAGCTTCCCTGGCCTGCTGACATGAGGGTATGTCTACAGAATATATTAATTGATGAAAATTGGGCTGTCTGCACTCTCAAAGTGCATGTTGTTGCCAAATGTATTTCATATGCTGTAAACCTAGTTCATAGTTGTTAGTTTCCTTTAATGCCAAACAAACACATACCAATCGTTGGTTAGAAGGCGATCGCCGAATTCGTCCTCGCTTTCTCCCGTGTCGCTGGCTGTCGTGTCGTTTTCGTCGGTTTCGCTTGCATACGGTTCAAACCGATATGGCTCAATAGCTTCAGTTTCTTCTTCAATTTCGTTTTCGTTACCTGCCTCCACACTACAAACATCCGTTTCAATACATTCGTAATCTGTTGAATCGCTTAAGCCGCTGAAATCCGAGTCTGAATCCGAGCTAATGTCGCTATAGCTTGCAGTTCTTTCCGCCATGTTTGTTTGTGTTGGCTTCACTATGTGACATCACAGGAAAATGGACGGGTGGTTAAAATCAGGCACTTTGAAGCTTTTTTTTAGGGATATTGCGTGATGGGTAAAATTTTGAAAAAAACTTCGAAAGATATAATAAGCCACTGGGAACTGATTTTTAATGGTTTTAACCATTCTGAAATTGTGATAATGTTCCCCTTTAAGATGTCAATAAACTTCTCAATCAATCAATCAAAAAAAATAAAATAGTCATGAAAAGAAAGAAAACACATTGAAATGGCCTGTACTGTAAATGTTTGTAATCCAAAAAAGGTGGCAAATAGAGGCGTTCCACTGCACAGTGCAGTAGAAAGCAAAACAGTTGGCTTAATCCCCCGACATGCATCTTGCAGAGCCGCGTCTTGGCGAGCTACACAGGAAGACCACGAAGGAATCCCTCTTTGCTTTATTTATTTTGCAAGTAAACGCTTTTAGGCCGGGACTATTAATCTGAAAGGCTTTTATATAAAAGGTCTGAGCCAGACGTCATCCCCTCCATTCTTCATCACCAAAGTAAACATCATCCGGCCAACAGAGCGCAGACATCCTACAGCCACCTTCTAACTTCCTGCCGTTATTAAACACTCTCTCTTTTTGCGGCGACACGCCATGCTGCCCCTCACCGCCATGTGCTGGCCTCAAAAGGTTGCGTCCCGGGCCGGAGCCCCCGTGTGACCAAGGTGATGACGAGCGCCGGTCACTACGGGCTTGTTTACACGCTGGAGACCACACAGACAAGACACGGTTACGAGCGCATGTGTCCGCCATGTGTGTCTCAATTACAGGCGGGTCGTGACTCTTCTACCGCCGCCTGAGATGAGAGACGCGGCCCCGGGCGTGGACGGACACCACATCCATCAGGACTTTATTGGAGAGGAAAAGATGGATTCATCATATTGACTGGACCAGTGTTTTTCAACCACTGTGTGTGTGTCTAATTTCACCTATTTGGGTTAAAAATATTTTTTGCAAACCAGTAATTGTAGTCTGCAAAAAATGTGTTGTCTAGAGCTCGGCAGAGTAACCGTGTAATACTCTTCCATATCAGTAGGTGGCAGCCGGTAGCTAATTGCTTTGTAGATGTCGGAAACAGCGGGAGGCAGGGTGCCGGTAAAAAGGTGTCTAATGCTTAAACCAAAAATAAACAAAAGATGAGTGCCCCTAAGAAAAGGCATTGAAGCTTAGGGAGGGCTATGCAGAACTAAACTAAAACTGAACTGGCTACAAAGTAAACAAAAACAGAATGCTGGACGACAGCAAAGACTTACTGTGGAGCAAAGACGGCGTCCACAACGTACATCCGAACATGACATGACAATCAACAATGTCCCCACAAAGAAGGATAAAAACAACTGAAATATTCTTGATTGCTAAAACAAAGTAGATGCGGGAAATATCGCTCAAAGGAAGACATGAAACTGCTACAGCAAAATACCAAAAAAAGAGAAAAAGCCTGTGCACTTAAGATGTGACTTTAAAGTTTTACTACTTACGTATAAAATACGACACGGTGTAGCTCCAGCCTATCTTGCCGATTGTATTGTACCATATGTCCCGGCAAGAAATCTGCGTTCAAAGAACTCCGGCTTATTAGTGATTCCCAGAGCCCAAAATAAGTCTGCGGGCTATAGAGTGTTTTCTATTGGGGCTCCAGTACTATGGAATGCCCTCCCGGTAACAGTTAGAGATGCTACCTCAGTAGAAGCATTTAAGTCCCATCTTAAAACTCATTTGTATACTCTAGCCTTTAAATAGCCCCCTTTTTTTGGACCAGTTGATCTGCCGTTTCTTTTCCTTTCTCCTCTGCTCCCCCCTCTCCCTTGTGGAGGGGGAGACACACAGGTCCGGTGGCCATGGATGAAGTGCTGGCTGTCCAGAGTCGGGACCCGGGGTGGACCGCTCGCCTGTGCATAGGTTGGGAACATCTCTGCGCTGCTGACCCGTCTCCGCTCGGGATGGTTTCCTGCTGGCCCCACTATGGACTGGACTCTTACTATTATGTTGGATCCACTATGGACTGGACTCTCACAATATTATGTCAGAACCACTCGACATCCATTGCATTCGGTCTCCCTTAGGGGGGGTTACCCACATATGTGGTCCTCTCCAAGGTTTCTCATAGTCATTCACATCGACGTCCCACTGGGGTGAGTTTTTTCTTGCCCTTATGTGGGCTCTGTACCGAGGATGTCGTTGTGGCTTGTGCAGCCCTTTGAGACACTTGTGATTTAGGGCTATATAAATAAACATTCATTGATTGATTGATTTCAAACCAGTAATTGTAGTCTGCAAAAAATGTGTTGTCAGGAGCTCGGCAGAGTAACCGTGTAATACTCTTCCATATCAGTAGGTGGCAGCCGGTGCTAATTGCTTTGTAGATGTCAGAAACAGTGGGAGGCAGTGTGCAGGTAAAATTGTGTCTAATGCTTAAACCAAAAGTAAATAAAAGGTGAGTGCCCCTAAGAAAAGGCATTGTAGCTTAGGGAAGGCTATATGCAGGACAAAAGTAAAACTGAACTGGCTACAAAGTAAACAAAAACAGAATGCTGGACGACAGCAAAGACTTACTGTGGAGCAAAGACGCCGTCCACAAAGTACATCCGAACATGACATGACAATAAACAATGTCCCCACAAAGAAGGATAAAAAACAACTGAAATATTCTTGATTGCTAAAACAAAGTAGAAGCGGGAAATGTCGCTCAAAGGAAGACATGAAACTGCAACAGGAAAATACCAAAAAAAGAGAAAAAGCCACCAAAATAGGAGCGCAAGACAAGAACTAAAACACTACACACAGGAAAACAGCAAAAAGGTCAAAATACGTCAGGGGTCGATGTGACAGGTGGTGACAGTACACCTACTTTGAGACAAGAACTATATTGATGCATGCTTAGTTATGGTTTAAAGTCATATCCAACAATTGCGACAACGACTTTTTACTGTCAACTGAGTTTCGTTTTTTTTTTAAAGATTTCTGCTGGTGGTGTGCCTCCGCATTTTTTCAACGCAAAAAAATGTGCCTCGGCTCAAAAAAGGTTGAAAAACACTGGACTGGACGATGAGTCAAAAAGTCTCAGTCAGGTGATGCCGCTTGTTCCATTGCGCTCTATCTTTGCAGCGTCTCATCAAAAGCTGTGCATCAATGTTGTACCGGGGCCACAAGCACAGTAAAGTTTGGCTTTTTTTTTTTTGGCCATTTTAAATATGGAAGTTATAAAAAAATATGTCATAAATGTTAAAAATAATATAGATGTGAAAGTTCAATAATAAAGTAGCTTGAGTCGATTCAAATCAAGGATGCCTAACCCAGGGATGTCAAAGTGGTTTTCATTGAGGGCCACATGGCTGTTATGGCTGTCATCACTGTTACAATGTCCATTTCTCAGATGATATAATTGTTGAAGACTGAAGTGTTGATAACAACCCAACCTAACCCCCCCGCCCCAACCCCCTCCGCATTCCACCCCCCGGATTGTAAATAATGTGAATAATTCAATGTATATACTCTGATGATTAACTTGTGTGATGACTGTATTATGCTGATAGTATATATTTGTACCATGAATTGATCAACGTGGACCCCGACTTAATTAAACAAGTTGAAAAACTTATTGGGGTGTTACCATTTAGTGGTCAATTGTACGGAATATGTACTGTACTGTGCAATCTACTAATAAAAGTTTCAATCAATCAATCAATCAGAGGGCCGCTTGTAACAGTGAATAATGTATGAATTTGTCTCTGGATGCCATTATAAATTATATAAATTGTTTTAAGTAGACTGTTCATTTTACAGTAAAAATGTTATATTTGAAAAATATAGCTTTTTTTTTTTTTTTACTTTTTACAACATTTTATGGTAAATGGAAAAACAGTACCACTGTTTTTTTGGGGTTGGGGTTTTTACGAAAAAAAAAATCTGGCAGTAGTTGCCAGAATTTTTGTGTTAAATGTACATTGGTTTTTACAACATTATATTGTTCATGAAAAAAAACAGTAGAACTTATTTTTTTATTCTGGCAACGTAGCTGACAGTTTTTCTACCGTAAAAACAAATGTATCGCTTTTCCATTTACAGTAATACACCGTTAAAAACAAGATTTTACAGTAAAAATATGGCAGCTCAGTCGACAGAATTTTAACGCAAAGAAATGGTAGTTTTTTTTTCCAATTTACAGTAATATGCTGTAAAGAACACCGTAAAATGTATTGTCATTTTTATTAATTTGATGGGCAGTTTGCTGTAAAATCATTAAGCAAGCAGATCCATCCATTTTCTACCGCTTATCCCTTTCGGGGTTGCTGGAGCCTATCTCAGCTGCATTCGGGCGGAAGGCGGTGTACACCCTGGACAAGTCGCCACCGCATCACAGGGCCAACACAGATAGACAGACAACATTCACACTCACATCCACACACTAGGGTCAATTTAGTGTTGCCAATCAACCTATCAAGCAGATATTTAAGTTTTTATTTTTATTTAGACAAAAAAATGTTTGGATAATATACTGTAATATTTCTTGCAATATTGGATACTATTAAAGTTTAAAAGGTATGCAATTTCAAGCAGTACATATATATTTTTTTCTGAAAAAAATCCATTACATTTAGTGAGAAAATATGAAGTACTTTATTGACACATATCATTTCCAGGTGTTTGCAGGCCAGATAAAATTATGTCGCGGCCCACATCTGGCCCCCGGGCCTTGAGTTTGACACCTGCGACCTAAGACTACCTAAACCCGCTATAAAAAATGGAAATGGCGGCAAACCCCGCTTCAAACACTTCAGATGTCATAACATAAGCTCACCTTTAAGCATTCATACACACATCACCGACGTGTTGGAACAAGAGGTGATAGAAAAAAAAGGTAAACATATAATAAATCTCCTTGTGGCAGCATGGGAGAAAGTTATGTGCATGTTTTACAACTGTGGTGCGTTCAAGAACCCTTGATAAAAGTCACGAACAAAGGCATCGCTAGTTTTTAAAGACAGGGAGAGACTAAACTCCCAGGAGATGCACTTATAATAATATATTCACAATAATAATGATGTATTATTATCATTTGTACTACTCACTTATGATAATCCCATGTGAATCTGATCATCTCCACTTTACACATTTATAATCATATTTAAGTCAACAATGACAGGTTATGTCATTATTTAAAATCACATTCTGAGAACTTTATATTGTATTTGTTTGCAAATCTAACTTTTTTTTTCAAAACAAAACCAAATTATTTAGGAGGGTTATCTAGATATATTTTAGATACGTCAATACCTATTTAAGGTGTTTACCGTATTTTTCGGAATATAAGTCGCACCGGAGTATAAGTCGCACCTGCCGAAAATGCATAATAAAGAAGGAAAAAAACATATATAAATCGCACTGGAGCCTGGCCAAACTATGAAAAAAACTGCGACTTATAGTCCGAAAAATACGGTGCATGTTTTTCAAAAAGCTGGTTTCAATCAAATCCATGCAATAACTGGTTTCCCACTGCATGTAACCATACCAAGTGTGTGTATATATAGGGGTCTTGTGTCGTCAGTCTTTATTTTTGTTTTATTGTGGAGTCACAAATCTAAAATACAATTATACTTTACTTTTCCTGACTATTTTAGCCAAATTTTAGCTCTTTTTTTTTTGCATACTAA
>NC_084557.2:10612500-10865000 GCF_033978685.3 Nerophis lumbriciformis | reverse complement strand
TCGACGGCGCATCTACGGCCCAGATCTCATCGTGGGACACCCCGCTCGACTTGCACTTTGCCTCGGAGCACTGCTTTTACGCACGGACATTTCCTTCCAGGTGTCAGTTGTAAACATCCACGACGTGGATCCTCAGTCTGCCCTCCTTTGTTGCGCACAGCAGCCTCCTGCGCGTCATGGCTCCACCACGCTGCTGGTGGCTTCTTCTTCTTCTTCTTCTTCTCCAAGTTTTGTTTTTTTTTACAAAAAAAAATGACCGCGCAATTAAAGCGCAGTGGAAGAGAGTGTCCGTCAGTTGGTGTCGAGGTTGAGAAAAGTCCTTTTGTCAGCAGCTCTCCACGCAGCCTGAGCTCACTTCACACCCCCGAGTTCCGTCTCAGTCAGCCCAGCAGGCGTTGGCCTGGACATCTCACTAATGCAATGCAAACATTTGGAAATATATCCATCTTTGCTGTGTAATTCAATAAACACTTTTTTTTTTTTTTTTTTTTTTTTTGAACAATTCTTCATTCTTGCACTGATGTGGGATCTGAGCCGAGGATGTCATTGTGGCTTTTGCAGCCCTTTGAGACACTTGTGATTTAGGGCTATACCAGGGGTCGGCAACCTTTACCACTCAAAGAGCCATTTTGACCCGTTTCACAAAATAAAGAAAACAATGGGAGCCACAAAACTCTTTTGAAATTTATAATGAAAAAATAACACTGCATACAAAGTTTTTTTTTTGCTTTGTGCTATGTATAAACCAGGGGTCTCAGACACGCGGCCCGCACCTTAATATGAAAATTTAATGTTAGTGCGGCCTGCGAGTTTTATATGAATGCCGCTTGACAGCATCACACTTGCCAACCCTCCCAATTTTTCCGGGAGACTCCCGAATTTCCGAGCAACTATTCTCTCGAATGTCTGCTGATTTTCACCCAAACAACAATAATAAGGGCGTGCTATGATGGCACTGCCTTTAGCGCCCTCTACAATCTGTACAAACAGCTTGCCAGCCCAGTCACATGTTGTATGCGGCTTCTGCAGACACACATAAGTGACTGCAAGGCATACTTGTTCAAGAGCCATACAGGTCACACGTTTAAACAACTTTAACACTCTTACTAATATGCGCCACACTGTGAACCCACACCAAACAAGAATGACAAACACATTTCGGGAGAACATCTGCACCGTAACACAACATAAACACAACAGAACAAATACCCAGAATCCCATGCATCCCTAACTCTTTCGGGCTACATTATACACCCCCCGCTACCACAACCCCCCCTCCGTGCGTCGGTTGAGGTGGGCGGGGTTTGGTGGTAGCGTGGGTGTATAATGTAGCCCGGAAGAGTTAGGGATGCATGGGATTCTGGGTATTTGTTCTGTTGTGTTTATGTTGTGTTACGGTGCGGATGTTCTCCCAAAATGTGTTTGTCATTCTTGTTTGGTGTGGGTTCACAGTGTGGCGCATATTAGTAAGAGTGTTAAAGTTGTTTATATCACAACCCTCAGTGTAACCTGTATGACTGTGGACCAAGAATGCGTTGCAGTCACTTACGTGTGTAAGCAGAGACCGCATACCACATGTGACCGGGCCGGCACGCAGATAGCATGGTGTAAAAGCGGCCGCGACGACATATTGTAGACGACGTTAAAGGCAGTGTCGTCACGGCACGCCCTCAATATTGTTGTCCGGGTGAAAATCGAAGAATGTTTGCGCCGGGAAATTTCCGGGAGAGGCACTGAAATCCGGAAACCTCCCGGTAAAATCGGGGGTGTCAGCAAGCATGCAGCTGAGCCGCATCAGAGTGATCAAAGAGCCGCATGCGGCTCCAGAGCCGCGGGTTGCAGACCCCTGGGCTATACAAATTCACTTTGATTGATTGATGGATTGAAGTTAAAGGTGTTTAATGATAATTCAATAAACACATTTTTGGGAATAATTCTTCATTCTTGCCCCTGATGTGGGATCTGAGCCGAGGATGTCGTTGTGGCTTGTGCAGCCCTTTGAGACACTTGTGATTAAGGGGCTATATATTTGATTGGTTGATTGAATAAACATTCAACACTGTGCTGTCCAGTTGTTATTAACTAGTACTAGTATTCTCTTTACTCAAAACACCTGGATGTCAAATCAATATCTCCCATTTAAATGAATTGGAAACAATATACCGTATTTTTCAGAGTATAAGTCGCACTGGAGTATAAGTCGCACCGGCCGAAAATGCATAATAAAGAAGGGAAAAAACATATATAAGTCGCATTTTTGGAGGAAATTTATTTGATAAAAGCCAACACCAAGAATAGACATTTGAAAGGCAACTTAAAATAAATAAAGAATAGTGAACAACAGGCTGAATAAGTGTACGTTATATGAGGCATAAATAACCAAGTGAGAACGTGCCTGGTATGTTAACGTAACATATTATGGTAAGAGTCATTCAAATAACTATAACATATAGAACATGCTATACGTTTACCAAACAATCTGTCACTCCTAATCGCTAAATCCCATGAAATCTTATACGTCTAGCCCAGGGGTCGGCAACCCAAAATGTTGAAAGAGCCATATTGGACCAAAAATACAAAAAAAAAATCTGTCTGGAGCCGCAAAAAATTAAAAGCCATATTACATACAGATAGTGTGTCATGAGATATAAATTGAATTAAGAGGACTTAAAGGAAACTAAATGAGCTCAAATATAGCTACAAATGAGGCATAATGATGCCATATGTACATATAGCTCGCCTAAATAGCATGTTAGCATCGATTAGCTTGCAGTCATGCAGTGACCAAATATGTCTGATTATCACTCCACACAAGTCAATAACATCAACAAAGCTCACCTTTGTGCATTTACGCACAACGTTAAAAGTTTGGTGGACAAAATGAGACAGAAAAAGAAGTGGCATAAAACAAGTCCTAGAAAGTCGGAGAAAGTTATACATGTAAACAAACTAGGGTGAGTTCAAGGACCGCCAAAATTAGTAGGACAAAACGGCGCTCGCCAAATACTCGAATCAGTGAAGCATGTTTAATACAAACAGTGTGCTTTATAACAATTAGGGAGGTTTGTGTCATGTTTGTCCTCCTACAGAAACCATATTAAAACAAAAACAAAAATGTTTCCCCTCATCTTTTTCCATTTTTCATACATTTTTGAAAAAGCTCCAGAGACCCACTAGGGCGGCGCTAAAGATGCGGCTCTAGAGCCGCGGGTTGCTGACCCGTGGTCTAGTCTCTTACGTGAATGAGATAAATAATATTTGATATTTTACGGTAATGTGTTAATAATTTCACACATAAGTCGCTCCTGAGTATAAGTCGCACCCCCGGCCAAACTATGAAAAAAACTGTGACTTATAGTCCGAAAAATACGGTAATTGCTGCTTGCCACCCCCCCCCAAAAAGCACAAATTTAACATGTAACATGCCTTTTATAAAGAAAAACAAACTTTGATATTATAAAGTTAAAGTGCCAATGATTGTCACACACACACTAGGTGTGGTGAGATTATCCTCTGCATTTCACCCATCACCCCCTGGGAGGTGAGGGGAGCAGTGAGCAGCAGTGGTGGCCCGGGAATAATTTTTGGTGATTTAACCCCCAATTCCAACCCTTGATGCAGAGTGCCAAGCAGGCAGGTGATGAGTCCCATTTTTTATAGTCTTTGGTATGACTCGGCCGGGGTTTGAACTCACGACCTACCGAACTCAGGGCGGACACTCTAACCCAGTGGTTCTTAACCTGGGTTCGATGGAACCCTAAGGGTTCGGTGAGTCGGCCTCAGGGGTTCGGCGGAGGTCAAGACACACCCGACTCGTCGTGTAAATAAAAACTTCTCCCTATTGGCGTATTACGGATACGGCAACAGCAGAAGTCAGACTGATTTGCAGGTGTGTAATTTGTTGTGGGTTTATGCACTGTGTTGGTTTTGTTGTCTGAACAAGGTGATGTTCATGCACGGTTCATTTTGTGCACCAGTAAAACAAAACATGGTAACACTTTAGTATGGGGAACATATTCACCATTAATTAGTTGCTTATTAACATGCAAATTAGTAACATATTGGCTCTTAACTAGTCATTATTAAGTACTTATTAATGCCTTATTCGGCATGGCCTTATTATAACCCTAACCCTCTAACTCTAACCCTGACCCTCTAACCCTAACCAAATAACTCTAAATTAAGTCTTTGTTACTTAGAATATGTTCTCCATACTAAAATGTTAACAAAAACATAACTTTGTCTTGAATTTGAAAAAAAAAAAATAACATTTTATTTTTCACTAAAGAAGGGTTCGGTGAATGCGCATATGAAACTGGTGGGGTTCAGTACCTCCAACAAGGTTAAGAACCACTGCTCTAACCTCAAGGCCACTGATCAGGTCCTATATTATACATATTGTATGAAAGACTTTTATTGTCATTCAAATTTGAACTTTACAGTACAGATAAGAACGAAATGTTGTTGCATTAGCTCATTGTAGTGCAGGATAAAAGAGCAATAAGGTGCAGATATAAATAAATAGATTACTGTACAGATAAATATATTGCACTTTTGCATCTGCATCCACGTTTATGGATGTATGTTTTATTGTCTTTAAATACCAGCGAGTTAATCCATTTTGCGGGGGAATTGAGGGGATTATTTTTGATGCAACTACAGTAAAGTAATAAGAGTGTACATCAGGGGTGCCCACACTTTTTCTGCAGGCGAGCTACTTTTCAATTGATCACGTGGGGGGGATCTACCTCATTCATATATATAATTTACATGTATTTATTTATGAAAGAGAGGTTTTTGTTAACAAGTTAAAGGTGTTTATTGACAATACAAGCATGTTTAACACATATAGATTCCTTTCTTTCATGAAGACAAGAATATAAGTTGGTGTATTACCTGATTGTGATGACTTGCATTGATTAGAATCAGACAGTAGTGATGATAACGTCCACATTTTCCAATGGAGGAGGGGAAAAAAAGTCCTCCTTTCTGTCCAATACCACATGAAATTGGTTGCTTTTTGCCATCTTATTTGTCTATACTCCTTTTTATACACTTTACAAGAAATACATTGGCGGCAAACTCCGTAGCTTGCTAGCTTGTGTGCACTAGCTTTCTGAGACTCTTATTTTGTTAGCGCAGGCAGGGGGAAGCTTTTATTGTGAAGATAGGAACTGTGCAGTCGGTCTTTAGAGTTTTGACGGCAAGTACGGCGCGAGAGTCTGTTGAAATAAAAGTGTTTCTCGCCTTCCTGTCGGTCATTTTTTCTTTATAATGATCCGGCAGCAGTTAGCGTCATCTCACAAGACCCTCGGGTGCCGTGAATGTCAATCAAGTGACGTCTTGGTGAAGATTGATAATCTCACACCGTCCGCGATCGACTGGTAGCTCAGGGTTGACGTAATGGGCACCCCTGGTGTACAGTATTTACCTTGGAGAATGTACATCAACGGTATTTTCTTCCATCTGCTTCTCCGTCAAATACACCATTAGCGGCTTCTCCATATTTTCATGGATATATTTCCGCCATTTAGATATTACTTTAACATCCTGCACTTGCGTAACCATTTATATATGTATACAAAACCCAAAACCAGTGAACATTAAGTATCTTGTCTTTGCAGTGTTTCCAATTGAATATAAGTTGAAACGGATTTGCAACTCATTGTATTCTGTTTTTCTTTACCATTTACACAACGTGCCGACCTCACTGGTTTTGGGTTTTGTACATACAGTCGTGTTTTGTTAACAGGTGTTTAATAAAAATGCAAACATGACAAATAAAGAGAGATTCCCTTCTTTTTTTTAAAGACAAGAATAGATGTTGGTGTATTACCGTATTCTGATGACTTGCATTGATTGGAATCAAGACAGGATTTACAGTAGTGCTGATCCGTTCGACTTAAAACACAAATTATTTTTTTGTTCTCTCATACACACTACTGAAATCCTTTTATACACACTAATGAAAACCTCTCACACACACTACTGAATTGTTTTCTCTCACACACTACACACACACTACTGTGTGTATGAAATATTTTCAGATGTATGAAATGATTTCAGTAGTGTGTATGCAATTATTTCAGTAGTGTATGAAAGGATTTCCGTAGTGTTTATGAAAGGATTTCAGTAGTGTGTATAAAAGGATTTCAGTAGTATGTATGAAATTATTTAAGTAGTGTGTATGAAAGGATTTAAGTAGTGTTTATTAAATATGCTATATAAATAAAGTGGATTTGATTGGATTTATGAAATTATTTCAGTAGTGTGTGTGAAGTGATTTAAGTAGTGTTTATGAAATGATTTCAATAGTGTGTGTAAAAGGATTTCAGTAGTTTGTATGAAATGATATCAGTAGTGTGTATGAAAGGATTTCAGTAGTGTGTATGAAAGGATTTCAGTAGTCTGCATAAAATGATTCCAGTAGTGTGTATGAAATTATTTCAGTAGTGTGTATTAAATTATTTCAGTACTGTGTATGAAAGGATTTCAGTAGTGTGTATGAATGGATTTCAGTACGGTGTATGAACGGATTTCAGTAGTGTGTATGAACGGATTTCAGTAGTCTGCATGACAGGATTTCAGTAGTGTTTATTAAAGGATTCCAGTAGTGTGTATGAAATGATTTCAGTAGAGTGTATGAAAGGATTTCGAAAGTGTCTATTAAAGGATTTCAGTAGTGTTTATGAACGGATTTCAGTATTGTGTATGAAAGGAGTTCAGAAGTGTGAATAAGAAAAAACAAAATCAGTAATGTATATGAAAAGTTTTCAGTAGTGTTTATGAAAAGATTTTAGTAGTGCGTATAAGAGGATTTTTTTAGTGTGTATGAGAGGATTTTAGTAGTGCGTATAAGAGAATTTTAGTAGTGCGTATGAGAGGATTTCAGTAGTGCGTATGAAAGGATTTCAGTAGTGTGTATGAGAGGATTTCAGTAGTGTGTGTGAGAGAATAATTTTGCAGTTGTTTATGTGGTGGCATTTCCGTAATGTATGTAAGAGGTCATTCTGAATAATGTCCCGAACGGCCCCTCATACAAAGGTGTAGGCTCCTTTGCATGTTAACGATGCTCGACACTAAAAGCAATCCCAGTCTATAAATTGCTTTGACGTAAAGAGATTTGCAATCGCAGCAAAAGTGGACGTGACGTCAGAAGCGTGACGCATGTCGCATGCAAAACGTATTGTGCTTAAACCTCCCGCAAGCCTCATAGCTTGACTCCATGCCCGCACCCCCCTCCCCTCACTCCAGCGAGTCGTTGAAATATTCATCTCACTCTAAGTGTCACCGATGATGCGTTTCGTCACGGTGGACGCCTTCCATCAATGTTTCAGCACGCGGGTCTCACGAGTGCACCGTGCATTTTATCGCCTTGGTGGCATCTGGCCTGCACGTACTTTACATGTATGGAAACATACATGGGATACAGTAAAAGCTTGTATTTTATTCACATGTTTTTACACTCAGCTGAAGACCTCTCTTAGCAACTTCGGTAGTACCCCGATTTTTGTCATCTGTTCCTAAAGGTGAGACGTAAAACTCCCGTATTTTTTGGACCATAGGGTGCACCGGATTATAAGGCGCACTGCCGATGAGCGGGTCTATTTTCATACAAAAGGTGCACAGGATTATAAGGCGCATTAAAGGGGTCATATTATTTTATTTTTTTTCTAAATGTAAAAGACTTTCTTGTGGTCTACATAACATGTAATGGTGGATCTTTGGTCAAAATGTTGCATAGATGATGTTTTACAGATCATCTTCATGTTGCTTTCTGACAGTTGCTTCAGGATGCGCCGTTTTGTGGGCGGTCTTATTTACGTGACTCACCTTCGACAGCGTCTTCTCCCCGTCATCTTTGTTGCAGCGGTGTAGCGTGCAAGGACGGGAGTGGAAGAAGTGTCAAAAGATGGAGCTAACTGTTTTAATGACATTCAGACTTTACTTCAATCAATAACGGAGCAGCATCTCCTCATCCGTGGCTCACTAGTGCAACAACAACGCCAGAAATGTGTCCCGTGAAAAACCGTCCGACCGGAACTCTCTAATAACTAAAGTTCCTTGGGTGAATAATGTAAACTCACTACACCGGTATGTTTTAGCGCTTTCATGGAGAGTTTACTGACAGATATAAGTAAGAACTTTACACTACTTTATATTAGAAATGGCAACAGCGGAGAATGAATACCAAGAAGATAGAGAAAAAGAAGAAGTTTTCAGGACTTATGCAGATCCCAAATACAGATCAGCAGGTACCAGAAGGTAAGAAAAGTTGCTTTTGCATAATATTGCGAAAAAAAACACCAGATAATATGTCTTACCTTATACACACACCATAATAATACTCCTATGTTGAAGCACAGTACAATCCATCGAGCGGTGCGGCTTCATAGCTTACCAAAGTCGAACTAAAACATTTTGATAGATTTTTTAGCGCCTTGTGTACTACATTTTCTATATTTTGCCCCGCTGCCTTGTGGGTTAGTTTTGGAAGACAAAAGGCTAGGGGAGCACACCCTGAGAGAAAAGCAAGTGCTGGTAGGTGCACCATAGGCGGTCCTCTGACAGACCGGAGCTCCGGCAGCCTCCTGCAGCTGTGAGGAGGTGCCGGTCATCCTGGGTCTCCCCACTTTAAAAGATTTCATGCACAGGCGTTCTCCTGAAGGCAATCCCACCATCAGAAGGACAATCATACTCGTTTTTCGAGTGATCGGCGACGAAAATATTTTCAATGGAACATAACATTTTTGTGTCGTTTACTTGAGTCATATTGCAGTCTACACGTATCTCTTATGTGTGACTGCCATCATATTGCAGTCTGCACGTATCTCTTATGTGTGACTGCCATCTACTTGTAACACTTATCATTTCACCATGTACCAAATAAAATAGCTCAGAGGTCGGTAAGCATAACCAAACTTATTCTGTACATTAGGCGCACCAGGTTATAAGGAGCACTGTCGAGTTTTGAGAAAATGAAAGGATTTTAAGTGCGCCTTACAGTCCGAAAAATACGGTAAATCATACAAAGTACAAAGCAATTTTTCCCATAAGAAATAAAACAGGTCCACTTAATGGGTTAGCGTGTTAGTTTTTGAAGCATATTCTATGACATATTTGCCCTAAATTACGCATTTTCAAGAACAACAATGGCTAAATGATCTTAAAATATCAATATCACAGGAACATTGGCCACTAGATGAGACCAAGCCAGTCAGATTACGCTGTTTATTATTGTATTGGATTAAAAGTTAAGAGGGGAGGAGTATATTTACAGCTAGAATTCACCAAGTCAAGTATTTCATTCATATATACTGTGTATATATATATATATAAGAAATACTTGACTTTCAGTAAATTCTAGCTATATATATATATATATATATATATATATATATATATATATATTTTATTTTATTTTTTTAATTATATATATATATATAAATAAGAGAAATACTTGAATTTCAGTGTTCATTTACTTACACATATACCCACACATAACACTAAACTACTCATTGTTGAGTTAAGGGTTGAATTGTCCATCCTTGTTCTATTCTCTGTCACTATTTTTCTAACCATGCTGAACACCCTCTCTGATGATGCATTCTGCTTCGTCTCCTTGTTGTGTGCGCAGTTGTGCACTGCACTCTCTGAAAGCTGTAGATGTTATTGTCACATATGCATGCACAGTAGATGACAGTATTGTCCTGTTTAAGAGTGTCACAACATTGCTGTTTACGGCAGACGAACTGCTTTACGGTAGACGAAAACGTGACTGCTGTTGTTGTGTGTTGTTACCACCCACATAAGAAACCAAGAACTCGCCCTCGATCATTCTACAGTTAAAACGTGATTGGGCAGGCACGCTGTTTATGTTGTGGGAAAGCGGACGTGAAAACAGGCTGTCGACACGTCACTCAGGTCTGCCTGAATTCCGGGAGATTTTCGGGAGAAAATTTGTCCCGGGAGATTTTCGGGAGAGGCGCTGAATTTCGGGAGTCTCCCGGAAAATCCGGGAGGGTTGGCAAGTATGGTAATGTGTGTAAGAGGTCATTCTGAATAATGTCCCTAACGGCCCCTCATACAAAGGTGTAGGCTCCTGCAAATGTTCTCTTTGCATGTTAAATACATAAGACACAAATACAACTTTATTTATTTTTCTCCAAAAATATGTAGAATAAGCTTTTTTTTTTTTTTTTTTTTTTTTTAACGTGTACAATAATGCTTATTGTGAGAGGCTCCAGCATTTTCCAACATGCATCAGAGAAAGGATACTAGAGTAAATTCCTTGTCAGCTGTGATAAGTAAGGAACCGGGGAAAGGAAGAGGTGCTAACAGCGGGGTTCCGACATGAGCAGGAGGAGATCGGGTTCCGTTCATCACCTCAATGCCACACACACCTCCTCGATGTAGCGGACAGCTGCTGGCTCCACATGTGAGCACATCTGTTTTACTGAGTCCATAAGAGTTTGTTCTTGGGTTGTTGTTTTTTTTCAGGGACGAGGGAGTGAAGACAATGTGTTTTCTTCCCCAGTAGAATATTTCATGATGACAGCAACAGAAACAAAGTGATGATAAGAGCAAGAGAGCAATGATAAAGTTAGAGAACAGAGTTCATGTGTTTAAAGCTGAGTTGTCACACAGCAGATTATTCCAGATGTTACACTTGCCATATGTATTTATGATTCATACACATGGTACACTACGGGAGGAAGGAAGGATTCCACTATTGCTGATCAGATCTACTTTTTAAAGGCAGCATTTGTGATATATTCTTCTTTACAATCTATTTCTGCAGGTGTACCTAATTTTATGGCCAATAATAGGGGTGTCACGATACAACTTTCTTACTTTAGCACATACTTGCCAACCCTCCCGAATTTTCCGGGAGACTCCCGAAATTCAGCGCCTCTCCCGAAAACCTCCCGGGACAAATATTCTCCCGAAAATCTCCCGATTTTCAGCCGGAGCTGGAGGCCACGCCCCCTCCAGCTCCATGCGACCTGAGTGAGGACAGCCTTTTATGGCGTCACAATAGTGCCAAAAATCCGAGCGCATAAAAACTGATATCGCGCGCTGATTCTCCACTTCGTACGCGCGGTGCCTTTCTGTGCGCGCGCGATGCCTTTCTGCGCGCGCGCGGTGCCTTTCTGCGCGCGCGCGGTGCCTTTTTGCGCGCGCGCGACGCCTTTCTGCGCGCTCTCTGTGTACTCCTGGCTTCTCTCCTCGCGCTGTCATGTTTCTTTTTGGCACTTTGGGGGCGGGTACGCTTAGACGGCCCCTTCTTTCTGATTGGCTGTGAGCATTTTTCATATGACCAATCATTCTCCAGTGTAGCAACGTTGTAGCCATCTTACCTCGGACATCTAGCCTCAATCATTACATTGATGTCAATGGTACATGTACTAATTAAATTACCATAACTTGCTCGATTTTCGACCAATTTACAAATTGTTTGCCTTGTTACAAATCTTATTACATGTAGATATGACATAGGATGCTGGACCTGTTGAAATGACCTCTTTCGCTTTAAAAAAAAAAGACTTAATTGTGCAACATAGTTGTGTAGGGTTAGTGTTAGTCAGTTCTCTGATTATTTTAAACTGTTTCAGAATACATTAATAAAAGCTATTTTTAACATTTTAAAATGTATGTTATTGCTGGTGGACCAGTTCTGGCTGAAAGATGTGATTATGGTGTTTGTTGTCTTATTATTTATTTGGGTCACATTTTGTATTACCCTGTATTGTGTTTATGTGGTATGAAATAGCCTTCATCAGCGCGCAACATTTTTTTATCCACTTCTTCCTCCGTAAATCTTGATACATATTGACGATGACCCGCCCTGCTATACTTCTGATTGGCTCTGAGCATTTTTCAGCATTTTTCGCCTGACCAATCAGAAAGGAGCATACCCGCCCCCAAAGTGCCAAAAAGAAACATGACAGCGCGAGGAGAGATGCCAGGAGTACACAGAGAGCGCGCAGAAAGGCGTCTCGCGCGCGTGCAAAAAGGCACCGCGCGCGCACAGAAAGGCAGCGTGCGCGCGCAAAATGGTGTCGCACGCGCGCACGAAGTGGAGAATCAGCGCGCGATAACAGTTTTTATGCGCTCGGATTTTTGGCACTAATGTATACTTGCCAACCCTCCCGGATTTTCCGGGAGACTCCCGAAATTCAGCGCCTCTCCCGAAAACCTCCCAGGACAAATTTTCTCCCGAAAACCTCCCAAAATTCAGGCGGACCTGAGTCCGCTAACCCACAACATAAACAGCATATATATATATATATATATATATATATATATATATATATATATATATATATATATATATATATATAATCTATGAAATACTTGACTTGGTGAATTCTAGCTGTAAATATACTCCTCCCCTTTTAGCCACGCCCCCGACCACGCCCCCGTCCCACCCCGGCCACGCCCACCCCCACTTCCCGAAATCAGAGGTCTCAAGGTTGGCAAGTATGCACTAATGTGACGCCATAGCCTTTTTTCATGACGGGGTGACAAGAACTAAATCATCCAGACTACAGATAAATTGTATTAGTATGTTTATCTTACCTAAAAATAAATATATATATTAATAAAAAAAATAAAAAAAAAACATTTTTACTATATTTTGCTAAAAACATCAAAATTAATTATATTTTTATTTGTATTTTTTCCGACTCCTTATTACACTCAGACATAGAATTATGCATTAAAATAAACATATTTGAAATAATTAATTTTAAATGATCATAATAATTCATTTAAAATGACCATATTTAATTATTAAAATAATTGCTTGTTTATCAACAACTTTAACATTTTATTCATTACATTTTGAAGCTCTCAGAAGCCAAGTTATGTTATATTCCTTAATATTTATTTATGCAAGTTTGAAGTATCAATTATCTAAACACAGTTTTGTTTGCATATTTTCAGGATGTAGATATATATATATATATATATATATATATATATAAATATCCCACACATATATATATATATATATATATATATATATATATATATATATATATATATATATATACACATATATATATACACATTAGAGATGCGCGGATAGGCAAATATTTCATCCGCAACCGCATCAGAAAGTCGTCAACCATCCGCCATCCACCCGATGTAACGTTTGATCAGAACTGCATCCGCCCGCCATCCGCCCGGTATATCTAATATAGACGATGCAAGGCATTAGTGAGGCACCTGCCAACTACTCCGGTTTTCCCGTAATTCGTACGGTTTTCATCAACCTATTCCGGGTTACGGGTGCAGTGATAAAAAATACGGTTTTTCATTAATTAAAAAAAAAAAAAGGGTGAAAACTACGCGAATTGCACCTTGTGCAGACAAGATTTTTCGATCGGACACGGAGGAATTAGCGATGTAAAAGACCACTTTGGGACAAAAAAACACAAGTCTAATGCCGTTGCTAGCGATACAAGTGGAAAACTTTCAACGTTTTTCGTCGCCCAAACAGATTCTTTGGATGTGATAAATGCCGAAGTTTTATTTACGGAGGCAATAATTGAGCATGGACTTCCAATCGCACTGGCTGATCACATGGGACAGTTACATGTTTGTAATGCAACCTTTAAAAATCATTACGCGGTGATCGCGGTCCCAAAAATAAACTTTTCTTGCATGATAATGTCCAGAAAAATTCGCTTTATATTACTACAGAGTCCTTTTAACGAATGAGTTTGATGGTTTATCACAAACCTTAAATGAAAGAAGTCCTTTGTTCTCTTGCACCATGCGCTTTGGCCTCTGTTTGGTGCGCAATCCTGTCGGCTGTATTTCACAGCACGACATACTGTTAAAAGTGTGCGGTGGGCGCGGTAGTGACCCTGGACATGCGTCGGGCCCTTCTCGCGGATCGCCTCAGCTACGGCTCCCGGTGGAGCCCTCTCGGGGGAAGGGGCCTCGGTCCTGGACCCCGGCGAGGCGTCCCTTCTCCGCTCCGTAAAAGTGTCCATCTCTTTTTTTTTTTTTTTCTGTTGTGGCATATGCTGCAGGTGCCTGCTCGTTTTTCGTATGTGGGTAACAACATTTAACTATGTATATATATTTCCCAATTGGTTTAACTGCCACCCGCAAAAAAAAAAAAAAAAAAAAAAAAAATCTAATTGATCCGCCCGACCCGACCCGCACGCGGATAAAATCTTATTTTTTTAAATTTCATCCGCCCGATCCGCGGATAATCCGCGGACTCCGCGGTTGTGCCCGCAAACCGCGCATCTCTAATACACACATATATATATATATATATACACACATATATATATATATATATATATATATATATATATATATATATATATATATATACATACATACATGTATATATATATATATATACATATATATATATATATATATATACATATATATATATATATATATATATATATATATATATATATATATATATATATATATATATATATATATGAAATACTTGACTTGGTGAATTCTAGCTGTCAATATACTCATCCCCTCTTAACCACGCACCCAACCACGCCCCGGCCCCCCACCTCCCGAAATTGGAGGTCTGAAGGTTGGCAAGTATGCTTTAGTAGCAATGCCAATATTGGAGCCTTGAGTATCAATATTGATCCAATACAATATTAGCATGAATAAGACATGCTTTTGTTATTTTTTAACGTGGAACGTTAGAAAAAGGCTTGATCAATTGAAATGACACAAACAACAATGGGAGGTATTAGACTAGACCAGTGGTTCTTAACCTTGTTGGAGGTACCGAAACCCACCAGTTTCATATGCGCATTCACCGAACCCTTCTTTAGTGAAAAATAAAATGTGATTTTTTTTTTTTCAAATTCAAGAAAAAGTCATATGTTTTTTTACTGGTGCACAAAATGAACCGTGCATGAACATCGCCTTGTTCAAAGAACAAAACCAACACAGTGCACGAACTCAAAACAAATTACACACCTTACACACATTACCATTAATTGATTAACGTGGACCCCGACTTAAACAAGTGGAAAAACTTATTCGGGTGTTACCATTTAGTGGTCAATTGTACGGAATATGTACTGTACTGTGTAAACTGTACTGTGTATTCTCTTCCTTTGCAATCTGCTAGTAAAAGTTTCAATCGATCAATCAAACAACCTGCAAATCAGATGGAAAATTAGAGAGAACATTGTTTGGGGGTATCCGTAATACGCTGATAGGGAGAAGTTTTTATTTACACGATAAGTCGGATGTGTCTTTACCTCCGTGGCGGAGGCTCCGCCGAACCCCTAGGGTTCAATCGAACCCAGGTTAAGAACCACTGGACTAGACAGACTTAGACTTCCTTTTTATTGTCATTCAAATTTGAACTTTACAGTACAGATAAGAACGACATTTCGTTGCATTAACTCATGGTAGTGCAGGATAAAAAAATCAATAAGGTGCAGATATATATAAATAAATTACTGTACAGATAAATATATTGCACTTTTGCATATGCATCCACATTTATGGATGTATGTTATATTGTCTTTATATTCCAGCCAGTTAATCCATTTTGGGGGGGAATTGAGGGGATTATTATGATGCGTTCAAGAGTCTTACGGCCTGATGGAAGAAGCTGTTACAGAACCTGGAGGTTCTGCTCCAGAGGCTGCGGAACCTCTTTCTAGAGTCCAGCAGTGAAAACAGTCCTTGGTGGGGATGGGTTAATAATACCTTATTAGGTATTATTAACTGTCTGTAAGGGACCTATCTATGCTCTTTAAGTTGAAGTTGAGTTGTAATTGTTGTTGTTTTTTTGGTGACAACTACTGATGAGAATAATTCAATGTTAAGCTCATGACTGAGTAAGTTGAATAATGCAGACACGTTTGTTACTGTATACTTTCTAACACGCTTCCGCCTTGGAGACTTTGTATCTCCTATAGAATATTCAAATACGGTATTTTTCGGAGTATAAGGCGCACTTAAAAATCCTTACATTTTTTCAAAACTCGACAGTGCGCCTTATAAGCCGGTGCGCCTAATGTACGGAATAATTCTGGTTGTGCTTACCGACCTCGAAGCTATTTTATTTGGTACTTGGTGAAATGATAAGTGTGACCAGTAGATGGCAGTCACACATAAGAGATACGTGTAGACTGCAATGTGATGGCAGTCACACATAAGAGATACGTGTAGACTTCAATATGAGTCAGGTAAACAACACACAAATGTTAAATGTTCCATTGAAAATATAGAACATTACACAAGGCGCTCAAAAATGTATCAAAATGTTTTAGTACGACTTGGTAAGTTATGAAGCCGCACCTCTCGATGGAATGTACTGTGCTTCAACTTACGAGTATTATTATGGTGTGTGTATAAGGTAAGACATATTATCTGGCGTTTTGTTTTCGCAATATTAGGCAACTGCGATGAGGTGGCGACTTGTCTAGGGTGTACCCCGCCTTCCGCCCGATTGTAGCTGAGATAGGCTCCAGCGTCCCCCGCGACCCCCTTAAGGGAATAAGCGGTAGAAAATGGATGGATGGATGGATGGAATATTAGGCAAAAGCAACTTTTCTTACCTTCTGGTACCTGCTGATCTGTATTTGGGATCTGCATAAGTCCTGAAAATTTTTGGCGCGTCCGCCTTTGCCGACACCGTAGTCGATAAGCTTATTAGCTTTCTCTATCTTCTTGTTATGGGACATTCATCCTCCGCTGTTGCCATTTCTAATATAAAGTAGTGTAAAGTTCTTACTTATATCTGTCAGTAAACTTGCCATGAAAGCGCTAAAACATACCGGTGTAGTGAGTTTACATTATGCACCCAAGGAACTTTAGTTATTAGAGAGTTCCGGACGGACCTTTTTCACGGGACAAAATTTCCGGCGTTGTTGTTGCACTAGTGAGCCACGGATGAGGAGATGCTGCTCCGTTATTGATTGAAGTAAAGTCTGAATGTCACTAAAACAGTTAGCTCCATCTTTTGACACTTCTTCCACTCCCGTCCTTGCACGCTACACCGCTACAACAAAGATGACGGGGAGAAGACGCTGTCGAAGGTGAGCCACGTAATTAAGACCGCCCACAAAACGACGCATCCTGAAGCGACTGTCAGAAAGCAGCTCGAAGATGATGTGTAAAACATCATCTATGCAACATTTTGACCAAAGAACCACCATTACATGTTATGTAGACCACAAGAAAGTTTTTTACATTTAGAGAAAAAAAAAAGACCCCTTTAATGAGCCTTTTGTATGAAAACAGACCTGACTCGACCCGCTCATCAGCAGTGCGCCTTATAATCCGGTGCGCCCTATGGTCCGGAAAATACGGTATATACAGTATATTTGATACTTACAAATATTGACATGTGTCATGTTTTAGACTGTGATATTGTTCAATTAAGGACACTTTTTTGTATGCCGAACGTGTGTGCTTAGCTGTTGTGTAGGGGCTAGCTCATAGCAGCCTATAGCTCTGTATTTGGGTACTTTTCAGTACTTTTCTAAATAAAGGGGACCCCACAAAACTTGCATTATTGGCTTTATTTTAACAAAAAATCTTACGGTACATTAAACATATGTTTATTATTGCAAGTTTGTCCTCAAATAAAATAGTGAACATACAAGACAATTTTTATTTTATTAGCAAGTAAGCAAACAAAGGCTCCTAATTTAGTCTGATGACATATGCAGTAACATATTGTGTCATTTATCATTCTATTATTTTGTCAACATTATTAAGGACAAGTGGTAGAAAATTAATTATTAATCTACTTGTTCATTTACTGTTAATATCTGCTTATTTTCTCTTTCAACATGTCCTATCTACACTTCTGTTAAAATGTAATAATCACTTATTCTTCTGTTGTTTGGATACTTTACATTAGTTTTGGATGATACCACACATTTGGGTATCAATGCGATACCAAGTAGTTACAGGATCATACATTGGTCATAATCAAAGTCCTCATGTGTCCAGGGACATATTTACTGAGTTTATAAACAAAATATAAAGAAAAAAAAACGAAAGAAGATGTTGTGATGCCAAAAAATATCGATGTAATCATAGTATCGACTAGATACGCTACTGTACTTGGTATCATTACAGTGAAAGTCAGGTGTAGATCCACCCATGGCATTTGTTTACATTGTGATGCCGGTGAGCTATTATATCCTCCTACGGTGTGTAGTGAAGCATGTTTAGCTATTCCTCGTCCTGCAGGGATGATACTTGTAAGAAACTCACTTTATTTGTCGCCATGGAGGCGAGGATTAGTGATTTAGAAGTAGCTAAAACACTGCCGACTGCGGATGGACTTTAGCCGCTAACTAGCTAGCCATGTCTTAAAGCACCTCTTCCTGAAGGCGTTTCAGTGTTATAACTTCACCTTTATCTTTAGTTGTTAAGCCAAAATGCGTCCATTCTCCCTTTTCTGTCTACACACTGTGTCTGCTTGTAAGTACTCTGTGATTGTGCGCTGCCAAACATGCTCCTCTGCTCGTAAAACCAGCAATGACACAACTTGACGACGACGGGGGCGCGGGGGACCCGTACCTTTTAGAGGCGGTATAGTACCGAATATGATTCATTAGTATTGCGGTGCTATACTAATACCGGTATTCTGTACAACCCTAGTAGGCACATTGTAAAAAAAAATAGCCAGCGGTAGATCAAACCTGACATGTTTGGATGTTGTCATCACGACAGTGTCGTAGACTCAGGAAGTAAGGTTCCTATACAAAGTTGTTTACCAAATGCAGCAAATAAACACAGCTTATCGAAGCAAATCCATCTTTGAGGCGCTAAATAAGGTAATGGAAGTGAGGATATAGGTCGTGTGGCACTTATATATATAGAGTGAGATCCATTTAGTGTGTTTACCAGCCCTCATGGGCACACGCTCGGCTCCAGGCCAAGTTTCCATGCGCTGAGGTGATGCGAACATCCATCTACATGCACACACGCACGCACGCACGCACGCACACACACACACACACACACACACACACACACACACACACACACACACCATCTATCTGCACAGTCGCACAAACACACCCACTGACAACAGGCACAAACCAACATGAGAGTAGATACACAAATTAATGGCTTCTATCAATATTCCAATATAAACTATGCATGTGCCATAGGATTCACATGTTTATATCAATATATATATATATATATATATATATATATATATTTATACATAAAGCAGAGATAATGAAAGCCATCACAACAGTACTGTAATCTCTTCTCGCATGCAAATAAGGGCCGTCTGTCACTGTCCCTGCTGTCAAAATTCATTCTTGAGAGTAAGGAATGTTTACAATAGACGAGAGTTTTCTCGATACCAATATTTTGGTACCGGTACCAAAATGTATTTCGATACTTTCATACTTTTCTAAATAAAGGGGACCACAAAAAATGGCAGTATTGTCATGACTTGATCCTGGGTGTTTGCTTTTCCGGGATGCAACGGAAAGTTGGCTCGGGCGAGACGGGAATGTAAGTACATGATTTATTTAATATATAAAAAAAAAGTACAAACGAAAAGCGCGCACAGTGGCGGAGAACAAACTATGAAACCAAAAGACTATAGCAAAAAAAAGTACAAACTAAAAGCGCGCACAGTGGCGGAGAACAAACTATGAAACCAAAAGACTACAGCATTAATAAACAAAAACTTACTTGGCTTGGACAAAAATAGCAGCATGAAGGATGGACATGAAAACAAGTGTCAGGAATGTACAGAGCATAAATGTGAGATGTCGCCAGCACGACAAACTGAAAACAATGAACTTAAATACTATAGATATGATTAGTGAAAGCAGGTGCGTAACTCAAAACGTGAAACAGGTGCGTGACGTGACAGGTGAAAACTAATGGTTGCTATGGTGACAAAACAAAACAAAAGTGCACAAAAAGTCCAAAAACAAAACCGAACATGACTAAAACAAAACATGATCACACAGACATGACAAGTATGGCTTTAGTTTAACAAAAAATATTCGGGTACATTAAACATATGTTTATTATTGCAATTTAGTCCTTAAATAAAATAGTGAACATACTAGACAACTTGTCTTTTAGTAGTAAGTAAACAAACAAAGGCTCCTAATTAGTCTGCTGACGTATGCAGTAACATATTGTGTCACTATGTTCTATTTACACTTCTGTTAAAATGTAATAATCACTTATTCTTCTCATTTGATACTTTACATTAGATTTGGGATGATACCACAAATTTAGGTATCAATGCGATACCAAGTAGTTACAGGGTCATACATTGGTCATATTCAAAGTCCTCATGTGTCCAGGGACGTATTTATTGATTTTATAAACATAATATGAATTTTTTTTTAAAACAGATAAAAGATTTTGTGACGATAAAAAATATAGATGTAATCATAGTAGTATCGACGAGATATGCTATTGTACTTGGTATCATTACAGTGGATATCAGGTGTAGATCCACCCATGGCGTTTGTTTACGTTGTGATGCCGGTGAGCTATTGTATCCTCCTACGGTGTGTAGTGAATAGGGCTGCAAATCTTTGGGTGTCCCATGACTCGATTCAATATCAATTCTTGGGGTCACGATTCGATTCAAAATCTTTTTTTTTTCCGATTCAACGCGATTCTCGACTCAAAAACGATATTTTTCCGATTCAAAAATGATTTTCTATTCATTCAATACATAGGATTTCAGCAGGATCTACCCCAGTCTGCTGACATGCAAGCAGAGTAGTAGATTTTTGTAAAAAGCTTTTATAATTTATAAAGGACAATGTTTTATCAACTTATTGCAATTATGTAAATTTGTTTTAATATTAAATGAACCAAAAATATGACTTATTTTATCTTAGTGAAAATATTGGACACAGTGTGTTGTCAAGCTTATGAGATGCAAGTGTAAGCCACTGTGACACTATTGTTCTTTTTTTTTTTTATAAATGTCTAATGATAATGTCAATGAGGGATTTTTAATCACTGCTATGTTGAAATTGTAACTAATATTGATACTGTTGTTGATCATATCATGTTTTTGTTTCACTACTTTTGGTTTGTTCTGTGTCGTGTTTGTGTCTCCTCTCAATTGTTCTGTTTATTGCAGTTCTGAGTGTTGCTGGGTCGGGTTTGGTTTTGGAATTGGATTGCATTGTTATGGTATTGCCGTGTATTGTTTTGTTAGATTGATTAATTAAAAAAATTAAAAAAAAAAAAGATATTAAATTGAAAAAAAATCGATTTTTTAAAAATGAGAATCGATTCTGAATCGCACAACGTGAGAATTGCGATTCGAATTCGAATCAATTTTTTCCCACACCCCTAGTAGAGAAGCATGTTTAGCTATTCCTCGTCCTGCAGGGATGATACTTGTAAGAAACTTACTTTATTTGTCGCCATGGAGGCGAAGATTAGTGATTTAGAAGTAGCTAAAACACTGCCGACTGCGGATGGATGTTTGCTGCTAGTTAGCTAGCCATGTCTTAAAGCACCTCTTCCTGAGGGCGTTTCATTGTTATAACTTCACATTTATCGTTAGTTTTTAGGCCAAAAAGTGTCTCCCTTTTCTGTCTACACACTGTGTCTGCTTGTAAGTACTCTGTGATTGTGCGCTGCCGAACATGCTCCTCTGCTCGTAAAACCAGCAATGTCACGACGTGACGAAACGCCGTCATGCCCGTTAAAAAAACAAAAAACAAAGTGTGAACCGGTACTTTTCAAACAGAGTATAGTACCGTTTTTGATTCATTAGTACCACGATACTATACTAGTACCGGTACACGGTACAACCCTAATGTAAACACACAAAACACTATGGTGACTTTTATCTACAATTATGTAAAGTCGTCTTCTGAGAAATGTACACTAAAATACAGACGAGCCTCTCTTTAGAATAAACTACCCTCAGCTCTTCAATCCACAACTGCATTTTTTTGCTTTCACAAACAATTAAAGGCTATTTTGGCCTCAAGTGAGCTATGAATTCCATGAATTGATTAACGTAGACCTCCGACTTAAACAAGTTTGTTGTTGAGACTTTTATTAGTAGATTGCACAGTACAGTACATATTCCGTACAATTGACCACTAAATGGTAACACCCCAATAAGTTTGTCAACTTGTTTGAGTCGGGGTCCACGTTAGTCAATTCATTGTATTCATAGCTCACTTGAGGCCAAAATAACCTTTAATTGTTTGTGAAAGCAAAAAAATGCAGTTGTGGATTGAAGAGCTGAGGGTTGAAAAACTTATTGGGGTGTTACCATTTAGTGGTCAATTGTACGGAATATGTACTGTACTGTGCAATCTACTAATAAAAGTTTCAATCAATCAATCAATCAATGAGGAGTATGTTTATTGTAGGTATTGCATTTGACTTGTCCTGTCAGAAAGCGGCTTGAAGATGATCTGTAAAACATCATCTATGCAACATTTGTCAGGCTTGTCCCTGACAGTTTGATTGTGTTTTAGTTTTTCCTCTGCGTTTGTCTTAGTTTTCTGTCAGCGCTTTTATTTTGTCTTCAATTCCTGATTGTCTCCCTGAGTGCTGCTTCCCCTCAGCTGTGGCTGATTGGCACCTGGCCACACCGGGTGTCGATCAGCCAGCTGCTATTTAAACCTGCCTTCCCCTCCAGTCAGTGCTGGATTATTGTCATTGTCATTGTCTTTACTACCTGTCTTAATACTTGTCGTTGTAGCTCTGTCTACTTTTGTTTCACTCTGCTCATGTTCTAGTTCCTATGTGTCACAGTAAGTGTTTTTGTTTCTTGTCCACAGTTAGCCTCTGTGCTATTTTAGTTCATAGCCAAGTTTGTTCTCCGCCTTGTGCGTGCCTTTTGTTTGTTTGTTTTTTTGCTATAGTATTAAATCATGTTTTCTCGCTCAATGCCTGCAGTCATCTCTGCATCTTGGGGTTCGTCACCAACAAACTCTGACAACATTTTGCCAAAGAACCACCATTACATGTTATGTAGACCACAAGGAAGTCTTTTGAATGTAGAAACAAAAAAAATCATGAATTTGGAGACACATTTTCCCCACGAATCAACAAAAAATGAAACAGAAATGTCTATTTTCTTAGAAATTGTTCAAAGGCTAAAATATGCTGTTGTTGACGGTATAGCTCGGTTGGCAGAGCAGCCGTGCCAGCAACTTTGAGGGTTCCAGGTTCGATCCCCGTTTCCGCCATCCTAGTCACTGCCATTGTGTCCTTGGGCAAGACACTTCACCCGCCTTCTCCCAGTGCTACCCACACTGGTTTAAATGTAACTCAGATATTGGGTTTCACTATGTAAAAGCGCTTTGAGTCACTAGAGAAAAGCGCTATATAAATATAATGCACCTCACTAATGAATTAAACTCCCAGGGAAGCAAAAACAAGGCAGGTTAATACATCACAGCCATACAATGCAAAACATTGTCCCTGGGGGCAGGGAGCAGGAAGACCATTATTCTCAGCCTTCGGACAAAAAAGGGGCAACTTGAGAGCACATCTGTCAACATATTAAACAAACA
Organism: Nerophis lumbriciformis; assembly: GCF_033978685.3. Taxonomy (NCBI): domain Eukaryota; kingdom Metazoa; phylum Chordata; class Actinopteri; order Syngnathiformes; family Syngnathidae; genus Nerophis; species Nerophis lumbriciformis. The sequence continues at coordinate 10,841,469 of NC_084557.2, read as the reverse complement.
CGTATATTCTTCTAAGCCTGGTGTGTTAAAAAATGTATTATGTGCTGCCGGCATGCAAACACAAAAAAAAGAACATTCCCACAGAATGAAGGGGCAGAATATTGAAATGAAATTACGAGTTGATTCAGTGGTGTGGGTGGCATGCAGCGCTGCGGGCACAGACAGAGGGAATGTTGAAACACTCCTTCAGATGAATAATGCAACGCTGTGCTTTGTGGGAGGAAGAAAGAAGCCACTCCTTTAATGCGCATACTTTACTGTACATGCAGGAGTCGGGAAAGTTGAAGAGGAGTTTTGAATGTACAAAACCCAAAAGCAGTGAAGTCGGCACGTTGTGTAAATGGTAAATAAAAACAGAATACAATGATTTGCAAATCCTTTTCAACTTGTATTCAATTGAATAGACTGCAAAGACAAGATACTTTACGTTTGAACTGGAAAAGGTTATTTTTTTGCCTGCAACATGTTTCAAAAAAGCTGGCACGAGTGGCAAAACAGACTGAGCAAGTTGAGGAATGCTCATCAAACACTTATTTGGAGCATCCCACAGGTGAACAGGCTAATTGGGAACAGGTGGGTGCCATGATTGGGTATAAAAGCAGCTTCCATGGAATGCTCAGTCATTCACAAACAAGGATGGGGCGAGGGTCACCACTTTGTCAACAAATGCGTAAGCAAATTGTTTAAGAACATTTCTCAATGAGCTATTGCAAGGAATTTAGGGATTTCACCATCTACGGTCCATAATATCATCAAAAGGTTCAGAGAATCTGGAGAAATCACTGCACATAAGCGATGATATTACGGACCTTCGATTCCTCAGGCGGTACTACATCAAAAAGCGACATCAGTGTGTAAAGGATATCGCCACATGGGCTCAAGAACACTTCAGAAAACCACTGTCAGTAACTACAGTTTGTCGCTACATCTGTAAGTGCAAGTTAAAACTCTACTATGCAAAGCAAAAGCCATTTATCAACAACACCCAGTAACACCGCCGGCTTCGCTGGGCCCAAGCTCATCTAAGATGGACTGATGCAAAGTGGAAAAGCGTTCTGTGGTCTGACAAGTCCACATTTTAAATTGTTTTTGGAAGCTGTGGATGTCGTGTCCTCTGGACCAAAGAGGAAAAGAACCATCCGGGTTGTTATAGGCGCAAAATTCAAAAGCCAGTATCTGTGATGGTATGGGGGTGTATTAGTGCCCAAGGCATGGGTAACTTACACATCTGTGAAGGCACCATTAATGCTGAAAGGTACATACAGGTTTTGGAGCAACATATGCTGCCATCTAAGCGCTGTCTTTTTCATGGACGCCCCTGCTTATTTCAGCAAGACAATGCCAAGCCACATTCAGCACGTGTTACAACAGCGTGGCTTCGTAAAAAAAGAGTGCGGGTACTTTCCTGGCCCGCCTGCAGTCCAGACCTGTCTCCCATCGAAAATGTGTGGCGCATTATGAAGCGTAAAATACGACAGCGGAGACCCCGGACTGTTGAACGACTGAAGCTCTACATAAAACAAGAATGGGAAATAATTCCACTTTCAAAGATTCAACAATTAGTTTCCTCAGTTCCCAATCGTTTATTGAGTGTTGTTAAAAGAAAAGGTGATGTAACACAGTGGTGAACATGCCCTTTCCCAACTACTTTGGCACTCGTTGCAGCCATGAAATTCTAAGTTAATTATCATTTGCAAAAAAAAAAAAAAAAGTTTATGAGTTTGAACATCAAATATGTTGTCTTTGTAGTGCATTCAATTGAATATGGGTTGAAAAGGATTTGCAAATCATTGTATTCCGTTTATATTTACATCTAACACAATTTCCCAACTCATATGGAAACAGGGTTTGTATAATAATACCTTGAGGTGAATCCTCATACATTTATATGCATAAATGGCCCTCTGAGGCCAGCCATAACTGCGATGTGGCCCTCAGTGAACACCAGTTTGACTCCCCCGGTGTAGAACATCTCCACTTTCCCCTCCACTTAGGAGCTTCTGGGTATGCCTGAACAACGTGAGTGTTGTGTCGACCAACAGAAAAGCAGCTCACACTTTGTTGTTTACTCGTTGGAAAGTTGCTGTTGAGCAACTTTGCCCATGAGCCTGCGTTTCCCCAAACAAGTGAATGGAGCCTAAGAATGTGTTTCTGGGGCCGTGGCATCCCTCATGTTTACAAAAACATGTAAAGTGCTGTGGAAGTGGGTCAGCGGCTCTCCCCGGCCCAGATGCCCGTATATGAAAGCTGACTTTTGTGTGCTGGCTAAAGCTGGTAAAAGGTTGATGCTGGTGTTTTTCCTGGCACCCTCGCTTGTCCAAACACCGACATCCCAGTAGGACGTGCGGCCCGCTGCGTCCTACTGGGGGCCACAATGTAGCTTTACATTATTGGCATTGAATGAAGAAGCACATTTGCTCTATGTAGAATTATTTAGCATGAGCTTAGAAATGAGCATATACTGCATTGCCTGAGTGTTAAACACTTCTATTTAAAATACAAAACCTAAAACCAGTGAAGTTGGCACGTTGTGTAATTCGTAAATAAAAACAGAATACAATGATTTGCAAATCCTTTTCAACTTATATTCAATTGAATAGAATACAAGATATTTAATGTTCGAACTGAGAAACTTTTTTTTTTGTTGTAAATTATCATTAACTTAGAATTTAATGGCAGCAAGTTGTCACAAGGGCATGTTTACCACTGTGTTACATGGCCTTTCCTTTTAACAACCCTCAGTAAATGTTTGGGAACTGAGGAGACACATTTTTGAAGCTTCTCAGGTGGAATTCTTTCCCATTCTTGCTTGATGTACAGCTTAAGTTGTTCAACAGTCCGGGGGTCTCCGTTGTGGTATTTTAGGCTTCATAATGCGCCACACATTTTCAATGGGAGACAGGTCTGGACTACAGGCAGGCCAGTCTAGTACCCGCACTCTTTTACTATGAAGCCACGCTGTTGTAACACGTGGCTTGGCATTGTCTTGCTGAAATAAGCAGGGGCGTCCATGATAACGTTGCTTGGATGGCAACATATGTTGCTCTAAAACCTGTATGTACCTTTCAGCATTAATGGTGCCTTCACAGATGTGTAAGTTACACAACTTCTTTGTGTGGGGCTGGGTCAAGGAAATTGGTATCAAGACTCTCCCGGATAAATGGGGCATGGTTTTTGCCCGTGTAAGGTTGTATTTCATGATTTAACATTGCGTCTTGCAAGGACGCGTCCTTGTAAACAAACAGAGACTACTTGCACGCATACCTATTTAACAAACTAATTATTGAATCCTCACCATATTTGATTTTGTTCTGTTGTCGTATGTACTCTGACACATTTGTGTACAAAACAAACAAGAGTACCATATTTTCCGGACCATAGGGCGCACCGGATTATAAGGCGCACTGCTGATGAGCGGGTCTAGTCAGGTTTATTTTCATACAAAAGGCATTAAAGGGGTGATGATATGATTTTTTTCTAAATGTAAAAGACTTCCTTGAGGTCTACATAACATGTAATGGTGGTTCTTTGGTCAAAATGTTGCATAGATGATGTTTTACAGATCATCTTCAAGTCGCTTTCTGACAGTCACTTCAGGATGCACCGTTTTGTGGGCGGTCTTATTTACGTGGCTCACCTTCGACAGCGTCTTCTCCCCGTCATCTTTGTTGTAGCGGTGTAGCGTGCAAGGACGGAGGTGGAAGAAGTGTCAAAAGATGGAGCTACCGTATTTTTCAGACTATAAGTCGCAGCTTTTTTCATAGTTTGGCTGGGGGTGCGACTTATACTCAGGAGCGACTTATGTGTGAAATTATTAACACATTAGCGTAAAATATCAAATAATATTATTTAGCTCATTCACGTAAGAGACTAGACCAAGGGTCGGCAACCCGCGGCTCCAGAGCCGCATGCGGCTCTTTGATCACTCTGATGCGGCTCAGCAGCTTACTTGCTGAACCCCCCAATTTTCCCGTGAGACTTCCGGATTTCAGTGCTTCTCGCAGAAAACTACCGGGACTAATATTCACCGATTTTCACCCTTACAGCTACAATAAGGGCGTGCCATGATTTTCACCCTTACAGCTATAATAAGGGCGTGCCATGATGGTGCAACATTTGACGCTCTCTACAATCTGTATTAACAGCGTGCCAGCCCAACACTTGTTACACAAAATACATCTTCTGCTTGAACACATACGTGACAGCAAGGCATATTTTGTCAACAGCCACACAGGTTACACTGACGGTGGCCATATAAAACAACTTTAACACTCTTACTAATAATGCGCCACACTTTGAACCAAAACCAAACAAGAATGACAAACACATTATACACCCCTGCTACCACCAAACCCCCCCCCCCCCCCCCCGTCTGTGCGGCGGTTGAGGTGGGCGGGGTTTGGTAGCGGGGGTGTATAATGTATCCCGGAAGAGTTAGGGCTGCATGGGATTCTGGGTATTTGTCCTGTTGTGTTTATGTTGTGTTACTGTGCAGATGTTCTCCCAAAATGTGTTTGTCATTCTTGTTTGGTGTGGGTTCACAGTGTGGCGCATTATTAGTAAGAGTGTTATAGTTTTTTTTATACCACCACCGTCAGTGTAACCTGTGTGGTTGTTGAACAAGTATGCCTTGCTGTCACCTACGTGAGCAAGCGAAAACACCATACGACGTGTGGCTGATCAGGCACGCTGATTGTAGTGGGTGCTGTATGCTGTACCATTACAGCACGCATGACGCTGACAAGCGCCATTCATTTAAAACCCGCGTGACGCACCAGCTTTCAAATACCATATAAAGGTATGGGCAGCGTGTCTGAGATCCCTGATTTATACATAGCACAAAGCAAAAAGAAAACTTTGTATACAGTGTTATTTCATTTAAAATTTCAAAACATTTTTGCGGCTCCCATTGTTTACTATAATTTGCGAAACTGGTCAAAATGGCTCTTTGACTGGTAAAGGTTGCCGACCCCTGGACTAGACGTATAAGATAGCGATTAGGAGTGACAGATTGTTTGGTAAACGTATAGCATGTTCTATATGTTATAGTTATTTGAATGACTCTTACCATAATATGTTACGTTAACATACCAGGCACGTTCTCAGTTGGTTATTTATGCCTCATATAACGTACACTTATTCAGCCTGTTGTTCACTATTCTTTATTTATTTTAAATTGCCTTTCAAATGTCTATTCTTGGTGTTGGCTTTTATCAAATACATTTCCCCCCAAAATGCGACTTATATATGTTTTTTTCCTTCTTTATTGTGCATTTTCGGCCGGTGCGACTTATACTCCGGTGCGACTTATAGTCCGAAAAATACGGTAACTGTTTTAATGTCATTCAGAAAAGTTGCTTTTGCATAATATTACGAAACAAAATGCCCGTTAATATGTCTTACCTTATACACACACCATAATAATACTCCTATGATGAAGCACAGTACAATCCATCAAGCGGCGCGGCTTAATAGCTTACCAGAGTCGTACTAAAACATTTTAGATTTTTGAGCACCATGTGTAATGTTCTATATTTTTTTGGTGTTGTTTAATTGTGTCATATTGCAGTCTACGCGTATCTCTTATGTGTGACTGCCATCTACTGGTCACACTTATCATTTCACCATGTACCAAATAAAATAGCTTCGAGGTCGGTAAGCACAACCAAAATTATTCCGTACATAAGGCGCACCGGGTTATAAGGCGCACTGTCGATTTTTGAGATAAAGAAATTATTTTAAGTGCGCCTTATAGTTCGAAAAAATACGGTACCTTTCCTGGAAAGGTATCATTGACCCTGACTTTCTGGCTTCTGTTTCTTAAATATCAAACACAAACAATATCAAGATAATTGTGACGACCTGGGCGCACGGTGATGCGGGGCTCGTTCTCCCAGGAATGCAGACGGGCGTCAGACACAGCGTGCAGGTAGGAAAAATGATTTATTAAGAATTAAATCAAAAGGGAACAAACAAAAACGTGCTCATAACACTTAAGGCAAAAAACTAAATGGGCTAGCGTGTGAGCTAGCAAGTGACAAGAGTAGGAAACAAAAGTCGTCATCTGTTGTACGAGAACAAACTAGGAAGCAAGACAGAATGACAGGGAAGGCAGGCTTAAATAATGATGTCAGTGATGACCAACATGTGCGCGTCGGGAACACATGCGGCAGGTGAAAACAATAAGCAGCCATGGCAACAAACTCAGGTGTACAAACAGGCACTCAAGGAGACCAAAACTAACAAAAAACACAAGTACCTTGAAAACGTAAACAAAAATATGATCCGGGCAGCGGATCATAACAATAATACTTCAATGGGAAATACTAAACGAGTAAAGTATATGAAAAATATATCAAACAAACCAAACTTGTGCGTTCTTCAACTCTGCTCCCTTTGACTGGAGTGTTTTGTGCCACTTTCCTCGTCGTCTTTTGTAAAATCTTGCACTTTTCCGCCCTTCTTGGTTAACTCTCCAGGAACTCTGAAGAAACGTTTATCTTTTTCGTGATTTGAACGGTTCGTATAGCTGAAAACAGCGCGAGCATAGGGTAGTTTTCTTTAAAAAAGGCTAAATGGCGCCGAGTACTCATTGAGAACAGACGTTGGCTTGACCACCACGCATATTTCATGTAAATCCGAGCAATAGAGTGACGTTGTAGTAATTTATGGTCACAAATCTACTTTTTACAGAGTACTCTTTGTACTGTATTGTAATATCTTTTCAACACTGCTAACGTCAAAATCCTTAGTAACTGTTTAGGCGTTGTACATTCATGTTTTTCCACTTACTGTGCGGTTCACAGCCAGTGTGGAGCACCGTTTGACACGCCTGCCTTCATTTGGTGATTAGGACACTCACCTGTTGACAATCACCATCTGAGAGCTTTATATGCCAGCGTCAAGACTCTGTGCATTGCTGAGGGCATACCTCACTGAGTTACCGTAACTTTCTATTTTGACTGCTCTACTCACGTGGGTGTGCATTCCTTTGTTAGGCTTTATTTAATAAAGGGAATTTCTGTTCACACTCCGCCGGTCTTCTCTGCTTCCTGGGATCCGGCCAACAATGCCAAGCCGTAACAGCCAGATCGTCTTAGTACTTCCCCCAGCAGGGGTGTAAATATGCTTTTAAAGAATGTGTGTGTCCGAGTAGGACTGAGGTGCATACTTTTGGTCTTTCACATGCCAGATGAACAATCATAAAAGGGTGAAAAAGAAAAATTGGGGTAGCAACTTTCCTTTCTTGAGGGTTGTACGGTATACCGTTACTATTATAGTATCGTGGTACTAATTAATCAAAAACGGTACTATATTTTGTTTGAAAAGTACCGGTTCCCCATTTTTTATTATTATTTTTTTTAACAGGCATGACAGGGCGTCGTCACGTCATGACATTGCTGGTTTTACGAGCAGAGGAGCATGTTCGGCAGCGCACAATCACAGAGTACTTACAAGCAGACACAGTGTGTAGACAGAAAAGGGAGAATGGACGCATTTTGGCTTAAAAACTAAAGATAAAGGTGAAGTTATAACACTGAAACGCCCTCAGGAAGAGGTGCTTCAAATATGGCTACTTAGTCAGCGGCTAACGTCCATCCGCAGTCGGCAGTGTTTTAGCTACTTCTAAATCACTAATCCTCGCCTCCATGGCGACGAATAAAGTAAGTTTCTTACAAGTATCATCCCTGCAGGACGAGGAATAGCTAAACATGCTTCACTACACACCGTAGGAGGATACAATAGCTCACATGCACCCCTGAATATAAACAAATGCCATGGGTGGATCTACCCCTGACATCCACTGTAATGATACCAAGTACAATAGCGTATCTAGTTGATACTACAATGATTACGTCAATATTTGTTATCACCTTTTTTTTAAAATTCTTATTATGTTAATAAACTCATGAATCACGTCCCTGGAAACACGAGGACTTTGAATATGACCAATGTATGATCCTGTAACTACTTGGTATCGGATCGATACCTACATTTGTGGTATCATCCAAAACTAATGTAAAGTATCCGAACAACAGTACCTAGTGGTTAGAGTGTCTGCCCTGAGATCGGTAGGTTGTGAGTTCAAACCCCGGCCGAGTCATACCAAAGACTATAAAAATGGGACCCATTACCTCCCTGCTTGGCACTCAGCATCAAGGGTTGGAATTGGGGGTTGAATCACCAAAAATGATTCCCGGGCGTGGCCACCGCTGCTGCTCACTTCACCTCCCAGGGGGTGATCAAGGGTGATGGGTCAAATGCAGAGAATAATTTTGTGTGTGACTATCATTGGCACTTTAACTTTAACTTTAATAAGTGATTATTACATTTTAACAGAAATGTAGATTAAAAAAAACAGAAAATAAGCAGATATTAACAGTAAATGAACAAGTGGATTAAAAATCCTTTTTTACAGCTTGTCCCTTATAATGTTGACAAAACAATAGGTAGATAAATGACACAATATGTTACTGCATACGTCAGCAGACTAATTAGGAGCCTTTGTTTGTTTACTTACTACTAAAAGAAAAGTTGTGTAGTATGTTCACTATTTTATTTAAGGACATAAAATGTTCTTAGAGTGCAATAATAAACATATGTTTAATGTACCCTAAGATTTGTTGTTAAAATAAAGCCAATCATGCCAAAAAGTATCGAAATCAGTAATCGGGACAACCCTACTTGAGACCAAATGTCCCAAACCTCAGCAGGCCTTCGAGGGATTCTTCATCTTTTTTTTAACAACATGTCATGAAAATGACCTTTTAAAAGGGCCACAAAAAGCAAAGATCGCCTAAGCAGAGACGAGCGGACTTCCTGTCCTTGAGAAAGAACTGCAGCGGACTCTCAGTCAGGTCTCTGGAGGCCAATCAGCGAGCATCTCATTGGGCAGGATTTCATTCAGACGGTCTTCCTGCCCGTCTGTTTCTCTGTAACTTTTACGTGGCAGACAGACTTTTAGGCTGCCACGCGTCTCACCGTGTTCGTAGCGTTTCTACGTGTCGCCATGGCTGAGCATGGCGCTGACACGCGCGGAGGCCCTTGTTGGATTAGAGCAGTGTTTTTCAACCACTGTGCCAGAGATACAGTCTGGTGTGCCGTGGGAGATGATCTAATTTCACCTATTTGGGTTAAAAATATTTTTTGCAAACCAGTAATTATAGTCTACAAATTATGTGTTGTTGAGTGTCGGTGCTGTCTAGAGTTCGGCAGAGTAACCGTGTAATACTCTTCCATATCAGTAGGTGGCAGCAGGTAGCTAACTGCTTTGTAGATGTCGGGAACAGTGGGAGGCAGTGTGCAGGTAAAAAGGTGTCTAATGCTTAAACCAAAAATAAACAAATGGTGAGTGCCCCTAAGAAAAGACATTGAAGCTTAGGGAAGGCTATGCAGAACGAAACTAAAACTGAACTGGCTACAACAGTGGTTCTTAACCTGGGTTCGATCGAACCCTAGGGGTTCGGTGAGTCGGACTCAGGGGTTCGGTGGAGCCTCCGTCGTGGAGGTCAAGCCACACCCAACTCATCATGTACATAAAAACTTCTCCCTATCGGCATATTATGGATACGGCAACAGCAGAAGTCAAACTGATTTGCAGGTGTGTAATTTGTTGTGAGTTCATGGACTGTGTTGGTTTTGTTCTTTGAACAAGGTGATGTTCATGCACAGTTCATTTTGTGCACCAGTAAAAAAAACATAACTTTGTCTTGAATTTGAAAACATTTATTTTTATTTTTCACGAAAGTGTTCTGTGAATGCGCATATGAAACTGGTGGAGTTCAATACCTCAAACAAGGTTAAGAACCACTGGGCTACAAAGTAAACAAAAACAGAATGCTGGACGACAGCAAAGACTTACTGTGGAGCAAAGATGGCGTCCACACACACAATGTACATCCGAACATGACATGACAATCAACAATGTTCACACAAAGAAGGATAAAAACAACTGAAATATTCTTGATCGCTCAAAGGAAGACATGAAACGGCTACAGGAAAATACCAAAACATGAGAAAAAGCTACCAAAATAGGAGCACAAGACAAGAACTAAAACACTACACACAGGAAAACAGCAAAAAAGTCAAAATAAGTCACGGCGTGATGTGACAGTACACCTATTTTGAGACAAGAGCTATATTGATGCATGGTTGGTTACGGTTTAAAGCAGGCCTGGGCAATTATTTTGACTTAGGGGGCCAAATTTAGAGAACAAAATGTGTCTGGGGGCCGGTATATGTATTTTTAGCAACACTAATACAAAACTTCACAATAATGCTAAAAACGTTATGACAGACCGCCTTAAAAAACAAAATGGAATTTTACACTTTTTTACTGAATGAGACACCCAGAATAAAGAATGTGGGATTTACAATATTAACTATGAACGATAAAACACTGAATATTGACAACATATGAACGTCACACCCCCTCTCCATCGACATATTTTACAATCAACAAAAAAGCTTTAAAAAAAGCGCAATATGAACGCCAGGGGTAAGAAAAAAAACCCACCTACTATTTGATATATCTGATATGTCACTAAGGTTTAGAACTTTGTTGTAAAAATCTCCTTCTGCATCTGTCCCTGACACCCACATTTCAGGCTGGCCGCTCTGGAAACGCTCTTCACCCACACTGCTGTGACCTAGATTACCATATTAACTAATTAGATGACCATAGTAACTAATTAGACTACCATAGTAACTAGTATATCATGCAAAAGCGCAGATTCCAACCATTGAAATACTTTGTATAGTTCAAGACTTACGGTCAATTGAAAACATCACTGCACATCATAATGGCAGCTACACTTTCCATCTTAAAGATCTAAAAAAATTATTTGGGAATGTCCGTCGGGCCAGATTGAAAAGCTTAAAGGGCCGCATGTGGCCCCCGGGCCTTAATTTGCCTAGGTCTGGTTTAAAGTCATATCCAACAATTGCGACAACGACTTTTTACTGTCAACTGAGTTTTGTTTTTTTAATGTTTTCTGCTGGTGGTGTGCCTCAGGATTTTTTCAACGCAAAAAATGTGCCTTGGCTCAAAAAAGGTTGAAAAACACTGGATTAGTGCAGTGTTTTTTTGAGCAAAGGCACATTTTTTGCATTGAAAAAATCCGGAGGCACACCACCAGCAGAAATCATTACAAAATTTAACTCAGTTGACAGTAAAAAATTGTTCTGGCAATTGTTGGATATGACTTTAAACCATAACCAATCATGCATCAATATAGCTCTTGTCTCAAAGTAGGTGTACTGTCACCACCTGTCACATCACGCCCTGACTTATTTGGACTTTTTTGCTGTTTTCCTGTGTGTAGTGTTTTAGTTCTTGTCTTTTGCTCCTGTTTTGGTGGCTTTTTCTCTTTTTTTGGTATTTTCCTGTAGCCGTTTCATGTCTTCCTTTGAGCGATATTTCCCCGCATCTACTTTGTTTTAGCAATCAAGAATATTTTAGTTATTTTTATCCTTCTTCGTGTGGACATTGTTGATTGTCATGTCATGTTCGGATGTACATTGTGGACGCCGTCTTTGCTCCACAGTAAGTCTTTGCTGTCGTCCAGCATTCTGTTTTTGTTTACTTTGTAGCCAGTTCAGTTTTAGTTTCGTTCTGCATAGCCTTCCCTAAGCTTCAATGCCTTTTCTTAGCGGCACTCACCTTTTATTTATTTTTGGTTTAAGCATTAGACACCTTTTTACCTGCACCCTGCCTCCCACTGTGGTCTGCATATTGTGAGCACGACAAAGCAATTAGCTACCTGCTGCCACCTACTGATATGGAAGAGTATTACACGGTTACTCTGCTGCGCTCTAGACAGCACCAATACTCAACAACGGCACATTATTTGCGTATTATAATTACTGGTTTGCAAAAAATGTTTTTACCCAAATTAGGTGAAATGACATCATCTCCCACGGCACACCAGACTGTATTTCACGGCACAGTGGTTGAAAAACACTGGATTAGAGGAACGAAGGAAGTGATCCATTAAGTGCGTGGCTTCTTTAGATGGAGCGGCCACATGCGGACGTTTATGCACAATCTAGCAATAACATTTAATGATAAGCACCTCGCTGCCCTGCACCGAACAGACTTTTTAAGGCAAAGTCTTAAAGGCTCTCACATTAAATAGACGTACAGTATATGTAAGTGGGGAGTGCTACACACTTTAAAACCCTATTTAGTCTTTGGCGTTGGCTCTTTGACGTCATTTAATGGTGGAAAGGCTTTCTTAAGTAAACAGACAAAAATGAGAGACCTCTCAAACGGCTTAGAGTTGTCATTTGGTTAAGCCGGAGCGTTGTAAACAAGGGGAAGAGTGCACGCTCCCTGCTGCTCACCAGGCACCGCACAGGAGAAGGTATTACTCTATTGTTTTTTCTAGACCACTAAAACCCGAATGGATTTCTTCAAATAGTCGAAGATTCGGTAATATTAAACTGCAGCAGGTGTGTTGGGAGGATACATTGATTGTGTTCATCATCATGTTTTCTAGAGATGTTGGAAAAATATCATTGTGTGCTGACTCGGGTTGTCTCCATACCAATATTTTGGTACTTGTACCAAAATGTATTTTGATAGTTTTTAATTTTCTAAATAAAAGGGGCAATTATTTAAAAAAAATTGCATTATTGGCTTTATTTTAACAAAAAAATCTTAGGGTACATTAAACATATGTTTCTTATTGCAATTTAGTCCTTAAAGGGGAACATTATCACCAGACCTATGTAAGCGTCAATATATACCTTGATGTTGCAGAAAAAAGACCATATATTTTTTTAACTGATTTCCGAACTCTAAATGGGTAAATTTTGGCGAATTAAACGCCTTTCTAATATTCGCTCTCGGAGCGATGACGTCACAACGTGGCGTCACATCGGGAAGCAATCCGCCATTTTCTCAAACACAGAGTCAAATCAGCTCTATTATTTTCCGTTTTTTCGACTGTTTTCCGTACCTTGGAGACATCATGCCTCGTCGGTGTGTTGTCGGAGGGTATAACAACACGAACAGGGACGGATTCAAGTTGCACCAGTGGCCCAAAGATGCGAAAGTGGCAAGAAATTGGACGTTTGTTCCGCACACTTTACCGACGAAAGCTATGCTACGACAGAGATGGCAAGAATGTGTGGATATCCTGCGACACTCAAAGCAGATGCATTTCCAATGATAAAGTCAAAGAAATCTGCCGCCAGACCCCCATTGAATCTGCCGGAGTGTGTGAGCAATTCAGGGACAAAGGTCCTCGGTAGCACGGCGAGCAATGGCGGCAGTTTTTTCCCGCAGACGAGCGAGCTAAACCCCCCTGGATGTCTTGGCTCACACCGTCCCTTATGCCACCGAAGATGATCAAGAGAAGAATATCGACCCTAGCTTCCCTGGCCTGCTGACATCAACTCCAAAACTGGACAGATCAGCTTTCAGGAAAAGAGCGCGGATGAGGGTATGTCTACAGAATGTATTAATTGATGAAAACTGGGCTGTCTGCACTCTCAAAGTGCATGTTGTTGCCAAATGTATTTCATATGCTGTAAACCTAGTTCATAGTTGTTAGTTTCCTTTAATGCCAAACAAACACATACCAATCGTTGGTTAGAAGGCGATCGCCGAATTCGTCCTCGCTTTCTCCCGTGTCGCTGGCTGTCGTGTCGTTTTCGTCGGTTTCGCTTGCATACGGTTCAAACCGATATGGCTCAATAGCTTCAGTTTCTTCTTCAATTTAGTTTTCGCTACCTGCCTCCACACTACAACCATCCGTTTCAATACATTCGTAATCTGTTGAATCGCTTAAGCCGCTGAAATCCGAGTCTGAATCCGAGCTAATGTCGCTATAACTTGCTGTTCTATGCGCCATGTTTGTTTGTGTTGGCTTCACTATGTGACGTCACAGGAAAATGGACGCGTGTTTATAACAATGGTTAAAATCAGGCACTTTGAAGCTTTTTTTAGGGATATTGCGTGATGGGTAAAATCTTGAAAAAAACTTTGAAAAATAAAATAAGCCATTGGGAACTGATTTTTAATGGTTTTAACCCTTCTGAAATTGTGATAATGTTCCCCTTTAAATAAAATAGTGAACATTCTAGACAACTTGTCTTTTAGTAGTAAGTAAGCAAACAAAGGCTCCTAATTAGTCTGCTGACGTATGCAGTAACATATTGTGTCATTTATCTACCTATTATTTTGTCGAAACTATGAGGGACAAGCTGTAAAAATGTATTATTAATCTACTTGTTCATTTACTGTTAATATCTGCTTATTTTCTCTTTTAACATGTTCTATCTACACTTCTGTTAAAATGTAATAATCACTTATTCTTCTGTTGTTTGGATACTTTACATTAGTTTTGGATGATACCACTAATTTAGGTATCGATCCGATACCAAGTAGTTACAGGATCATACATTGGTCATAATGTAAGTCCTCATGTGTCCAGGAACATATTTCCTGGGTTTATGAATATAATATGAATTTAAAAGAAAAAAGATTTTGTAACGATACAAAATATTGATGTAAGCTAGATACACTCCTGTACTTGGTATCATTACAGTGGATGTCAGGTGTAGATCCACCCATGGCGTTTGTTTACATTGTGACGCCGGTGAGCTACGGTGTGTAGTGAAGCATGTTTAGCTATTCCTCGTCCTGCAGGGATGATACTTGTAAGAAACGTACTTTATTTGTCTCCATGGAGACGAGGATTAGTGATTTAGAAGTAGCTAAAACACTGCAGACTGTGGATGGACAATAACCGCTAACTAGCTAGTCATGCTTTAAAGCACATCTTCCTGAGAGTTTCAGTGTTATAACTTCACCTTTATCGCTAGTTTTTAAGCCAAAATGCGTCCATTCTCCCGTTTCTGTCTACACACTGTGTCTGCTTGTAAGTACTCCGTGATTGTGCGCTGCCGAACATGCTCCTCTGCTCGTAAAACCAGCAATGTCACAACGTGTCTGTGGAAAAAAAATATGGCGAACCGGTACTTTTCAAACAGAGTACAGCACCGTTTTGAGTCATTAGTACCGCGATACTATACTAGTAACGGTATACCGTACAACCCTATTACTGACAAATAGTTTTTAGAGAATAAGAGACAAATCTTAGTTTTCGGCTGTCTTTTCAGCCTTTTACAGAGCGGTCGCTGCTTCCTGGTGTGACGTCACGTCTTTATAAAAATCTGGTATGTTTTGGCCGCCCACATCTCTTATTGTATGAAATCTATTTGTTTTACTGGTAGTGTAGGCCCTGATGGCACTCGCCAGTCGTTGGACATGGCACAGGCGCCAGAATGCACCGGAGGTGTAGCTCTACTCTTGAAAAAGGTAATGATCCTTCCGGTGGTTCACATACACAAACTCTTTGTTATTACTTTTATTTCCTTTAGATCGAAAAGTACCAAAATACATGTTGGCAGCGGTAACAAAATATGGGTGGCGGGACAACCCTTGACACACAAAGGATTCTCTCTCCATCATCCGTCATTGCAATTTGCACTGATTAGCTCCTCACAATGACAGCAGCCCAGCCTTTGGTGCATAATAGAGATGCGCGGATAGGCAATTATTTCATCCGCAACCGCATCACAAAAGTCGTCAACCATCCGCCATCACCCGAACCAACATTTTATCAAAACCACACCCGCCCGCACCCGCCCGTTGTTATATATCTAATATAGACGATGCAAGGCATTAGTGAGGTTATAAAGCTTTTGCCTGTTAAAGAAACGAGACTGATCCAATGGAGCAGAGACATTCAATGCGTGCCACGCATCTCTTGGCCACGCATTCGTGGCTAAGAGATATTAATGCGTGATAATATTATTTATCATTATTATAACATTATTGTCATTTCCATTAAGAAAGTGTTGACTATTGTTGCCAATGCCCTCAGATAGTGCGTTCCTCACACTTTGTGTGCGCTGTTGCAGCAAGCAGAACGAGGCTTTTAAGAAGTTAAAAAAATGTTTTAGAAAGACTAGGCCTATATTTTCGTTAGGTAAAAAAAAATTTCTGAATTTCTTTCAATGAATATTAACTTGTTAACGTTATAATGCTCAAATAGGGACGAGGGCGGGGTGCACAGTGAAGCAGTGAACAATTTTGCGACAAAGATGAACCTTTATAGATTGATCCTCAGCCATGACAAAATATCAGACAATCTCCATTGTCAACGACAGGCAGGAAAATAAAGATAAACACATAGCCTATGTTCTAGGCATAGGCTCATACGTTTTTAAGTTGAAATAAAAAAATAAATAAAAAATGTGCCTCATAAGCCTTAGGCTGTCAATCACGCGCACAAATTTAAATTATACAATAACATATGTATGTCATCTCTATTTAAACAAAAATAAATTAAATAAATAATAATAATAAATTACCTGCAACTTATTGGCCAAGGCAAAAAGCTGAAGGGGGGAAATCAAACCCATCAGACTGCACTTTATCATCAAACTTGAATTATAATGAAAATAGACGGTCGCGACAAACAAAGCAGGCTAAATATCCTTACATTGTCGCCAATCGGAGATGCGCTTCACTTGAAAGCGAGGCCAAATAATTATTCACACATAGTAGTATATCTCGAATAGAAAAAACCCACAATAAACAACGCAATTGCCTTAATTCCTTTGCATTGTAGTGCGCCCAAACAACACGTAACCATCAAAATTATTTAGCTGACCGAACTCAATATAGTTTAGACATGGGCTTATTTGGTATAGCCTATAGGTAACGTAGACTAATTCGTTTAACATATCCAACCGTATGTCTACTTACTTTTTTTTTTTGTTAGCACTATGCAGGAATAAAATGGCATCTACAGTGCCAGGATTCATGCGAGAGCGCCTGGCCTCTAAAATGTGCCCTGCTGCGCTGAAGGAGCGCTCACTTGCGCCACTGTTGCTGGGACGCGGTGCCTGATGAACAATTGACTGTTTCAAAGAGTGCTGCTCGTTTTTCGTATGTGGGTAACATTTAACTATGTATATATATTTCCGAATTGGTTCAACCGCCAACATCTATTTAAAATCTATTTTTACCCGCCCGACACGCGGTTTATCCGCGGACTCCGCGGTTGTGTCCGCAAACCGCGCATCTCTTGTGCATAACTATCTCAGTTTGCATGTACAGTACCTTCTGAAAGTGCTAAACAAAAACAGCGACTGCAAATCTTTTCATGCTTGATAAATTCCATTGCGGCCACTAAATAATTCCATCTCCTCCCCGTATTGTGGGCGTTACAATCATCACATATGCTGTACACTGTACATTTAAGAGCAAGCTTCAGCACACATGCCGAGTAGATCAGCTTTTGCGTGCACTATCAAGGTGCAGGTGCTATAATACACACAAAAACATGAGTATCGCAAATGTCAGTCTCAAAAAATACAGATGATATTTCACATTTTGTAAAAACAGCTACAACAAGTTAGGCTAAGTATATTTAAACAAATAAATACATTTTGCTGTTTTTATTAATAGTTTTTTTTGTTCAAGTATAGTTGTATTTTTAGACCGTGCAAAAAAATGTGCTGCGGGCCACAAATCGGCCCCAGGCTGCACGTTGAACATAACCTGGTTTTCTACATTGCTAAAAACAATGACATAAACATGAATAAATAACAACAGCAGGCGTTGTATATTAAGGCAGAGCTTTTATGGCAGGCCTGGGCAATTATTTTGACTCTGGGGGGAAAAATTTAGAGGAAAAAAATGTGTCTGGGGGCCTGTATATCTATTTTTATGAACACTAACACAAAACCTCACAATAATGTCTGATTGAATGCTAAAAACGCTATGACAGACCGCCTTAAAAAACGGAATGGAATCCCCGCGACCCCAAAAGGGACAAGCGGTAGAAAATGGATGGATGGATGGATGAATGAGACACCCAGAATGTACATGACAATAAAACATGTGGGATTTACTATGAAGGATAAAACACTGAATATTGACAACATATGAACGTCACATCCCCTCTCCATTCACATTTTACAATCATGCGAAACGCAACAAAAATGCAACAAACACAGCGAAATATGAACGCAAAGGGTAAAAAAAGCCCCACCTACAATCTGATACATCACTAAGCTTTAGATCACAATTGTCAAACTCAAGGCCCGGGGGCCAAATTTGGCCCGCCACATTATTTTACGTGGCCCGCGAAAGCCTGGAAATAATATGCATCCATAAAATGCTTAATCCTGTCTTACTAAAAATATTTGTTTTTACCCTTTTGACAATAAAGATCCTGTACTGCATGCAATCGCATATCTTTTAAAATTCAATATTATCAAAATCTAAATTTTACATATTATCATGTATTCCAAAAATATTTTTGTTAAAATAAAGATAAATAATGTACTTAAATATCTGCTTGACTTATGATTTCAAAACAAATGATCAATCAAATTATATACTGTAAAATTGACAATAGATTTTACGGTTAAATTCCACCAACTGAGTTTTTTATCGTAAAATCAACTTTGGTACTGTTTTTTTCCATACACAGTAAGACAGTAAAACATTAAAAAACGAATAAAAAAAACGTTAAAACAAGAAGATTTTACAGTTAAAAAAAAAAACAGGCAGCTCTGTTGCTTGAATTTTACCGCTAAAAACAGTGGTATTGTTTCTCCATTCCATTACAGGTTTTATATTGTATATGCTAAAAAAAACAAAAAACACTGCTTTTACTGTAAAATTCTGGTGACTGAGCTGCCAGTTTTTAAAGAAAAATATAATATTTTTTTGCAGCTTATGTAAAAAAATATATTGTTATTGTATTATATATATATTCATATATTACTCAGTGTTATATGCGGGATCCTCTTCCGTGTCTGTCCCTGACACCCGCATTTCAGGTTGGAAACACTCTGTTAGGTGACCATAGTAACTAATTAGATTACCATAGTAACTAGTATATCATGCAAAAGCGCAGATTCCAACCATTGAAATACTTTGTATAGTTCAAGACTTAGTCATTTGAAAACATCACTGCATATAATAGAGGTAAATTTTTGGTATTATTCATTATCAATAGTGCTATTTCTATTGGTATTTGTATTGCTCCATTTGTAGTGTAATAATGCTCATTGTCATTTCTGTATTATTATTTATTTCACTAACTGCTTCTTTACTATCACTTTTACCATCATATTTGTACATATCCTATTTGCTGATGTTGCTCTATTGTTGTTGTTGTTGTTGTGTTTGCTGTTGTTTTTGTGTCTTTGTCTTATCCCCCTCTTGTCCCCACAATTTCCCCCTCTGTCTTCCTTTTTTTCCCCTCTTTCTATCCCCTCCTGCTCCGGCCCGGCTGCACCAAATGATAATATAAATACATTTAATAAAGTCAAATACAAATAAGGCAACAAGAGAAGTATCCCACACTTCTCTTTTGTAAAGTAAATTTACACAGCCGATATGGGCATCTATATCAACTATATGATTTGCCTGAGAAGCTGGACAGGACAAAAAATAAATAAATGAAAACATCACTGCACATCATAATGGCAGCTACAGTTTGCATCTTAAAGATCGAAAAAACTTATTTGGGAATGTCCGGCGGGCCAAATTGAAAAGCTTAACGGGCCACGTGCGGCCCCCGGGCCTTAATTTAACCAGGTCCTTTTTATGGTATAAACTAGTGGTCAGAGGTGGGTAGAGAAGCCAGAAATTGTACTCAAGTAAGAGTACTGTTACTTTAGAGATTTATTACTCAAGTAAAAGTAAGGAGTAGTCACCCAAATATTTACTTGAGTAAAAGTAAAAAGTATGTTGTGAAAAAACTACTCAAGTACTGAGTAACTGATGAGTAACATACACACACATATCATATATATATATATATATATATATATATATATATATATATATATATATATATATATATATATATAAATATATACAGTATATAATTTATATTTATTTATTTTGCCGTTTTTGTTTACATGTTAAAGATGTTTTAATGAATATACATGCATGTTTAACACATAGATTCCTTTCTTTCATGAAGACAAGAATATAAGTTGGTGTATTACCTGATTCTGATGACTTGCATTGATTGTAATCAGACAGTAGTGCTGATAACGTCCACGTTTTCAAATGGAGGAGAAAAATAGTTCCTCTTTTCTGTCTAATACCACATGAAAGTGGTTGGTTTTTGGCATCTTATTTGTCCAGCTTCCATATTCGGTTTTATACACTTTACAAGAAATACATTGGCGGTAAACTCCGTAGCTTGCTAGCTTGTTTGCGCTGGCTTTCGGAGACTCTTATTTTGAAAGCGCAGGCGCGATGGAGCGGCACTTTTATTGTGAAGACAGGAACTGTGCAGTCAGTCTTTAGGCTTTTGACGGGATGTGCGGTTGAAATAAAAAAGGTTTTTTTTTCTTCAAACTTTTGATTGATTGATTGGAACTTGTATTAGTAGATTGCACAGTACAGTACATATTCCGTACAATTGATCACTAAATGGTAACACCCGAATAAGTTTTTCAACTTGTTTAAGTCAGGTCATGTGACCCCTGGCTCTGTTTGATTGGTCCAACGTCACCAGTGACTGCATCTGATTGGTGGAACGGAGTGAACGTCACCAGTGACTGTATTTGTTGAAACGCAGGCACTTTGAAGGTCTGTCTGACAGACCAAAACAAACAAAGCGTGCATTAACAGATCAATAAAAATTAGTAGCGAGCTGAATGTAGATAAAAGTAGCGGAGTAAAAGTAGCGTTTCTTCTCTATAAATATACTCAAGTAAAAGTAAAAGTATGTTGCATTAAAACTACTCTTAGAAGTACAATTTATCCCAAAAGTTACTCAAGTAGATATAACGGAGTAAATGTAGCGTGTTACTACCCACCTCTGCTAGTGGTCCCCAACCTTTTTGTAACTGCAACGCTTGAAAATTTGTCCCACAGACCGATAATTTATTTATTTATTTATTTTTGTCATAAAAAAATACAATCATGTGTGCTTACGGACTGTATCTCTGCAGACTGTATTGATATATATTGATATATAATGCAGGAACCAAAAATATTAATAACAGAAAGAAACAATCCTTTTGTGTGAATGCGTGTGAATGAGTGTAAATGGGGGAGGGAGTCTTTTTGGGTTGGTGCACTAATTGTAAGTGTATCTTGTGTTTTTTATGTTGATTTAATAAAAAAATATTAAAAAATTGTTTTTTTTTTTGTTTTCTTTGTTTTTTAATTTCTTGTGCGGACCGGTACCGGGCTGCGGCCCAGTGTTTGGGGACCACTGGTATAAACCGTGATTATGCAGCTTTAGAAAAGGATTAAATTCCTCACTGCGTTGTGCAAAAATACGATTGAAAATGGTCTGTGAATGCAACAGAAATCTTCATCCAACACCTCTTTTGTTTTTGTCACAGAAGTTTTGCATAGATTTGGAGCAGTGCGAGCCCCAGGTTACATTAAACATTGGCAGGAGTGTCAGTGGTGTTTATAAAAGCCTGGTACATTCACACACACACACACACTCTGTACCAGCACGTCTCCGTTAGCCTTTAAAGGCAAAGCAAAGTGCGATACGTGTTCTTGTTGAAATGATGATTGAGAGCGAGGGTCCAACATGTTTGGAGAAGGCCGACCTGCAGTACAGTAATAATGCTATCAAACAGCACACATTTTCATCATGTACCATTTGTTTACATCGCATCCACTAAGTCTTTTTGGGGTAATCCGGGGGTCGAGGGTGAAGAGAAGGACATCGGGACCACCTGGACTCTGCTCCCTAATCTGTTCTGACATGCTCTTTTATCACTGCCATTGGCTCATGTTTAATACATCACTCAGGTTTTAGTTGAGGTCGTCTTCTGGATTAATTTGTTCTTGTGCTGCAACTTGATTGACTCTGTCGCTGCCTTTTTTTTTTTTTACCTTTACAAAAAACAGTCCAACTCTGCATCACACCGTCAATTCTGCAAAAACAT
Source organism: Nerophis lumbriciformis (assembly GCF_033978685.3). Classification (NCBI taxonomy): domain Eukaryota; kingdom Metazoa; phylum Chordata; class Actinopteri; order Syngnathiformes; family Syngnathidae; genus Nerophis; species Nerophis lumbriciformis. The sequence goes on along the minus strand of NC_084557.2, from coordinate 10,819,503 downwards.
TTCTTTGAGGCTGCATTATGCCCGAGTTATTCACGCCTCACTGGGGGCGTTCAATAATTAAAGTGCTAAAATGGCATATGTTTAAAAATTTAGATACCTCCCCTTTTGCTGGACTTGTGGTTTGTGTCTCTCGCTACATGCGTACCGTCAGGGCAATTAAAAAAAAAAACAAATAACGACAAAATAAATATTAATACCGTATTTTTCAGACTATAAGGCGCACTTAAAATCCTTTAATTTTCTCAAAAATCGACAGTGTGCCTTATAACCCGGTGCAGCTAATGTACGGAATAATTCTGGTTGTGCTTAGTGACCTCAAAAATGTTTTATTTGGGGCATGGTGTAATGATAAGTGTGACCAGTAGATGGCTGTCACACATAAGAGATATGTGTAGACTGCAATATAATGTTGAATGTTCCATTGAAAATAAAAAACATTACACACGGCACTCAAAAATCTGTCAAAATGTTTTTAGTACGACTTCGGTAAGCCATGAAGCCGCACCGCTTGATGGATTGTCGGCGCATTAAACCTACTATTAAACGACTATTATTATGGTGTGTGTATAAGGACCGCAAAATGGCACCTTTTAGCAGACATTATCTGGCGTTTTGTTTCGCAATATTATGCAAAAGAAACTTTTCTTATCTTTTGGTAACTGCTGATGTGCATTTGGGATCTGCATAAGTCCTGAAAATGTGCGTGCATCCACCATTGGAGTTTGTGCTGACACCGTAGTCGTAAGCTTCTTCTTTTTCTCTACCTTCTTATGTGGCATTCACCTTCCGCTGTTGCCATTTCTAATATAAAGTAGCGTAAAGTTCTAACTTATATCTCGCTATGAAAGCGCTAAAACATACCGGTGTAATGGGTTTACATTATTCACCCAAGGAACTTTAGTTATTAGAGAGTTCCGGTCGGATGTTTTTTCACGGGACACATTTCCGGCATTGTTCTTGCACTAGTGAGCCACGGATGAGGAGATGCTGCTCTGTTATTGATCGAAGTAAAACAGTTAGCTCCATCTTTTGACACTTCTTCCACTCCCGTCCTTGCACGCTACACCACTACAACAAAGATGACGGGGAGAAGACGCTGTCGAAGGTGAGCCACGTAAATAAGACCGCCCACAAAACGGTGCATCCTGAAGAAAGCTACTTGAAGATGATCTGTAAAACATCATCTATGCAACATTTTGACCAAAGAACCACCATTGCATGTTATGTAGACCACAAGGAAGTCTTTTACATTTAGAAAAAAATCATTGTAGACCCCTTTAATGCACCTAATAATCTGGTGCGCCTTTTGTTTTGTATGAAAATAGACCTGAGTAGACCCGCTCATCGGCAGGGCGCCTTTTAATCTGGTGCGCCCTATGGTCCGAAAAATATGGTACTTGTCCATTGAAAGGTTAGAACTGTATTTTCTGGATTTCTCCAGTAAAATTTGCTAAATTTGGATCCTGAGACGAGCCTGCGTCAAGTCAAGCCTACCCTCTGATGGCGCAATCCTTTCGTAGCTGGGTTTGAAGGTGTGTGCCCATTTCTGTTTGTCAGCATGTCGCCAAAATAATACACAAGTTTGACTCTAAGTGTGACATCATTCTTATTGCTAATCGGACAATTAACTGGAGATAAATGTCATAAACGGCTTTGTTGTCGTCAAAACCAACAGTTTGGAGAAGTCCTCCTTGACCGTTGTTGCCCAGGTCTTCAACTGTTCCCCAGTGAGTCAGTGGGGGTGGAGGAGGACACTGCCAACAGTCTAACCTTCCGCATGACCAAATCATCTTAGTGGCTGTCGCAACAACAGAGAAGGAAGAGGCCGTAGATTCAAGCGTCAATGGAGACAAGCGGTAGATACATGATCAATGCGTTGGCACCGTAGGATTTGTCAGAGGCAATCATTGTCAAAGACCTCCAGCCTCCGTTGATCAGCTGCCCTCATAGGCCACCTTTCTCCACCGTAGAGGAGGATAATTCGAACAATGGACGTTATACTCCGACTTACGTATGTCCCAACCCAGCAGGCACAAGGCATTGATACGGTGATTATACATACATGTCCTTTGAAATTGACTTCAAAACAACATTGCAAATAGCCTATAGGGCGCACTTAAAATCCTTTCATTTTCTCAAAAATCCTTATAACCCGGTGCGCCTAATGTACGGAATAATTTTGGTTGTGCCTACCGACCTCAAAGCAATTTTATTTGGGACATGGTGTGATGATAAGTGTGACCAGTGGATGGCGGTCACGCATAGGAGATACGTGTAGACTGCAATATGACGCCAGTTGTATTTGTAAATTGACACAACGTTGATGTCTTATGTTGGAGCCACGTGTGGGTCGGGAAATGACCAAATTTTAATGGTCAAATCAAAGTCTAATAATCTTTCAGGCACAGTATACTTGCAAACATTTGTGAACTCTGAACACTACCATACATATTAACACCAGCATGTCGTTAATTTACCGTATTTTTTGGACTATTAGGCGCACTTAAAATCCTTTCATTTTCTCAAAAATTGACAGTGCGCCTTACAACCCAGTGCGCCTAATGTACAAAATAATTCTGGTCGTGCTTACCGACCTCGAAGCTATTTTATTTGGTACATGGTGAAATGGTAAATGTGACCAGTAGATGGCAGTCACACAAGAGATACATGTAGACTGCAATATGATGGCAGTCACACATAAGAGATATGTGTAGAGTGCAATATGACTCAAGTAAACGACACCAAAGTGTTATATGTTGCATTGAAAATATAGAACATTAAACACGGCGCTCAAAAATATCAAAATGTTTTAGTACGACTTTGGTAAGCTATGAAGCCGCACCGCTTGATGGATTGTACTGTGCTTCAACAAACGACTATTATTATGGTGTGTGTTTAAGGTAAGACGTATATGTCGTTTTTGTTTCGCAATATTATGCAAAAGCACCTTTTCTTACCGTCTGGTACCTGCTGATCTGTATTTGGGATCTGCATAAGTCCTGAAAATTCCGCCTTTGTAGTTCGTGACGACACCGTAGTTGATAAGCTTCTTCTTTTTCTCTATCTTCTTGTTATGGGACATTCATCCTCCGCTGTTGCCATTTCTAATATAAAGTAGTGTAAAGTTCTTACTTATATCTGTCATTAAACTCGCAATGAAAGCACTAAAACATACCGGTGTAATCCGGTGTGCTCTATGGTCCGGAAAATACGGTAAAATAGTTTTTGAACAGTTTTGTTTATTTACAATTGCATGATAGCTATCTTGTCCCGAGTCACAAGGGACCGAATAGCGTCGCAAATAATAATAGCGTCCTCTGCCGCGACTCGTTCAGAAATTGCATAGTCCATCTGCAAAAAGTATTTTCCTCTGGTTTATAAGCAAAACGTCCATTAAAAGTAAACGGATGATTGTGAATGATTAGTTCCAGTTAGGGCTGGGCGATATGGCCTTTTTTTAATATCTCGATATTTTTAGGCCATGTCACGATACACGATATATATCTCCATATTTTGCCTTAGCCTTGAATGAAAACTTGATGCATATAATCGCAGCAGTATGATGATTCTATGTGTCTACATTCAAACATTCTTCTTCATACTGCATTAATATATGCTACTTTTAAACTTTCATGCAGAGAGGGAAACCACAACTAAGTCAATTTGCCAAAAGTGTATTTATTAAACAGTTATTAAGAAGTGGCACAAACATTCATGTCATTTCCAAAACAGAAAGTGCAAGATTGTCAGAAACATTTTAAAACAAGCTATTAGTGCACTTTTATGCATGATGTCACTAAGATGAGTTATCAAAACAACACTAAATTAAAGTTCACTTTTTGCACAGAACACCACTACAATAGTTTAAAACAAATAAAGTGCACGTTTGTGCATGATGTCACACAAGATATTTCAATAACTGTCAAATAAAAATGAGCTGCATAATAGGAAATCAAATAGTGTATGTCCTTCGCTATGTGGTAGGTTCCTGCGAACGTTATCTCCTTCTGTTGTTGACTATTTGTTTCATACGGTGTTGATCTGGAAATGGTTGCTTGGGCATTTTGTTGGGTGTGGCACTGGCCGGAGATGTTGACATGCAGAGTTTCAAGCACTCTTCATTCTCTCGTGGGTGACTTTTCAAATGATGCTACATATTAGCAGTAATGCTACTTTTTATAGCAACGCTTTTGCCCCACACTTGACAAATTATGGTTGTCTGTTCGACATATTCCCACTTGAAGCCAAACCACCGCCAGACGATGGACCCCATTCTGTTTTTCTTGGGAATTAATTATTCCTTCATTTGTTACCAGATTCGCACCTTCTTTCTCTCGTATTACCACTCACACCACAGCTAACGTTACCCATGCCGCTACCTCTCTGCTCAGCTAGGGCGTATATGTATGTGACGTATGTAAGAAGGTGCGCTTATTTTATGTCTCTGTGAGAAGGAGAGACAAGAAAGAGTGAGAAACGCCTGTAGTGTAATGCCCAGAGCTAAAAGCAACTGCGTGACAACCTATACTCGAATATCACGATATAGTCACTTTCTCTCTCGCACAGAGACAAACCCGTGCTATATCGAGTATATCGATATATCGCCCAGCCCTAGTTCCAGTGTAGACAAAGATGTCGATGTCGTCACTTCACTGGAAGGAAATACACTATCTAGTCAACAACGGCCGCAGTTGATCCTTCTGGAGACACTGCCCCTTAGTGTTTTGGTAGGGAATTACAATTCTGACGCCACCCCCCCTACAGGAGAACTATAAATCAAACAAGTCACCGTCGGGAGGGACGCAAGCTACGCGACGCGAGAGTATATTCCAGACTTAAGTGTCCATGATGGTGTACCCCTGTGCTATCAGATGAAGGGTCTAATGACTTCCAAAGGTTTAGGTCATTTCCTGTTGGCATTTCAGACCAGTGCGTGTTACAGCCGGACTTTCCCTGCAACTCAACCGCACGTTCTCTAAGGAGACATGACCTCGATGCAACAGTCGACGTGACAAAAGCAAAGAACTCTCAATATGCAATAACACAGACCAAACCATCAGGCCCAGGCCCTGATCTAATCTGTGCCATGCAGCAAAATGTCCAACAGGGATTGTTATTACTAGGGTGTGCAAGGAAAGAGCTCTTTCCTCCACATATGCACTCTAATTTTGTCCTCATCAGGCTGATAAGCCTGTAGACTGACTGACTGACCGCTCAGGAATCCTGAGATAAAAGTGTGTGAGCGTATATAACCAAGGCTGGGCAGACATGTCAAACTGAGGCAGCAGCTACACTTTACTGCACGCTTGAGAAACATGGGAACATCGGGTTTGGTGTTTGGAGCAGAACATACTATTTTGGAAGAATATACTTCAGGGTTGGATTTGTTTGGCTGGATGTTTCCCAACTGGATAGCTTGGTTTGTCCTAGAAGACGTTTCGGTTCTCATGAACTGAGCATGAATTGATGAAACCTACTTAAAGGCGAAACATCTTCTAAGACAAACCAAAACAGTCCAGTTGCGATCCATTGAATGTCCTGAGAATACAATGATCTAGATCAGGGGTGTCAAACTCAAATACAGAGTGGGCCAAAATTTAAAACTGAACAAAGCCGCGGGCCAAGGTTGAACAAATTAACCTTTTAATAGGGACCCAAACAAGTTTGTCATTGAATTTTGAACAAGCAAGGCTTATATAACTTTATAGTGACATGCAAAATCGAGTTTCAAATAATAATAATAATAATTCAAAAATATCAATGGCATATCGAATAAAATTTCAATAAAAATGTAATGCCTCTTTTCTATTTGCAGCCTTCTGAGGTAAATATCAAAATAAACTTTTTCCACAGGCTAATAATACATTTGAAAATAAAATAACAATAATGAATGAATCAAACACGCAAGCCTTGAAGTAGCAAGAGAAAGTGCATGAATAAAACGTTAATTATTGCTCAGTTTGCTACACTGATTTGCTTTAACACTGAATATGGAACAAGCAACGCTTATATAACTTAATAGTGCAAAATCAACTTTCAAAAAACAAACGAAAAAACATCAATGGTATAGTAAATACAATTTAAATAAAAAATTGAATGCCTCTTTTCTATTTGCAGCCTTCTGAGGTAAAAATCAACATTAACTTTTTCCACAGGCTAATAAATTTGAAAATAAAATAACAATGAATAAATCAACCATTCAGGCCTTTTTACTGCTCAGTCTAATCTGATGTGCCCAAGCTAGATACCTGGCATCTTTTCTGGGATGCTAGTTCATTATTGTCGGGACTCGGGAGGGCGGGGTTTGGTGGTAGCGGGGGTGTATGTTGTAGCGTCCCGAAAGAGTTAGGGCTGCATGGGATTCTGGGTATTTGTTCTGTTGTGTTTATGTTGTGTTACGGTGCGAATGTTCTCCCGAAATGTGTTTGTCATTCTTGTTTGGTGTGGGTTCACAGTGTGGCGCATATTTGCAACAGTGTTGAAGTTGTTTATGCGGCCACCCTCAGTGTGACCTTTATGGCTGTTGATCAAGTATGTATTGCATTCACTTATGTGTGTGTAGAAGCCGCATATATCATGTGAAAGGGGCCGGCACGCTGTTTGTATGCAGGAAAAGCAGACGTGACGACAGGTTGTAGAGGACGCTAAAGGCACGCCCCACAATATTGTTGTCTGGGTGTAAATCGGGAGAAATTCGTGAGAATGGTTGCCCCGGGAGACTTTCAAGAGGGGCACTGAAAATCGGGAGGGTTGGCAAGTATGAGTATTAGCGGTGAATGCTGTGTTACAGCGGCACTGCCGCTGTATAATACCGGGGGGCCAGCTCTAATGTTAATTTGATATTGTCTCAAGGGCCAAATGAAATTACATGGCGGGCCAAATTTGGCCCACGGGCCAGAGTTTGACACCCATGATCTAGATGAATGACAACATCCATCGATTTCAATCTTTTGGTGGTAAGGCATGATCTGATTTGTGACTGGGTCGAGATGGAAGGGGGTAGTGACGAGGTGTATGAGTAAGACATGAACACGGATAGGACTACTGGAGAGAGCGAAGAACTCATGGAAAATAGAGTGCTAGTAAACAAGCGTATGACGAGTAGAAGGGAGGTAACAGACTATGATGGAGGAGAACAAGATTACATTGAAACTTAAATCAAACACAGATATGAATGAGATTAGCTTTATGACACTAGTTGTGGAACTATGGACTGGACTCTCACTATTATGTTAGATCCACTATGGACTGGACTCTCACAATATTATGCTAGATCCATTATGGACTGGACTCTCACTATTATGTTAGATCCACTATGGACTGGACTCCCACTATTATGTTAGATCCACTATGGACTGGACTCTCACTATTATGTTAGATCCACTATGGACTGGACTCCCACTATTATGTTAGATCCACTATGGACTGGACTCTCACAATATTATGTTAGATCCACTAAGGACTGGACTCTCACTATTATGTTAGATCCACTATGGACTGGACTCTCACACTATAATGTTAGATCCACGATAGACTGGACTCTCACAATATTATGTTAGATCCACTATGGACTGGACTCTCACAATATTATGCTAGATCCACTATGGAATAGACTCTCACAATATTATGCTAGATCCACTAAGGACTGGACTCTCACTATTATGTTAGATCCACTATGGAATGAACTCTCACTATTATGTTAGATCCATTATGGACTGAACTCTCACTATTATGTTAGATCCACTATGGACTGGACTCTCACACTATAATGTTAGATCCACTATGGACTGGACTCTCACAATATTATGTTAGATCCACTATGGACTGGACTCTCACAATATTATGCTAGATCCACTATGGAATAGACTCTCACAATATTATGCTAGATCCACTATGGACTGGACTCTCACACTATTATGTTAAATCCACTATGGACTGGACTCTCACTATTATGTTAGATCCACTATGGACTGAACTCTCACACTAATATGTTAGATCCACTATGGACTGGACTCTCACACTATAATGTTAGATCCACTATGGACTGGACTCTCACAATATTATGTTAGATCCACTATGGACTGGACTCTCACAATATTATGCTAGATCCACTATGGAATAGACTCTCACAATATTATGCTAGATCCACTATGGACTGGACTCTCACAATATTATGTTAGATCCACTATGGACTGGACTCTCACTATTATGTTAGATCCACTATGGACTGGACTCTCACAATATTATGTTAGATCCACTATGGACTGAACTCTCACAATATTATGTTAGATCCACTATGGACTGGACTTTCACGATATTATGTTAGATCCACTATGGACTAGACTCTCACAATATTATGCTAGATCCACTCAATGTCCACTGCACCGGTCGCCTGGGTGGGGTGGAGGGCGTCTCCTCCAAGGTTTCTCATTGTTATCCCATTGGGTTGAGGTTTTTGCTAAAACAAAGTAGATGTGGGAAATATCGCTCAAAGGAAGACATGAAACTGCTACAGGAAAACACCAAAAAAAGAGAAAAAGACACCTAAATAGGAGCGAAAGACAGGAACTAAAACACTACACACAAAAAAACAGCAATAAACTCAAAATAAGTCAGGGCGTGATGTGACAGGTGGTGACAGTACACCTACTTTGAGACAAGAGCTATATTGATGCATGCTTGGTTATGGTTTAAAGTCATATCCAACAATTGCGACAACGACTTTTCACGGTCAACTGAGTTTCGTTTTTTTTAATGATTTCTGCTGGTGGTGTGCCTCCGCATTTTTTCAACGCAAAAAATGTGCCATGGCTCAAAAAAGGTTGAAAAACACTGGTCTACATAACATGTAATGTTGGTTCTTTGGTCAAAATGTTGCATAGATGATGTTTTACAGATCAGCTTTCTGAGCGTCTCTTCAGGATGCAGCGTTTTGTGGGCGGTCTTATTTACGTGGCTCACCTTCGACAGCGTCTTCTCCCCGTCATCTTTGTTGTAGCGGTGTAGCGTGCAAGGACGGGAGTGGAAGAAGTGTCAAAAGATGGAGCTAACTGTTTTAATGACATTCAGACTTTACTTCAATCAATAACGGAGCAACATTTGCTCATCCGTGGCTCACTAGTGCAACAACAACGCCGGAAATGTGTCCCGCTAAAAACCGTCCGACCGGAACTCTAACAACTAAAGTTCCTTGGGTGACTAATGCAAACGCACGACAGTTTTTAGCGCTTTGATAGCGAGTCTACTGACAGATATAAGTAAGAACTTTACGCTACTTTATATTAGAAATGGCAACAGTGGAAGATGAATGTCCCATAAGAAGGTAGAGAAAAAGAATAATCTTATGACGAGGGAGTCAGCACGGACTACAATTGCGGACGCGTGCACATTTTCAGGACTTATGCAGATCCCAAATACAGATCAGCAGGTACCAGAAGGTAAGAAAAGTTGGTTTTACATAATATTGCGAAACAAAACCACGTAATATGTCTGCTAATAGGTGCCATTTTGCGGTCCTTATACACACACCATAATAATACTCGTAAGTTTAATGGCCCGATATCCATCAAGCGGTGCGGCTTCATCGCTTACCAAAGTCGTACTAAAAACATTATGACAGATTTTTGAGCGCCGTGTGTATTGTTCTATATTCTTAATAGAACATAAACATTTTCGGTGTTGTTTACTGTCATCATTTTGCAGTCCACACATATATATTATGTATGACTGCCATCTCCCGGCCACACTCATCATTACACCATGTACCAAATAAAATTGCTTCGAGGTCGGTAAGCACAACCAGAATTACGCCATATATTAGGCATAAGGCGCAGTGACGATTTTTGAGAAAAATGAAAGGATTTTAAGTGCGCCTTATAATTAATGGAATTAAATAATTTAGACTCTAATTTAGACACTCCATTTCAGGAGGTGGCACAAGGTTGCTTGCCAACCACGTTAAAAGATAGAAAGAGATGGAGGGTCTTGGCATCTCTAACTATCGTTCACACACCACAGCCCTGACATTTAAATCCCACTCGACGTTCTTTTGCTTGCTAGAAGAATGACAGTAGGTAACTCCGCGGCTCAGCTGCTTCCAGCCGTAAACAATGGAGGCTATAAACTAAGCTACACGCTACATCGTAAACGTAATAACGGATTATATAACTCACTCGTCCATCGCTAAACAGAGTCGACATTTATCCAATTAAAAGTATTTTTTAGGAAAATCATTCTTCATTTTGCCAGTAGAACGCGAGCTAACATTGCTAACATCATTCCCACATGTCTAACCGACTGTTACTTACCGTTGCATTGTCTCCTCCATTGCCATAAATAGTAGTCACCGAGCCCGCCATTAAAAGTAGTTTATTGGAACATCCATCCTTATTCTGGCGCAGGTTTCTGCAGCAGGACTCTTTGAAGTGCATTGCACAAAGAGAGACCTCGTCCGAGTTGAAGATGCATTTCTACGGATCGTAAAAGTTAAAAGTAGGTAAGGCACTTTCTCACTTCAGATGAGGCTGAAAGTTAGTGTAGTGACTTGTGCTGGTTAAAGCATCGTCGACATGATGTAACACAGCCCGTTTTAAATCCATTTCAATTGGCTGACTCACGGACAGATGTCTGGGTGAACGTCTACCATGTATGGGAAATCCTCTGACGTCACACTTGAACAAAATTCCAAACGGGACGTTTGGAGGAAGTAGGAAGGAAGGCAAGATTGTTTTATAAATATGTCAACAACGCCGCCACGGTTTGATTTCGCATTTTCAGGGATCAAATACACATAAGCAGGTACCATTAGTTTAAAGGGGAACATTATCACAATTTCAGAATTTTTAAAATCATTAAAAATCAGTTTCCAGTGGCTTATTATATTTATCGAAGTTTTTTTCAAAATTTTACCCATCACGCAATATCCCTAAAAAAAGCGTCAAAGTGCCTGATTTTAACCATCGTTATATACACCCGTCCATTTTCCTGTGACGTCACATAGTGAAGCCAACACAAACAAACATGGCGGAAAGAACAGCAAGTTATAGCGACATTAGCTCGGATTCAGACTCGGATTTCAGCGGCTTAAGCGATTCAACAGATTACGAATGTATTGAAACGGATGGTTGTAGTGTGGAGGGAGGTAGCGAAAACGAAATTGAAGAAGAAACTGAAGCTATTGAGCCATATCGGTTTGAACCGTATGCAAGCGAAACCGACGAAAACAACACGACAGCCAGCGACACGGGAGAAAGCGAGGACGAATTTGGCGATCGCCTTCTAACCAACGATTGGTATGTGTTTGTTTGGCATTAAAGGAAACTAACAACTATGAACTAGGTTTACAGCATATGAAATACATTTGGCAACAACATGCACTTTGAGACTGCAGACAGCCCAGTTTTCATCAATTAATATATTCTGGAGACATACCCTCATGTCAGCAGGCCAGGGAAGCTAGGGTCGATATTTTTCTCTTGATCATCTTCGGGACGGTGTGAGCCATGACATCCAGGGGGTTTAGCTCGCTCAGCTGCGGGAACAAACTGCCGCCTTTGCTTGCCGTGCTAGCGAGGTCCTTTGTCCCTGAATTGCTCACACACTCCGGCAGATTCAATGGGGGTCTGGCGGCAGATTTCTTTGACTTTATCGTTGGAAATGCATCTGCTTTGAGTGTCGCAGGATATCCACACATTCTTGCCATCTCTGTCGTAGCATAGCTTTCGTCGGTAAAGTGTGCGGAACAAACGTCCAATTTCTTGCCACTTTCGCATCTTTGGGCCACTGGTGCAACTTGAATCCGTCCCTGTTCGTGTTGTTACACCCTCCGACAACACACCGACGAGGCATGTTGTCTCCAAGGTACGGAAAACAGTCGAAAAAACGGAAAATAACAGAGCTGATTTGACTCAGTGTTTGAGAAAATGGCGGATTGCTTCCCGATGCGACGTCACATTGGGACGTCATCGCTCCGAGAGCGAATACTAGAAAGGCGTTTATTTCGCCAAAATTCACCCATTTAGAGTTCGGAAATCGGTTAAAAAAATATATGGTCTTTTTTCTGCAACATCAAGGTACATATTGACGCTTACATAGGTCTGGTGATAATGTTCCCCTTTAAATAAAATAAAAAAAAGTTGGTTTTGCACAATAAGGCCCCTGTAAAAATGCCACTTAAGTTGCAAACAACCCTTTTTAATATTTTCAGAGTCATTGTCTATATGTTCAGTTTCTTCTACCCAGACAATGCTATTTTAGGTACAGTACAAGCCAAAAGTTTGGACACACCTTCTCATTCAATGTGTTTTATTTTCATGACTATTTACATTGTAGATTGTCACTGAAGGCATCAAAACTATGAATGAACACATGTGGAGTTATGTACTTAACAAAAAAGGTGAAATACCTGAAAACATGTTTTGTATTCTAGTTTCTTCAAAATAGCCACCTTTTGCTCTGATTACGTTTATGCACACTCTTGGCATTCTCTCGATGAGCTTCAAGATGTAGTCAACCTGAAACGGGTTTTCACTTCACAGGTGTGCTTGAAGCTCATGGAGAGAATGCCAAGAGTGTGCGAAACAGTGTCTATTTTGAAGAAACTAGAATATAAAACATGTTTTCAGTTAGTTCACCTTTTTTTGTTAAGTACATAACTCCACATGTGTTCATTCATAGTTTTGATGCCTTCAGTGACAATCTACAATGTAAATAGTCATGAAAATAAAGAAAATACATTGAATGAGAAGGTGCGTCCAAACTTTTGGCCTGTACTGTTTGTTTTCAGTTGCGCATGCAGTCTCGGTAGATCACAAGCAACACACCCACTAATAGTAAACACATTTTTTTAGTTTGTGCATGATATTCAGCACCTGGTATTTGGTACCTTTGTAGTTCAGACGATGAAAAAAGAAAAAACAGTTAACTTGTCACTAACAGTGCAACTTTGACTCTATCTACATTTGTAAAAAGGCCCGTATTTTTCAGACTATAAGATGCACTTAAAATCCCTTCATTTCTCAAAAATCGACAGAGCGCCTTATTACCCGGTGCGCCTAATGTACGGAATCGTTTTGGTTGTGCTTACCAACCTCAAAGCTATTTTATTTGGTACATACATTGCAGTCTACATGATACATGTAGACTGCAATATGACTCAAGTAAACAACACCCAAATTGTATATGTTCCATTGAAAGTATAGAACATTACACACGGCACTCACAAATCTATCAAAATGTTTTAATACGACTTTAATACGCACCGCTTGATGGATTGTACTGTGCTTCAACTTACGAGTATTATTATGGTGTCTGTATAAGGTAAGACATTATCTGGCGTTTTGTTTCGCAACATTATGCAAAAAAAACTTTTCTTACCTTCTGGTACCTGCTGATGTGTATTTTGGATCTGCATAAGTCCTGAAAATGTGTGCCTTAGTCCGTGCCGACACCGTAGTCGATAAGCTTCTTCTTTTTCTCTATCTTCTTGTTATGGGACATTCATCCTCCGCTGTTGCCATTTCTAATATAAAGTAGTGTAAAGTTCTTACTTATATCTGTTAGTAAACTCGCCATGAAAGCACTAAAACATACCGGTGTAGTGAGTTTACATTATTCACTCAAGGAACTTTAGTTATTAGAGAGTTCCAGTTCCTTGTTGTTGCACTAGTGAGCCACGGATGAGCAGATGTTGCTCCGTTATTGATTGAAGTAAAGTCTGAATGTCATTAAAACAGTTAGCTCCATCTTTTGACACTTCTTCAACTCCCGTCCTTGCACGCTACAACAAAGATGACGGGGAGAAGACGCTGTCGAAGGTGAGCCACGTAAATAAGACCGCCCACAAAACGGCGCATCCTGAAGCGACTGTCAGAAAGCGACTTGAAGATGATCTGTAAAACATCATACATGCAACATTTTGGTCCAAGAACCAGCATTACATGTTATGTAAAACAAAATATATAATTTTTGGAAATAGGAAAAATAACATACAGTGTCATATAAGAATTGATGATATGGAGATAGAAAGGGTGTATTCAACAACATTTTTGGGAATCTATATAGTTGATAAATTAAATTGGAAACTGTACATAAATATACTTAAGACAAAGATGGCAAAAAATATTGCTATGTTATATAAAATCAAAAACTCCGTAAATCAAAAGGCTCTTAATATGTTATATAATTCTTTCGTACTCCCTTATCTTAATTATTGTGTTGAAATCTGGGGTAACAATTACAAAACAAACATCAACTCTATATTCTTACTTCAAAAGAAAGCGATTAGAATTGTAAATTATGCAGATTATCATGACCATACCAATGCTCTGTTTATTAAATTAAAAACATTAAAACTGCATGATCTTGTTGACCTCAACACTGCTATTGTGACGTACAAAGCTCATAACCACATGCTGCCTCGGTGTCTACAGGAGAGGTTCAAACCCAGAGAGAATCCCTATGACCTCAGAAGTTCAGCTGTCTTCCAGAAAGCTAAGATAAGAACAAGCTTAAAAAGTAGATGTGTTTCTGTCAGGGGGGTTCAACTGTGGAACAGCTTGGATGATCCCTTAAAATGTTCCAGTTCCATTCACACATTTAAAAAACACTTTAAGACCAATGTCTTGAAAAAATATATCACTCTTGAATCAACACAGTAGTTAATACTATGATCAATGTTAATTAAAATACTAAATGTGGGATATAAATAATAATGGAAGTATAATTGTTTGTATATAGTATATAAATTGGTACAAAGGTTTAACACGCGTATAAGGATATTTCACATGCCTTTACTGTGTATATAATTGAACAGTGTTCATATTGTGTATAATGTGTATTTATAATATGTTGTACAAAAGACATTTCATCATTTTCGGAAGTTCATCTTGTACTTGACATTGTTTATAGGGTTAGGCGCTATAAGTGTTCAACTTCAGCCTAAACCCTTTCGGTCTGCAACATTTTCATTTTCAATCTATGAATGTACAACTGTTTGTTTATTTTGTTGACCATTGACCGAAGAATAATAAACTAAAAAAAAATGTAGACCACAAGGAAGTCTTTTACATTTAGAAAAAAAAAATCATAATATGACTCCTTTAATGCACCTTTTGTATGAAAACAGACCTGACTAGACCCGCTCATCGGCAGTGCGCCTTATAATCCGGTGCGCCCTATGGTCCGGAAAATACGGCATTAGCCCAAGCATCACAGGCTTGACAAAACAAACGATTCATTGCCAGTTCCTCTGACTCACGGGTACTTGAGGAAAACTCTGCATACACTAACTCACAGAAGTGATTCTGACTTCAGCGAATAACTTAAAAGGAATCAAAGTGTTCCGTGGCTAGCACATATCACCACTCGGGTCAAACACCATTATTGTTTTAGGGAAAATGCTGAATGGAAAGGAGTGCTCATTCCTTTCATGTCACTATGTAGAAATAAGTGCAGTTATTGGTTGGTTGTCGAAGACCCGCATCTTCAAAAACACTACGTTGTTACCGAGTTTCCATCACGCATTTAGGAAATGGAATCGGATTTAGCAATCTTTTCTGAGCCTTGTAAATGGAAATAATTACAAGACTGCCGTCGAACGATGAGGTTGCTCGGTCTTTCCTGATGGGGGAATATTTCATAACCACAGTGTTTATGTGCAAAGCCCCTGTAGAAAACGGTCTTCTTGTATGACTGATTTGGACAACTGGTCCATACTTAACTGGCTCCAGCAGACAGTGGCCATCGCCGTGATCCCAGTGAGGACGCTGGCAGCACACGTGGCTCCCGTTATTACCTCCCAGGCGCCACAACAAACAAGCGCACGCGTGGTGACGGTTTAGTAGCTCGGTCTTGAAACATTTCATCCCCGCCTCAGTGGGAGCAGATGGACTTTTACGCTGGATGCTGCACTTCCTTCAGCACACAAAACAGCTGTTGGTGAATTAGGAGAGTTGGTGTGTCTTCAGGATGACCGAGCACGACTTGGGCCATCAGCAGACAATATTAAGGTCAGGGGAGTTTAGAGTGGAGCCTCAAACTGAAAAATGTCACACGAGGTAAATAATACTCTTACTTAATCCAAAACTGAACGTCAAGAGGAGGACAAGACAAAACAAAAATGTATATGTATAATATACTCTATATAAGTATACAGGTAGTAGTATAGTATCGCGGTACTAATGAATCAAAAACTGTACTATACTCTGTTTGAAAAATGTACCAGTTGAAAACATTGCTGGTTTTCCGAGCATAGGAGCATGTTCGGCAGCGCACAATCACAGAGTACTTACAAGCAGACACAGTGTGTAGACAGAAAAGGGAGAACGGACGCATTTTGGCTTAAAAACCAAAGATAAAGGTGAAGTTATAACACTGAAACGCCCTCAGGAAGAGGTGCTCTAAGACATAGCTAGCTAGCTAGCTAGCGGCTAATGTCCATCCGCAGTCTGCAATGTTTTAGCTACTTCTAAATCACTAATCCTCGCCTCCATGGCGACCAATAAAGTAAGTTTCTTACAAGTATCATCCCTGCAGGACAAGGAATAGCTAAACATGCTTCACTACACACCATAGCTTACCGGCGCACAGTGTAAACAAAGACCATGGGTGGATCTACACCTGACATCCACTGTAATGATACCATGTACAAGAGCGTATCTAGTCGAAACTACTACGATTACATCGATATTTTTTAGCATCAAAAGTCTTTCGTTTTTTTTTAAAATTTAAATTATGTTTATAATTTAAAAAATACATCCCTGGACACATGAGGACTTTGAATATGACCAATGTATGATCCTGTAGCTACTTGGTATCGGATTGATACCCAAATGTGTGGTATCATCCACAACTAATGTAAAGTATCAAACAACAGAAGAATAAGTGAATATTACATTAACAGAAATGTAGATAGAACATGTTAAAAGAGAAAGTAAGCAGATATTAACAGTAAATGAACAAGTAGATTAATAATTTATTTTCAAATACTTGTCCTTAATTTTGACAAAATAATAGAATGATAAATGACACAATGTGTTACTGCATATATCAGCAGACTAATTAGGAGCCTTTTTGTGCTCACTTAGTACTAAAAGACAAGTTGTCTAGTATGTTCACTATTTTATTTAAGGACAAACTTGCAATAAGAAACATATGTTGTAAGTTAGCAGTCAGCCTTCCCGGTAAGGTCTATTCAGGTGTACTGGAGAGGAGGCTACGCCGGATAGTCGAACCTCGGATTCAGGAGGAACAGTGTGGTTTTCGTCCTGGTCGTGGAACTGTGGACCAGCTCTATACTCTCGGCAGGGTCCTTGGAGTTTGCCCAACCAGTCTACATGTGCTCTGTGGACTTGGAGAAGGTATTCGACCGTGTACCCCGGGAAGTCCTGTGGGGAGTGCTCAGAGAGTATGGGGTAACGGACTGTCTTATTGTGGCGGTTCACTCCCTGTATAATCAGTGTCAGAGCTTGGTCCGCATTGCTGGCAGTAAGTCGGACCCGTTTCCAGTGAGGGTTGGTCTCCGCCAGGGCTGCCCTTTGTCACCGATTGTGTTCATAGCCTTTATGGACAGAATTTCTAGGCGCAGTCAGGGTGTTGAGGGTATCTGATTTGGTGGCTGCAGGATTAGGTCTCTGCTTTTTGCAGATCATGTGGTCCTGACGGCTTCATCTGGCCAAGATCTTCAGCTCTTGTTGGATCGGTTCGCAGCCGAGTGTGAAGCGACTGGGATGGGAATCAGCACCTCCAAGTCCGAGTCCATGGTTCTCGCCCAAAAAAGGGTGGAGTGCCATCTCCGGGTTGGGGAGGAGATCTTGCCCCAAGTGGAGGAGTCTTGTTCACGAGTGAGGGAAGAGTGGATCATGAGATCGACAGGCGGATCGGTGCGGCGTCTTCAGTAATGCGGACGCTGTATCGATTCGTTGTGGTAAAGAAGGAGCTGAGCCGGAAGGCAAAGCTCTCGATTTACCGGTCGATCTACGTTCCCATCCTCACCTATGGTCATGAGCTTTGGGTCATGACCGAAAGGACAAGATCACGGGTACAAGCGGCCGAAATGAGTTTCCTCCGCCGGGTGGCAGGGCTCTCCCTTAGAGATAGGGTGAGAAGGTCTGTCATCCGGGGGGAGCTCAAAGTAAAGCCGCTGCTCCTCCACATCGAGAGGAGCCAGATGAGGTGGTTCGGGCATCTGGTCAGGATGCCACCCAAACGCCTCCCTAGGGAGGTGTTTAGGGCACGTCCGACCGGTAGGAGGCCACGGGGAAGACCCAGGACACGTTGGGAAGACTATATATCCTGGCTGGCCTGGGAACGCCTCGGGATCCCCCGGGAGGAGCTGGACGAAGTGGCTGGGGAGAGGGAAGTCTGGGCTTCCCTGCTTAGGCTGCTGCCCCCGCGACCCGACCTCGGATAAGCGGAAGAAGATGGATGGATGGATGGATGGATGTTGTAAGTTTTTTTGTTAAAATAAAGCCAATAATGCAATTTTTTGTGGTCCCCTTCATTTAGAAAAGTACCGAAAAGTATGAAAATACATTTTGGTACCGGTACCAAAATATTGGTATTCAACGAATACATGTTTTGTACAAACAAAATTATTATTATTATTATAACTTGGCACATTTTAATGCTAAATCGAGAGCCTTTATGTTGTAGTCGTTTTACGCTGCTTAGTGATAGTAATAAAGTTTACAATATTATAACATAAGTCGACATAAACAGACCCATTTTTCAAATAGCATGCCCCTCCCTATTGCTTGGATTTACATGACGTCACGCCCGGCTCATGAAATATGCGTGGTGGTCAAGCCAGCGTCTGTTCTCAATGAGTACTAGGCACCATTTAGTCTTTCTTAAAGAAAATTGCCCTACGCTTGCGTTGTTTTTGGCTGTACAAACTGTTCAAATTGCGAAAAGGATATATGTTTCTTCAGAGTTCCTCGAAAGGTAATCAAGAAGGGCGGAAGAGTGCAATATTTTCCGAAGGGCGACAAAAAAAGTGGCACGCACTCCAGTCAAAGGGAGCAGAGTCGAAGACGACCCACTTTGTCAAAGGTTTGTTTGATATATTTTTAATATACTTTACTTATGTAGTATTTCCCATTGAAGTATTACCTTGATATTGTTTGTGTTTGAATTTTTAACTAACAGAAACCAGAAATTCAGGGTTAATGATACTTTGTCAGGAAAGGCACTTCTACATCTGCTCTCTTGTTTATTTTGTACAAAATGTGTCAAAGAGTAAATACGACAACAGGACAAAAAATCAAATATAGTGAGGATTTAGTAATTAGTTTGTTTAATGGATATGCAGTCACGGCTGCCATATGAGCGCAGTTTTAGTTTGTTTACTGGGACGCGTCCTCGCAAGACGCGAATTTGAATCAAGAAACGCAACCTAACTCGGGCGAAAAACAATGCATATTTATCCGTGATAATCTTTATAAAATTTCCTTGACCAAGCCACACACAAAAAAGTTGTAGACCTCCATGCTTTTCCAAGTTTTCATAGGTTTTGTCGTAGAGAATGACATCTGGAGCACAATAAAGTTTGACATGTCTGGGAACTCGCCCAACAGATAATCCTTGATATCACTCGACAAATCTTTTTTTTTGATTGATTGAAACCTTTATTAGTAGATTGCACAGTACAGTACATATTCCGCACAATTGACCACTAAATGGTAACACCCGAATAAGTTTTTCAACTTGTTTATTAAGTCGCGGTCCACGTAAATCAATTCATGGTACAAATATATACTATCATCATAATACAGTCATCACACAAGTTAATCATCAGAGTATATACATTGAATTATTTACATTATTTACAATACGGGGGGTGGGATGAGGAGGGTTTGGTTGATATCAACACTTCAGTCATCAACAATTGCATCATCAGAGAAAGAGGCATTGAAACAGTGTAGGTCTGACTTGGTAGGATATGTACAGCGAGCAGAGAACATAGTGAGTTCAGATAGCATAAGAACAAGTATATACATTAGAAATACATTTGATTATTTACATTTGGTTATTTACAATCCGGGGAGGTGGGATGTGGAGGAGGGAGGGTGTTAGTCAAGGGTTGAAGTTGCCTAGAGGTGTTGTTTTAGTGCGGTTTTGAAGGAGGATAGAGATGCACCTTCTTTAACCTGTTGGGAGTGCATTCCATATTGATGTGGCATAGAAGGAGAATGAGTTTAAACCTTTGTTAGATCGGAATCTGGGTTAACGTGGTTTGTGGAACTCCCCTTGGTGTTGTGGTTATCGAAGTAGTTTGACATGTACTTCGGTATCAGGGAGGTGTAGCGGATTTTATAGACCAGGCTCAGTGCAAGTTGTTTTACTCTGTCGTCCACCCTGAGCCAGCCCACTTTGGAGAAGTGGGTAGGAGTGAGGTGGGATCTGGGGTGGAGGTCTAGAAGTAACCTGACTAGCTTGTTCTGGGATGTTTGGAGTCTAGATTTGAGGGTTTTGGAGGTGCTAGGGTACCAGGAGGTGCATGCGTAATCGAAAAAGGGTTGAATGAGAGTTCCCGCCAGAATCTTCATGGTGCTTTTGTTGACCAGAGAGGAGATTCTGTAGAGAAATCTCGTTCGTTGGTTTGCTAAAAGTATAAAGATCGAGTCCATTAGATAGTGTAGTTGGATTTTTTTGCTCGTCTCTGATTTTTGCAGTAAGATCTAAACCCCTGGCGTACTCGGACAGTTTGCGCGTTGCTTGCTGCACAACAGCCATCTTGGCTTGGTTGACCACCGCTTTTTACACTTCCGGGGAAGAAGTCACGTGACGGAATACAAGCAATAGGCAAAACACGTGCCCCGTTTCGAGTGAGGAAGTGCTAGGACAGGGGTGTCAAACTCATTTTAGCTCAGGGGCCCGCATGGAGGAAAATCTGTGCACACGCGGGCCGGACTATTAAAATCATGGCTTCAAAACTAAAAAAATAAAGACAACTTCAGATTGTTTTCTTTGTCTTACTTTGGCCAAAAATAGAACAAACCCATTATGAAAATATTACAATAAAAATATAGAAAAAAATACCGGCAGCGGTAAAGTTTAGATTCATGAAGGAAAGAAGAAAGTGAATGAATGTTTATAACTCAATAAATGTACATAAAAATGTGTTTTCTTTTGTATTCTTTTTTTAGTGAAACAAGTACTGTTTATGACAACCTTTTTCCAAAACACGATATAGAATGAGAGATATAACAGGATAATGCATACATTTATCATTTGTTTACAAAACGCTTACAAAAAAGTGGGATGTTAAAAATTTAACTGTGGCACCCTATTTTTATGACTTGACACCCCATTTTCAAAGTTCCTAGCGCCAACACCGATGGAGTATTGGTGCGTGCAAAACAGCAACAGGTGGCTGTGGCCTGCGGGCCGGTTCTAATACTAATCAAATATTCAAGGGCCTTGACTTTGACACATAGGCACTAGGAAAATATTAAAGGGGAACATTATCACCAGACCTATGTAAGCGTCAATATATACCTTGATGTTACAGAAAAAAGACCATATATTTTTTTATCCGATTTCCGAACTCTAAATGGGTGAATTTTGGTGAATTAAACGCCTTTCTATTATTCGCTCTCGGAGCGATGACGTCACGTTGTGACGTCACATCGGGAAGCAATCCGCCATTTTCTCAGACACATTACAAACACCGAGTCAAATCAGCTCTGTTATTTTCCGTTTTTTTCGACTGTTTTCCGTACCTTGGAGACATCATGCCTCGTCGGTGTGTTGTCGGAGGGTGTAACAACACGAACAGGGACGGATTCAAGTTGCACCAGTGGCCCAAAGATGCGAAAGTGGCAAGAAATTGGACGTTTGTTCCGCACACTTTACCGACGAAAGCTATGCTACGACAGAGATGGCAAGAATGTGTGGATATCCTGCGACACTCAAAGCAGATGCATTTCCAACGATAAAGTCAAAGAAATCTGCCGCCAGACCCCCATTGAATCTGCCGGAGTGTGTGAGCAATTCAGGGACAAAGGACCTCGGTAGCACGGAAAGCAATGGCGGCAGTTTGTTCCCACAGACGAGCGAGCTAAACCCCCTGGATGTCTTGGCTCACACCGTCCCTTATGCCACCGAAGATGATCAAGAGAAGAATATCGACCCTAGCTTCCCTGGCCTGCTGACATCAACTCCAAAACTGGACAGATCAGCTTTCAGGAAAAGATAGCGGATGAGGGTATGTCTACAGAATATATTAATTGATGAAAACTGGGCTGTCTGCACTCTCAAAGTGCATGTTGTTGCCAAATGTATTTCATATGCTGTAAACCTAGTTCATAGTTGTTAAGTTTCCTTTAATGCCAAACAAACACATACCAATCGTTGGTTAGAAGGCGATCGCCGAATTCGTCCTCTGGCTGTCGTGTCGTTCTCGTCGGTTTCGCTTGCATACGGTTCAAACCGATATGGCTCAATAGCTTCAGTTTCTTCTTCAATTTCGTTTTCGCTACCTGCCTCCACACTACAACCATCCGTTTCAATACATGCGTAATCTGTTGAATCGCTTAAGCCGCTGAAATCCGAGTCTGAATCCGAGCTAATGTCGCTATAGCTTGCTGTTCTATGCGCCATGTTTGTTTGTGTTGGCTTCACTATGTGACGTCACAGGAAAATGGACGGGTGTATATAACGATGGTTAAAATCAGGCACTTTGAAGCTTTTTTTTAGGGATATTACGTGATGGGTAAAATTTTGAAAAAAACTTCGAAAAATAAAATAAGCCACTGGGAACTGATTTTTAATGGTTTTAACCCTTCTGAAATTGTGATAATGTTCCCCTTTAATGCATGAATGACAGGGCGCTTCGTCTGACAAGTTTACCGTTTGATTAAAAAAGCCCAAAGGAAATCCTGATTAGGGCCCCTGGGTGTCTTTGGGTCTCAGATTTGATGTCGAAAAGAGTGGTCGACCATATATGTCGGCCTGGACCCAAGCGAGCCCTTTGAAGTAATGAACAGAACCCATGAGCCACTTAAAAAGCTTCCTCAGTAAGCTAAAGACGGACATGCTCAAAATTATGTTTTTATTTGGAATAGTAAAAGTCATACCGTAGGCATTTTCAATTAAGAATTTGCAAGGTCACAGCTGATAAAGAAATACCGGTGCATAATTAAGAGTAAACGCTGTGCTTATTCCATGCAGGGCGAGTGGGTAACATCCACACACAATGCATCGGTAAGCAGTTGGTTTTTGGCTGCAGGGACTTTGACAGGCTCCATTAGCCAACACTTGACTCTGACACTGAAGAGTGAACACAGACTGCAACTCTCAGACCCCCCTGGGTCCCGTTTACCTCAGCAGACCACACCAGACGATAGTCTTAGTGACAAGGAAAAGAATCCAGGAGGTAGAGTCCTGTGAATTCCACAGCAAGGAAACATCAAGGAAAGAATATTACAAAGGATAGATCAGTGGTCACCTTACTAATGCACAATCTGCTAGCAGCATATCATCAGTCATGTTGTTTTGATATTTCCTCTAATGGTCAGTGGGGAAAAAACAGACAAAAAAAGATGGTAGACCACCTTCAAGAAGGCGGTCTGGGCCAAGACTACAAGGAATACTTTCCAGCTGGTTTGTGTGACTTTGCAGTAATCAAGAGAGGAATCTGTTGGTTTTGCAATGTACAATGAGATGGTTTGAGACTTTGGGGTTTATTGCTGGAGAAAAGTCGAATGTAATTGGAGAAGATTCTGGCAAACGATGAAAAGGACCGGCCAAGTTTCCAAGGACCATCTTGCACATTACAACCTCCATTCCCAAACAAATTGGGATATTGTGTAAAGGGAAAGGTAAATACAAGTAAGACGATGCATTGACTGGCAATTTAATGCTACACGACTCTGACACAAACCTCCAACAAGGTTGTAAGATCCCAAATCGAATGATCACCTGGTGTGCACCTCTCTAGTATAGTCGGCTCGTGCAAGTGCCTGAAATTGTTCATCAGGGCCCGTTTAGTCAAAGGTAATCTAATTGGATTTTGGATCAAATCTTGAAAATGAGTTGTTCAAAACCAAAAATGGACTCTGAAATCAGATGAGAGGACATAAAACTAATAAATACTAATTAGCCACCCTTTGCTCTGATTACTGCTTTGCACACTCTTGGCCTTCTCTGGATGAGCTTTAAGTGAAGTAAAAAACATTTCAGATGTCTACCTCTTGAAGCTCACAATGTTGTCCTTAAATAAAATAGTGAACATAATAGACAACTTGTCTTTTAGTAGTAAGTAAGCAAACAAAGGCTCCTAATTAGTCTGTTGACATATGCAGTAACATATTGTGTCATTTATCATTCTATTATTTTGTCAAAATTATTAAGGACAAGCTGTAAACATTTATTATTAATCCACTTGTTCATTTACTGTTAATATCTGCTTATTTTCCGTTTCAACATGTTCTAGCTACACTTCTGTTAAAATGTAATAATCATTTATTCATCAGTTGTTTGATACTTAACACTAGTTTTGGATGATACCACACATTTAGGTATCAATCCGATACCAAACAGTTACAGGATCATACATTGGTCATATTCAAAGTCCTCATGTGTCCAGGGACGTATTTCCTGAGTTTATAAACATAATATGAATTTTAAAAAGAAAAAAAGATTTTGTGATGCTAAAAAATATCCAGGTGCTCATAGTAGTATCGACTAGATATGCTACTGTACTTGGTATCATTACAGTGGATGTCAGGTGTAGATCCACCCATGGCATTTGTTTACATTCAGGCACGCTAGCTTTCGTTAGCGGTGACGCCGGTGAGCTATTGTATCCTCCTACGGTGTGTAGTGAAGCATGTTTAGCTATTCCTCGTCGTGCAGGGATGACTTATAAAAAAACTTACTTTGTCGCCATGGAGACCAGGATTAGTGATTTAGAAGTAAAACACTGCCGACTGCGGATGGATGTTAGCTGCTAGATAGCTAGCCATGTCTTAAAGCACCTCTTCCTGAGGGCGTTTCAGTGTTATAACTTCACCTTTATCTTTACTTTTTACGCCAAAATGCATCCATTCTCCCTTTTCTGTCTAAAACACTGTCTGCTTGTAAGTACTACATGATTGTGCGCTGCCGAACATGCTCCTCTGCTCGTAAACCCGTCATGACAACGCGCCGTCATGCCCGTTAAAAAATAAAAAAATTGGAAACTGGTACTTTTCAAACAGAGTATAGTACTGTTTTTGATTTATTAGTACTGTGATACTATACTAGTACCGGTATACTGTACAACCCGACACTGTAGTATATAAGGGTGTAACGGTACACAAAAATTTCGGTTCGGTACATACCTCAGTTTAGAGAACACGGTTCGGTTCATTTTCGGTACAGTAAGAAAACAACAAAATATACATTTTTGGGTTATTTATTTACCAAATTTGCAAAATCTTCCACCAAAAATATTTTTCTTAGTTGAATATTTGATGTGAAGTAATGGGAACCTTGGATAGGTCAATAATTCATAATAACATTGATTTTGATTCAATATTATGTTTTGAGCGATGACAGTTTGAAAGAAAAAAAACCAGCTTTGTTTTATTAGTCAACATTGCAACTTTTTCTAAATTACATTTAACCTTAAAGCTTTTTTCATTTCACTTTTGTTATGTTTTTGTTTATTTTAATAGTATTTTTAGAAAGTGCCGTGGGCCTTTAAAACAATAGCTGTGGGCCGCAAATGGTCTCCGGGGCACACTTTTGACAACCCTGCTATAGATAATAAAAAATTAAATCGGATAAATCTATGGATAAAAAGCAGAGCCTGGCGACGCATGCGCGTTTATCATAACTCTCTCGCTTTCTCTGTCTCTGCCCCTCCCTCAAGAATGCTGCAGTG
Organism: Nerophis lumbriciformis; assembly: GCF_033978685.3. NCBI lineage: Eukaryota > Metazoa > Chordata > Actinopteri > Syngnathiformes > Syngnathidae > Nerophis > Nerophis lumbriciformis. The sequence continues at coordinate 10,793,633 of NC_084557.2, read as the reverse complement.
CGCACAATTTGTTTTGTTTTTAACCCCTTCTTAACCCTGAACGTACATTGAAAATACACGCAACTCTAACTCAAAATGCCGGACATTTGAGGCATTTAAGAAACTCCGCCTTGACAGCGCCGCAAAAGAGGACATGTCCGGTGAAAAGAGGACGTATGGTCAGTCTATCCTAGCCTGTTAGCTGCTAGCTACCATGAATTGATTTACGTGGACCCCGACTTAGACAAGTTGAAAAACTTATTGGGGTGTTACCATTTAGTGGTCAATTGTACGGAATATGTAATGTACTGTGCAATCTACTAATAAAAGTTTCAATCAATCAATCAATCAGCATGCCGTGTGTTGTGCCGCGGTGTGCATTGTTTACACAACGTGCGTTACGCTACTTAAAGGGGAACATTATCACCAGACCTATGTAAGCGTCAAAATATACCTTGATGTTGCAGAAAAAAGACCATATATTTTTTTAACCGATTTCCGAACTTAAATGGGTGAATTTTGGCGAATTAAATATTCACTCTCGGGGCGATGACGTCACAACGTGACGTCGCATCGGGAAGCAATCCGCCATTTTCTCAAACACCGGGTCACAACAGCTCTGTTATTTTCCGTTTTTTCGACTGTTTTCCGTACCTTGGAGACATCATGCCTCGTCGGTGTGTTGTCGGAGGATGTAACAACACGAACAGGGACGGATTCAAGTTGCACCAGCGGCCCAAAGATGCGAAAGTGGCAAGAAATTGGACGTTTGTTCCGCACACTTTACCGACGAAAGCTATGCTACGACAGAGATGGCAAGAATGTGTGGATATCCTGCGACACTCAAAGCAGATGCATTTCCAACGATAAAGTCAAAGAAATCTGCCGCCAGACCCCCATTGAATCTGCCGGAGTGTGTGAGCAATTCAGGGACAAAGGACCTCGCTAGCACGGCAAGCAATGGCGGCAGTTTGTTCCCGCAGACGAGCGAGCTAAACCCCCTGGATGTCTTGGCTCACACCGTCCCAAGATGATCAAGAGAAGAATATCGACCCTAGCTTCCCTGGCCTGCTGACATGAGGGTATGTCTGCAGAATATATTAATTGATGAAAATTGGGCTGTCTGCACTCTCAAAGTGCATGTTGTTGCCAAATGTATTTCATATGCTGTAAACCTAGTTCATAGTTGTTAGTTTCCTTTAATGCCAAACAAACACATACCAATCGTTGGTTAGAAGGCGATCGCCGAATTCATCCTCGCTTTCTCCCGTGTCGCTGGCTGTCGTGTCGTTTTCGTCGGTTTCGCTTGCATACGGTTCAAACCGATATGGCTCAATAGCTTCAGTTTCTTCTTCAATTTCGTTTTCGCTACCTGCCTCCACACTACAACCATCCGTTTCAATACATTCGTAATCTGTTGAATCGCTTAAGCCGCTGAAATCTGAGTCTGAGTCCGAGCTAATGTCGCTATAGTTTGCTGTTCTTTCCGCCATGTTTGTTTGTGTTGGCTTCACTATGTGACGTCACAGGAAAATGGACGGGTGGTTAAAATCAGGCACTTTGAAGCTTTTTTTTTAGGGATATTGCGTGATGGGTAAAATTTTGAAAAAAACTTCGAAAATTATAATAAGCCACTGGGAACTGATTTTTAATGGCTTTAACAATTCTGAAATAGTGATAATGTTCCCCTTTAATATGTCCGTGTGGAAACTTGTTCGGTACACCTCCGAACCGAACCGGAACCCCCGTACCGAAACGGTTCAATACAAATACCGTTACACCCCTAGTAGTATAGCTTTACCTTTCTCTCTACAGTAAGTGGGAACAATGCTTATTCTACTATAAAGTGTCAGTGGCATGAGATTAGATTTTCAAAGTTATTAAGACGCATAATTGCTTACTTGACCTTATTTGACTAAGTTCCAACAAGCTTGCACGGATGACGGATTCTGTCGGTCACGTTCCTTCTCAAAGCGACCCTATTTGGATATTCAGACCCCCGTCATTTATCACGGCCGTAATCCGTGTTCAGCTCCTAAAGCCCTGCATGACGCCGCTCCTTCCAGGACGCGGCTTTTGCAGGCAAGTCATTTAACTTCCTGCCTTGGATTGTGTTTGCTTAACATTAGAACACACCGCTCAGGGCAGAAGCTCAGAGTGTGTTTAAGCTGCACATCAAACAGGAGGGGAGCGTCAGGACAGTCGAAGCCAGCTAAAATATACACATTTGATTTGTGTACCAACACCTTTAACCACCGTCCCCGGCGTTTTGCTTGCCAATTAGTTCCTAAATGTAAGTTAGTGCCAGGGATGACATATTCCTAGCTCCACATTCCAACTCTTTCTAAATTGCATCAGAGCAGCCCCTCAGAGAGGTGCAGTCTCCACAGCCTAATTAGGAGCTCCACCGGCTGCTGTCAGCAAGCACCATCCCAGCTCTCAAAGCCAGAACCCGAGAGCTTGTGATCTGTCTTAAAATTTCTCGCCGAGAGCCTCTTCCCATCCGCCGGGCGACTATCGCAAAATAGGTCAGCGAGAATGAGGATGGGATGCCGCTCGTGGTCAGATGAGAAAAGCATTTGAAGTGAGTCGAGCCAAGAGGTCTTGTGTGTGATGCATAAAACATGTCCTTTCATCACTTACAGTACACTCTGATGCCACACCACGCTGCTTGAAGGGGGCCAAACTGGCCATCACTGCACCACACTATATCTTGTTAGTGGGAGGATTTGGGTTTTACGTTCAAAAAAGGGTTGCTAAAATATGAGGTAAAAACAGATTTATTAATCTATTACTTTTCAAATCCAGTACTTGTCAAATCACATGCTTGACTGCGGACGCAATTATGTTGATTGGAGTCCTTTGAAGTCACTGGAATAGTCATGACTACGGAAGGGCGTCGTTTGAATTCGGTCCATTCCGGTTCCTCGTTTCGCATCCCTATGTTTCTTAAAGGGGAACATTATCACCAGACCTATGTAAGCGTCAATATATACCTTGATGTTGCAGAAAAAAGACCATATATTTTTTTAACCGATTTCCGAACTCTAAATGGGTGAATTTTGGCGAATTAAACGCCTTTCTATTATTCGCTCTCGGAGCCATGACGTCACAACACATTACAAACACCGAGTCAAATCAGCTCTGTTATTTTCCGTTTTTTCGACTGTTTTCGGTACCTTGGAGACATCATGCCTCGTCGGTGTGTTGTCGGAGGGTGTAACAACACGAACAGGGACGGATTCAAGTTGCACCAGTGGCCCAAAGATGCGAAAGTGGCAAGAAATTGGACGTTTTATTCCGCACACTTTACCGACGAAAGCTATGCTACAACAGAGATGGCAAGAATGTGTGGATATCCTGCGACACTCAAAGCAGATGCATTTCCAACGATAAAGTCAAAGAAATCTGCGAGCGGATGAGGGTATGTCTACAGAATATATTAATTGATGAAAACTGGGCTGTCTGCACTCTCAAAGTGCATGTTGTTGCCAAATGTATTTCATATGCTGTAAACCTAGTTCATAGTTGTTAGTTTCCTTTAATGCCAAACAAACACATACCAATCGTTGGTTAGAAGGCGATCGCCGAATTCGTCCTCGCTTTCTCCCGTGTCGCTGGCTGTCGTGTCGTTTTCGTCGGTTTCGCTTGCATACGGTTCAAACCGATATGGCTCAATAGCTTCAGTTTCTTCTTCAATTTCGTTTTCGCTACCTGCCTCCACACTACAACCATCCGTTTCAATACATGCGTAATCTGTTGAATCGCTTAAGCCGCTGAAATCAGAGTCTGAATCCGAGCTAATGTCGCTATAGCTTGCTGTTCTTTCCGCCATGTTTGTTTGTGTTGGCTTCACTATGTGATGTCACAGGAAAATGGACGGGTGTATATAACGATGGTTAGAATCAGGCACTTTGAAGCTTTTTTTTTTAGGGATATTGCGTGATGGGTAAAATTTTGAAAAAAACTTCGAAAATTAAAATAAGCCACTGGGAACTGATTTTTAATGGTTTTAACCCTACTGAAATTGTGATAATGTTCCCCTTTAACGCTGATTCTTTAAAGAGTCAGGGTCAAACATGTACTATTTTCAAGCAATATATAAATAGCAATCCTTTGAACTTGCATATTAATGCAGAGGTTACTGCATTTACTCCATTATATTTACTTAAGTAAACTGTACTTGTCAGAGTACCGTATTTTTCGGACTTAAAATCCTTTCATTTTCTCAAAAATCGACAGTGCGCCTTATAACCCGGTGCGCCTAATGTACGGAATAATTCTGGTTGTGCTTAAAGTTAAAGTTAAAAGTACCAATGATTGTCACACACACACTAGGTGTGGCGAAATTATTCTCTGCATTTGACCCATCACCCTTGATCACCCCCTGGGAGGTGAGGGGAGCAGTGGGCAGCAGCGGTGGCCGCGCCCGGGAATCATTTTGGTGATTTAACCCCCAATTCCAACCCTTGATGCTGAGTGCCAAGCAGGGAGGTAATGGGTCCCATTTTTATAGTCTTTGGTATGACTCGGCCGGGATTTGAACTCACAACCTACCGATCTCAGGGCGGACACTCTAACCACTAGGCCACTGAGTAGGTACCGACCTTTGAAGCAATTTTATTTGGTACATGGTGTAATGATAAGTGTGACCGGTAGATGGTAGTCACACATAATATATACGTGTAGACTGCAATATGACGCCAGTAGGGCTGCAACAACTAATCGATTATAAAAATAGTTGGCAATTAATTTAGTCATCGATTCGTTGGATCGCGCAGAGGCTCCTTTTTTTTTAAATTGTTTTATTTTTTATAAACCTTTATTTATAAACTGCAACATGTACAAACAGCTGAGAAACAATAATCAAAATAAGTATGGTGCCAGTATGCTGGGTTTTTTTTCAATAAAATACTGGAAAGGATAGAAATGTAGTTTGTCTCTTTTATCCGATTATTAATCGATTAATCGAAGTAATAATCAACAGATTAATTAATTATCAAATTAGTTGTTAGTTGCAGCCCTAGACGCCAGTAAAAAACACCAAAACTTAAAATGTTCCATTGAAAATAAAGAACATTACACACGGCACTCAAAAATCTGTCAAAATGTTTTAGTATGACTTTGAAGCCGCACCACTTGATGGATTGTCGGCCCAGTACGGCTACCGTAGTCAGAGATACAAGTATTACTATGGTGTGTGTATAAGGACCGCAAAAAAGCACTCATTAGCAGACATATTGTCTGGCGTTTTGTTTCGCAATATAATGCAAAACCAACTTTTCTTACCTTCTGGTACCTGCTGATCTGTATTTTGGATCTGCATAAGTGCTGAAAATTTGCACACGTCCGCCATTGTAGTCCGTGTCGACACCGTAGTCGATAAGCTTCTTCTTTTTCTCTTTCTTCTTGTTATGGGACATTCATCGTCCGCTGTTGCCATTTCTAATATAAAGTAGTGTAAAGTTCTTACTTATATCTGTCAGTAAACCTGCTATAGAAGCGCTAAAAACTGTAGTGAGTTTACATTATTCACCCAAGGAACTTTAGATATTAGAGGGTTCTGGTCGGACAGTTTTTTACGGGACACATTTCCGGCGTTGTTGTTGCACTAGTGAGCCACGGATGAGGAGATGCTGCTCCGTTATTGATCGAAGTAAAGTCTGAATGTCATTAAAACAGTTAGCTCCATCTTTTAGGATAGGATAGGATAGAATAGGTCTTTTTTGTCATTGCACAAGTACAACAAAACTTTGTTTTCAGCACAAACCCGTTCAAGATTAGACAAACAAACAGTGTACAGGGTTACAGAACAGGAATGCTGATGGTTCGCCCCAAGGTGCCCCGTAAAATATGGGAAAAAGGTAAACGCTGGGGAAGGATGAGTAAAAAAATACAATCTAGACTGAATTCCTAAGGGGGCCCAGTCTGGAGTGGGAAAAAAACCTCCATAGCAAAGCACATATACATATTACAACGTACATCTCAAGATATCTAGCAACAGAGGGGAGGGAGTGGGGGGCCATGGTGGCAGGCCGCAGCTCTCAGGCGATGCCCATCCTTCCATCACTACTATGGGATTTGCGTCGTTTTGACACTTTTTCCACTACCATTCTTGCACGCTACACCGCTACAACAAAGATGACGGGGAGAAGACGCTGTGGAAGGTGAGCCACGTAAATAAGACCGCCCACAAAACAGCGCATCCTGAAGCGACTGTCAGAAAGCGACTTTAAGATTATCTGTAAAACATCATCTATGCAACATTTTGACCAAAGAACCACCATTACAAGTTATGTAGACCACAAGGAAGTGTTTTATTTGTAGAAAAAAAAAAAAAACATAATATGATCCCTTTAATGTAACCTGACTCTTGCCAGATTCTTGTAGTTCGCTGAGCTTCACACAAAGATCTGAGATCAAGATAGCAAACAATAATGAACCAATCAGGATCGCCGGGCGGGATTTCATCGATGTGACGTAGCGCCGAAAGCGACTGTTTGATTCAAACAACAATGGCGGCACGCCGCGAGGAGTCGTGTGCTGACATTGCTTCTGCTATTGCAACTGTTTTGCGACATGGATCATCTACTGACATTGCTGCGTTGTTTCAGTAAAAGTTCTCTTAACTTTTCGCTCTGTCGTTATCCAATATGTCGGCTGTTCTGTTTTGGATTTCCCGGCGTGGCTCTCATCAGCGTCACGGCTTGATTTCCATGTGAGTGCTTGAAGTAGCACGTCATTCAAGATAAGTGAAGTGAATTTGAAGTGAAGTGTATTATATTTATATAGCGCTTTTCTCTAGTGACTCAAAGCACTTTACATAGTGAAACCCAATATCTAAGTTACATTTAAACCAGTGTGGGTGGCACTAGGAGCAGGTGGGTAAAGTGTCTTGCCCAAGGACACAACAGCAGTGACTAGGATGGCGGGGATCGAACCTGCAACCCTCAAGTTGCTGGCACAGCCGCTCTACCAACCGAGCTATACCGCTCACATACGATGATTTTTTCACAAGGCCCCGCCTTCTGAAATACATCTCTGTGGAGGGGGGCGTGGCCTGCGGGCCTGCCGCGAAGCGGGGTGTGGAAGGACTGGCCTCGAAGCACAGCTGGCAGGTGATTGGATTACCCAGCTGGGGCTGATCATCCAATCACCTGCCATGCTTATTAGCAGCAGCTGGGCCGAAACACGGGTGTTGGAGTTGGAGCGAGAGAGAGACACACTAGAGAGCAAAGCAGAGCCACGCCTTACTATATAAGGCTGAAAAGCAAACCATACTGGTGTATGAAAATAAAATAATTGATCCAACCAGTGTGTGTTGGTCAGGAGAACCCACTAGAGGGCAACCTCTACAATCTCCTATTGAGAAGTCCCAGATCCGGCCAGAGTCAGGTTACCTTTAATGCATACTTGCCAACCTTGAGACCTCCAATTTCGGGAGGTGGGGGGTGGGGGCGTGGTTAAGAGGGGAGGAGTATATTTACAGCTAGAATTCACCAAGTCAAGTATTTCATATATATATATATATATATATATATATATATATATATATATATATATATATATATATCCCCCGCGACCCCAAAGGGAATAAGCGGTAGAAAATGGATGGATGGATGGATATATATATATATATATATATATATATATATATATATATATATATATATATATAAGAAATAATTGACTTTCAGTGAATTCTAGCTATAAATATATATTTTTTTATTATATATATATATATATATATATATATATATATATATATATATATATATATATATATATATATATATATATATAAATAAAAGAAATACTTGAATTTCAGTGTTCATTTATTTACACATATACACACACATAACACTCATCTACTCATTGTTGAGTTAAGGGTTGAATTGTCCATCCTTGTTCTATTCTCTGTCACTATCTTTCTAACCATGCTGAACTCTGATGATGCATTGCTGTGGGCACGCACAAAAGTGATTTCATCAAATGCACTAGATGGCAGTATTGTCCTGTTTAAGAGTGTCACAACATTGCTGTTTACGGCAGACGAACTGCTTTACTGTAGACGTTGTTTATATTGTTGGAAAGTGGACTCAGGTCCGCATGGAGCTGGAGGGGGCGTGGCCTCCAGCTTGGCCTGAATTTCGGGAGATTTTCGAGAGAAAATTTGTCCCGGGAGGTTTTCGGGAGAGGCGCTGAATTTCGGGAGTCTCCCGGAAAATCCGGGAGGGTTGGCAAGTATGCTTTAATGCGCCTTTTGTATGAATATAGACCTGACTGGACCCCTTCATCGGCAGACTGCCTTATAATCCGGTGCGCCCTATGGTGCGAAAAAGTACGGTAAGTTTTCATGCAAGACCTAAAAGGCGAGTCCTGCGGTTGAGTCCTTCCTCCAGTGCACATTCTGCAGGGGAGAAGTAGCCTACATTATTGCAGCTGAGGCTGGAAAGATGGTGGAGAGCGAGAGCTACAGACATTCCTGCAGCCTGACTGTCACCATGAAGGCCTGACCATGAGTCCGCAAATCGACAGACTCTCATCTACATGAAACCCTCGCCCCTGCAGGCGCGCATGTGGTCCCGAGTCTATCGAGAAATGTGCAGTTGGTTAAAAGGTTGCGTAACGGGAGACTTGGAGGTGATGCGCTCCTGTGGCAGCGGCGGCGGTGCTTGTGGCGAGGCTCAATAATTCGGCTTACATACCAGCTCAGAAGCCGTCTGCTGCAAATGAAATCACGTATGTGACGTTTTCCTCCATAGAAGGAGATGGAAAGAAATGACATGATGATTAAGTTCAAAGGCATGGAGCCCGCGGTCTGTTTGTGTTCCTGGTGAGAAGATAGAGGAGATGCCATGGAAGAAAATGGCTGTGGAGGATCTCCTTCATGCATTCATGTATAGACAGAATGTACAGTACTCATTAAACCTTGTGAGGCCTGTTCGATTCCCCTTTCCTTCCTCCTCTCACTGCTGGTTTATGTAACTTACTGTGTGGCCATGTTGGCCAAGACTCCAGCCTGAACACGCCGCTGTCAAGAAATGGCACACTTTTTTCCCGCACGCAAATATTCATAACAATACGGAACGCGTTCACACACAGAAGAAGCAACACGCTCAGACAATCTTGACCACAAGGTGATGTTTTACCAAAAGGGAATTTATCCCTCAATGATAAATGTCGCACTTTCGTTAAGTTAGAATAATAGTCATCAATTACAGAGACAGATGGCTTGAGAGGCCTGGAATGACGTACCTGCGGTAAGGAAAGTCTCACTGGAAAATGATTTACATTCCACCACTGAGTTATGGCAACAAACTCGGAGGATTTGAGGCGGGCGAATCGATCCAGACATCGATAATATCAATATCAAGGGTTGTAACTGTGTTTGGCTCGATACTACCGTGATGAGATCTGTTACGGTTGTACAGGGGCATACTTGCCAACCCTCCCGGATTTTCCGGGAGACTCCCGAGATTCAGCGCCTCTCCCGAAAACCTACCGGGACAAATTTTCTCACGAAAATCTCCCGAAATTCAGGCGGAGCTGGCCTCCAGCTCCATGCGGACCTGAGTGACGTGTCGACAGCTTGTTTTCACGTCCGCTTTCCCACAATGTAAACAGCGTGCCTGCCCAATCACGTTATAACTGTAGAATGATCGAGGGCGAGTTCTTGGTTTCTTATGTGGGTTTATTGTTAGGCAGTTTCATTAACGTCCTCCCAGCGTGGTAACAACACACAACAACAGCAGTCACGTTTTCGTCTACCGTAAAGCAGTTCGTCTGCCGTAAACAGCAATGTTGTGACACTCTTAAACAGGACAATACTGCCATCTACTGTACATGCATATGTGACAATAAAATCTATGGCTTTTAGAGAGTGCAGTGCACAACTGCGCACACAACAAGGAGACGAAGCAGAAGAACGAGGAAGATACAGCCATGGCGACGCCAACGCCGAGTAAGATGAAGAAATACGCTTGTAAGTTCCAAACCGCAGCTGCGATTGGACCTGGATAGCCTCCAGGAAGAAGTAGTGGACTACCAAGTGCTTGGCAGTGAAGATCTTCCGCAGGAAGCAAAAATTGACCGATTTTGGGCCATGCTTGGAAGAGATGGAAGATTCCAGACTCTAGTGCTTTTGATGAAAGCACTTTTGTGCGTGCCACACAGCAATGCATCATCAGAGAGGGTGTTCAGCATGGTTAGAAAAATAGTGACAGAGAATAGAACAAGGATGGACAATTCAACCCTTAACTCAACAATGAGTAGATGAGTGTTGTGTGTGTGTATATGTGTAAATAAATGAACACTGAAATTCAAGTATTTCTCTTATTTTTATATATATATATATATATATATATATATATATATATATATATATATATATAGAAAGAGAAACTGTTTATTATTTACCGTCCAGACCTGTCATCCCTCAACAAGCGCAGCGAAATTGTAACAGCATGCCGCCATAGACGGAAACACCTCCTAGGTAACACATGAGCCAATCACCACGCCCCTAAGCCAGCCTGTACCCACCCACTCTGTGCCCTATATAAACCATGGTATGCGAATGCTCCCATTAAAATCTCCTGATGATTGAGGGTACCCCCCCTCATGAAACAGGCCTGTAGAGATGAAATAGTCTTGTGATTTTTTTTCCCACACATACATATATATATATATATATATATATATATATATATATATATATATATATATATATATATATGTATATATTATATATATATGAAATACTTGACTTGGTGAATTTTAGCTGTAAATATACTCCTCCCCTCTTAACGACGCCCCCAACCATGCCCCCGCCCCGCCCCACGAAATCGGAGGTCTCAAGGTTGGCAAGTATGTACAGGGGAAGAAGACGGCACCGACAACAGGGACGTCGTTTAGCTCTATTTATTATATATATTAGGGGTGTAACGGTACACAAAAATTTCGGTTTGGTACGTACCTCGGTTTAGAGGTCACGGTTCGGTTCATTTTCGATACAGTAAGAAAACAACAAAATATACATTTTTGGTTTATTTACCAAATTTGCAAAATCTTCCACCAAAAATATTTTTCTTAGTGGAATATTTGGTGTGAAGTAATCGGAACCTTGGATAGGTCAATAATTCATAATAACATTGATTTTGATTCAATATTATGTTTTGAGCAATGACAGTTTGAAAGAAAAAAAACCAGCTTTGTTTTATTAGTCAACATTGCAACTTTTTCTAAATTACATTTAACCTTTAAGCTTTTTTATTTCATTTTTGTTATGTTTTTATTTATTTTAATAGTATTTTTAGAATGTGCCGTGGGCCTTTAAAACATTAGCTGTGGGCCGAAAATGGCCTCCGGGGCACACTTTTGACACCGCTTCTATAGATAATAAAAAATTAAATCTGATAAATCTATGGATAAAAAGCAGAGCCTGGCGACGCATGCGCGTTTATCATAACTCTCTCGCTCTCTCTGTCTCTGCCCCTCCCTCACCAATGCTGCTGCGCGCACAATTTGTTTTGTTTTTAACCCCTTCTTAACCCTGAACGTACATTGAAAATACACGCAACTCTAACTCAAAATGCCGGACATTTGAGGCATTTAAGAAACTCCGCCCTGACAGCTCCGCAAAAGAGGACATGTCCGGTGAAAAGAGGACGTATGGTCAGTCTATCGTAGCCCGTTAGCTGCTAGCTTTGTGCCGCGGTGTGCATTGTTTACACAACGTGCGTTACGCTACTTAATATGTCCGTGTGGAAACTCGTTCGGTACCGAAACGGTTCAATACAAATACACGTACCGTTACACCCCTAATATATATATATATATATATATATATATATACAAAACTATGGAGTGTGGAACAGGGGTTAGTGCATGTGCCTCACAATACGAAGGTCCTGAGTAGTCCTGGGTTCAATCCCGGGCTCGGGATCTTTCTGTGTGGAGTTTGCAAGTTCTCCCCGTGACTGCGTGGGTTCCCTCCGGGTACTCCGGCTTCCTCCCACCTCCAAAGACATGCACCTGGGGATAGGTTGATTGGCAACACTAAATGGTCCCTAGTGTGTGAATGTGAGTGTGAATGTTGTCTGTCTATCTGTGTTGGCCCTGTGATGAGGTGGCGACTTGTCCAGGGTGTACCCCGCCTTCCGCCCAAATGCAGCTGAGATAGGCTCCAGGACCCCCCGCGACAAGTGGTAGAAAATGGATGGATGGATGGAGTGTGAAACTACTCCAAATGTGTATGTGTGTTACCAGAGTGTTGAGTGAGAGGGGGTGTAGACCACATGGAAGTGTTTTACATTTAGAAAAAAAAAAAATCATAATATGACCCCTTTAATGCGCCCTATAACCCGGTGCGTCTTTTGTATGAAAATAAACCTGAATCGACCCACTCATCGGCAGTGCGCCTTTTAATCCGGTGCGCCCTATGGTCTGGAAAATACAGTAGTTGTTAAATAAAACCTTTGCTTTATTTTTAATGAATATTTAGACCTACTCCGCTATTGTATTTTAATGTTGGTCATTATGGTGGTACTTGGAGAGTTTTCTGCAGTGAAAAAAGTTTGAGAAACACTGGCTTAAACAAGTATATGTAATTGTAGGTAAGGAGGTATTCATTTTATTGATATTATTACCGTATTTTTCGGAGTATAAGTCGCACCGGAGTATAAGTCGCACCTGCCGAAAATGCATAATAAAGAAGGAAAAAAACATATATAAGTCGCATTTTGGGGGGAAATGTATTTGATAAAAGCCAACACCAAGAATAGACATTTGAAAGGCAATTTAAAATAAATAAAGAATAGTGAACAACAGGCTGAATAAGTGTACGTTATATGAGGCATAAATAACCAACTGAGAACGTGCCTGGTATGTTAACGTAACATATTATGGTAAGAGTCATTCAAATAACTATAACATATAGAACATGCTATACGTTTACCAAACAATCTGTCACTCCTAATCGCTAAATCCCATGAAATCTTATACGTCTAGTCTCTTACGTGAATGAGCTAAATAATATTATTTGATATTTTACGGTAATGTGTTAATCATTTCACACATAAGTCGCTCCTGAGTATAAGTCGCACCCCCGACCAAACTATGAAAAAAACTGCGACTTATAGTCCGAAAAATACGGTACATTGTGTCATAATATTATGTTTATATATTGATAAATTGTTCACGGTTAATTGCTAGTTTTGGGGTTTGTGGTAAATGTCCTGTGTTTTATTGTGATTACAGTAAATCCCGGGGTGTTCACAGAGGCTACTTTCAGAGATCACTCGTAAATAGCAAATAAATGCAACTGGGACGCCCATAAAAAAATAAAAATGTTTAGACTGTAATAAAACCTTGATAATGCTGCTGCGTCAAAACGCCACTGTACGCTACGCCGGCTCGATCTTCCTTCTCCAAACCACAAACAAATGTTCCCTTCCTGTAAAATGCTAAATCGGTTATTACCAAATTATTAGTAATGAGACATGTTTTTAGACAATCACTTTTCGAAATAACAAACCATAACTTTTTACCAAATATATGAACATGAAAGCTAAATATGCATATGAAGAAATACTTCCTGGTGATGCTAATGTGTGCATATCAGTAGACTCAAAGGCACTGGATGCTAAAAAATGGTTAGCTCCATGCTAAAGATTTACAATCCAAGTATGGAAACCAAAGAAGTGGTGCGAGAGTGAAAACAGGATGACAGCGCCTCACAGCTGACTAGCGTGCCGCCATAAAACTCCCAAGCAAGTCCAGAGCGCACTTTTTCCCAGACTCCATATCAACGAGCCGTTATCTGCAGCCCGACTGCACACTTCCTCTCAGACGGCTGTAAATAAAGTGGACTTTCTTAAGTCTACTTTCCCAGATCATCAGTTTGAATGCATTTGTATTTTCTCCACTGGGAACTCTTTTGGATGTCGGATGGTTTTCGTCCCAAGTAGACGTCGGGTCAACTGGAGACCTGAAATTGTCCGCAGGTGTGAATGGTTATTTTTGTTTGTGTCCTTACAGATGCAGATGGGATAGGACCCAGCTCACAGACCCTCAACAGAATATGTTGTAAAAATGAATTGAAGCATTTTAGAGTCTGTCGTACAATTTCTATTCTACCTAGTGTTTAGTACATGGTGTTTGTTCAGCATGGTTTGCATAAAAAGCCAGGCATAATGCTTGTCCTCATTCGGGTCAATGTTTGAGCTGTCACCTATCCCAGCTTTGGGTGATAAGGCAGGTTAGACTCTGGTCACCAGTCCATCACAGGCCAAGTATACACACTAACATTCACACCTGTGAACAATTCAGACTGAAATGGACCCGAATTGCATGTTTTTGGGATGTGGTGGGAAGGGGAACATGCAAACTTCAAACACAAAATTGAATGAGAATCCCCAGACTTGCAAAACACTATATGACACCGTGCAGGTTTGCCTATATCACCTTAGACCGGACCTGGGCAAATTAAAGCCCGGGGGCGCATGCGGCCCGTTGAGCTTTTCAATCTGGCCCGCCGGACATTCCCAAATAGTTTTTTTTAGATCTTTAAGATGGAAAGTGTAGCTGCCATTATGATGTGCAGTGATGTTTTCAAACTGTCATGTCTGTGTAATCATGTTTTGTTTTAGTCATGTTTTGTTTAGTTATTGGACTCTTTAGTTTCTGGCTTTTCACTCCCTTGTCTTGTTTCCATGATTACCCATTAGTTTCACCTGTTCCACGTTTGGACTCATTGTGCACTCGTGTTTGTCACCATAGCAACCCATTAGTTTTCACCTGTCACATCACGCACCTGTTTCACGTTTTGAGTCACGCACCTGTTTTCGTTAATCATGTCTGTAGTATTTAAGTTCATTGTTTTCAGTTTGTCTTTGTGGTGACATCCCCACAATTATGCTCTGCACATTTCTGACACTTGATTTCATGTCCATCGTTCATGCTGCTCCTTTTAGTCCATGCCAAGTAAGTTTTGTTTATTAATGCTATAGTCTTTTGGTTTCATAGTTTGTTCTCCGCCACTGTGCGCGCTTTTCGTGTGTACTTTATTTTGATATATTAAATAAATCATGTATTTACATTCCCGTCTCGCCCGAGCCAACTTTCCGTTGCATTCCGGAAAAGCAAACACCCAGGACCAAGTCATGACACAAACGACCGTAAGTCTTGAACTATACAAAGTATTTCAATGGTTGGAATCTGTACTTTTGCATGATATACTAGTTACTATGGTAATCTAATTAGTTACTATGGTCATCTAAGTCACAGCAGCTCAGACGAGGCACTAAGCAGTGTGCCAGCCTGAAATGCGGGTGTCAGGGACAGACTCGGAAGGAGATTTTTACAAAAAAGATCTAAAACTTAGTGATATATCAGATATATCAGATTGTAAGTGGGGTTTTTTTACCCTTCACATTCATATTTCGCTGTGTTTGTTGCATTTTTGTTGCTTTTCGCTTGATTGTAAAATATGTGGCTGGAGAGGGGGTTCATATGTTGTCAATATTCAGTGTTTTATCGTTCATAGTTAATATTGTAAATCCCACATTCTTTATTTTCATGTACATTCTATTCTGGGTGTCTTATTCAGTAAAAAAATGGAAAATTCCATTCCGTTTAAGGTGATCTGTCATAACGTGTTTTAATTTTCCTGAGGGAACTCTCCTGAAGGAATCAATAAAGTACTATCTATCTATCTATCTATCTATCTATAACATTTTTAGCATTTAATCAGACATTATTGTCAGGTTTTGTATTAGTGTTCCTAAAAATCAGATATACCAGCCCTCAGACATTTTCTTTCTCTAAATTTGCCCCCCCGAGTCAAAATAATTGCCCAGGCCTGCCTTAGACCAGTGTTTTTCAACTAGTGTGCCGTGAGATACAGTCTGGTGTGCCGTGGGAGATTATGTAATTTCACCTATTTGGGTTAAAAATATTTTTTGCAAACCAGTAATTATAGTCCAGGCATGTGATTTGACCACAATGAAAAAGACTGAAAACATTTCCGGTGCCCTGGTGGGGGGAAAAGGGGGGCGACGCCCCCCGAAGCTCCTGGTTTTTCACCAATTTAACATGCTAAAATGAACAAAGACAGCACCATTTGAAGAAAATATTTTAGTGTTTAAAGACATGAAAACATCATTAATAGAACATACCTTGCTTCAAGTTGTTTCATATGTTTTTGGCGTTTCGCATGTACTTCCAAAGCCTTGAAACCTTGTGATCCATAGTCAATATTATCATGACACCACGTGCACAAAACCTTTCCGGGACGATCGATTTTCCGAATAAAATCACCGAACAAAGTCGTAACTTCCTTCTTCCCAACAGTATCAGTGATTTCCCTTTCCATCCAGTCCCATCGAAACTTATTTTTGACATGTTTATCAATTTCTTTTACTCGTAAAGCGTCCTTTCTCTCGAGAACCGACATCGTTTACATATGGAAAATGGCGGTAATAACCATTATGAATGATGATGTTATTAACGTCATCATTCATAACAGATGTCCTAATTGGTCACAAGGAACATATCGACCAATCAACTACGGCGTAATATAAACTACGTCTCGAATCTTGATTTAGGGTCGGAAAAAAAAACAGAAAAACGGGACATAATTTTTTTTTTTTCCCCGAGATTAAAAAAGACGGAATTCCGACTTTAGACGGAAAAATCACATGCCTGATAGTTTGCAAATGATGTGTTGTTGTTGAGTGTCGGTGCTGTCTAGAGCTCGGCAGAGTAACCGTGTAATACTCTTCCATATCAGTAGGTGGCAGCCGGTAGCTAATTGCTTTGTAGACGTCAGAAACAGCGGGAGGCAGTGTGAAGGTAAAAAGGTATCTTATGCTTAAACCAAAAATAAACAAAAGGTGAGTGCTCTTAATAAAAGGCATTGAAGTTTAGGGAAGGCTATGCAGAATGAAACTAAAACTGAACTGGCTACTGTCATGTCTGTGTGATCATGTTTTGTTTTAGTCATGTTCGGTTTTGTTTTTGGACTTTTTGTGCACTTTTGTTTTGTTTTGTCACCATAGCAACCATTAGTTTTCACCTGTCACGTCACGCACCTGTTTCGCGTTTTGAGTCACGCACCTGCTTTCACTAATCATGTCTATAGTATTTAAGTTCATTGTTTTCAGTTTGTCGTTCTGACGACATCCCGCATTTATGCTTCTGCACACTCTCCACACACCCTTATGACCCTTGCTGCTCTTTTTTCATGCCGGTTCCATGCCAAGTAAGTTTTTGTTTATTAAGCCACAGTTAGTGTTTTTTGTTGTTCATAGTTTCTGCCTTTGTGCAAGTATTTGTTTTCATAGCCAAGTCTTTTCTCCGCCACTGTGCGTGCTTTTCGTTTGTACTTTTTTTTGTAGTTATAGTGTTTAAATAAATCATGTATTCACCTTCACGCCACATCTGGTCCAAATCTTTTGCACCTCGGGAGAACAAACCAAGCCATAGGCCTAGTCTTGACAGCTACAAAGTAAACAAAAACAGAATGCTGGACGACAGCAAAGACTTACTGTGAAGCAAAGACGGCATCCACAATGTACATCCGAACATGACATGACAATCAACAATGTCCCCACAAAGAAGGATAAAAACAACTGAAATATTCTTGATTGCTAAAACAAAGTAGATGCGGGAAATATCGCTCAAAGGAAGACATGAAACTGCTACAGGAAAATACCAAAAAAAGAGAAAAATCCACCAAAATAGGAGCGCAAGACAAGAGGTTTAAAGTCATATCCAACAATTGCGACAACAAGTTTTTACTGTCAACAGAGTTTATGATTTCTGCTGATGGTGTGCCTCCGGATTTTGTCGACGCAAAAAATGTGCCTTGCCTCAAAAAAGGTTGAAAAACACTGCCTTAGACAATACATTTATTTCCGTATTGGATATGCTTTGGTCAACATTGCACATTACATTTTGTACATTTTGCTTCGCTGTCACTTTTATAACCCGTTTTTTGAGTCCGTCTGTAGTGTACGGGAGGCGCATGGTGCATGACCAATAGTCGCATTAGAGAGTGTGCATGGAGACACAAAAAACGGAACTATTTGAGGAATCAGATTAATTCAGTGCATGGAAACTTTGTCAATAACTGTGTGGCAAAGTTCAAAAGCGCTCATCAATGTACAGTTTTGCCCTGACAATGAAGGATCTTTGCTGTAAGACAACCCAATAAATCAAGCTCCAGGCTACTTTTGTACATGCCTTCACACATATGCCTTTATCTTCACCAATTAACCATGGGGAGCCTGACAGAGGTTGGCTGGAAAGAAGAAGAAGCCTAGAAAACCAACGTCAGCTGACGTGATTCGTCAAAGCAACCTATAGATTTAGCCTTCATCTGTCATGCAGGAAACAGGAGATCATCTACTTGAAAAGCCTCAAAAGTACAGAATCACAAGCATAACAATGTTCTACATCAGGATTTGAAGCAAAAACTGCCTAAACGCTTGAAACGAGCCAAAATACTTGATGGCTTATGATTACATTTGGGTACCTGACATAAATACAGTTTCACATTGAACATGTTCCAAAAAGAGTAGGAAGGCTTGTCTTTAAACCCCTCAAAACAGAACCAAATTAACTGAAATTAACAATACGATTTCCTGTGACATTTCATAAGACCTTGTTATTGTGTGTGTGTGTGTGTGTGTGTGTGTGTGTGTGTGTGTGTGTGTGTGTGTGTGTGTGTGTGTGTGTGTGTGTGTGTGTGTGTGTGTGTGTGTGGTGTTTCACCCAAGACTGGCATCTGTTTGTGGTAGTAATGTGTTGAGGAGTTCAAGATGACAGAGTGCATGTACAGTGTGACAAATTTACCTTCAAATGCGCCTAAAAATAGACGAATTGAAAAAAAAAAAAAAATGTTCATCTCATTTTGCTCCTAAAATAAATCCATCCAAATTTGATCAAACTACAGTAAAATGTTCGCCCATCTGTATAGCATGTTTGAAATAAACTCAAATCATAACCATAACCAAATGGACAAGTGATTTACGTAGAAGTGTTACTGATCACACTGTGCGTGCTGAAAGCCGTGTGTGTCCCTCCCTCCTGGGCCATGAAAGTACAGAGGGTGTGCAGGGTTGGGGCCCCTGGCTCACACACTCAGTCTTCCAACATGGAAGAAACAAGGTCTTAGTTGGAGGAACTGGTCGGTAAACGACAACGTTTTTTTCACCACCCTAAAACTTGACACAAACTGCAACGCGCGTTCGTAACTACGAGGGTCGAAAGGAATATTGAGCAACAAATCAAACTTGAAGTGACAGGCTTGCCATCCAAACAATACCCCGTTTGTTGACAAGAACATACAGCCATGGAAGCACATTCAATCCAGAGGTAACACAAACCAGATTCAGAGGAGCTGCTGCCAGAACCGACAAACTCCCGCTGCTAGCCTGCTCAAGCTAAAATGCCTGTGAGATTCAGACTGAGCGTGGACTCGCATACGTTACAAGTCACTAGGCAACACACACTGCTCACATATGAAACTTATCTCAACTGCATTATGCCACATCTTTTAAGTCTTTTTTAGTACCACATTAATAGCTTGCCCTAGTAATTAACTACAGTTATTCAAAAGTAATTCCGTTGGGGGCGTGGTTAAGATATATATATATATATATATATATAAGAAATACTTGACTTTCAGTGAATTCTAGCTATATATATATATATATATATATATATATATATATATATATATATATATATATATATATATAAATAAAATAAATACTTGAATTTCAGTGTTCATTTACAAACTACAACTCACAAACACTTTAGAGTTAGGCTCCACCATCAGAATGTGTACTTAAACTTATAAAGATCACATGGATATTATTCAGTGAGTTGATTCACCAAAACTAACCTATTATACAGGAGGAAAAACCACACAGGACGTTTCAATTGTTCACAGACTGGTCGCGCTCATCAGAATGACAAGACACTTCCGGTCTGCAGGTGATAGCATTCAATTGGGAAGAAACGCCCTACTGCCCCCTACTGACCAATGTGAATACTGATAAATGTGTAATGACAGCTCCAAAAACGAATTCAAACCACAAAATAAAATAAATAAATCAACACAAAAATGTGACACATTATGGGTGGGTCACATATGCATGTACAGTAGATGGCAGTATTGTCCTGTTTAAAAGTGTCACAACATTGCTGTTTACGGCAGACGAACTGCTTTACGGTAGACACTGTTGTTGTGTGTTGTCAACACGTCACTCAGGTCCGCCTGAATTTCGGGAGTTTTTCGGGAGAAAATTTGTCCCGGGAGGTTTTCGGGAGAGGCGCTGAATTTCGGGAGTCTCCCGGAAAATCCGGGAGGGTTGGCAAGTATGGTATTAATATACAAACCCCGTTTCCTTATGAGTTGGGAAATTGTGTTAGAAGTAAATATAAACGTAATACAATGATTTGCAAATCATTTTCAACCCATATTCAGTTGAATATGCTACAAAGACAACATATTTGATGTTGAAACTGATAAACAATTCTTTTTTGCAAATAATCATTAACTTTAGAATTTTATGCCAGCAACACGTGACAAAGAAGTTGGGAAAGGTGGCAATAAATACTGATAAAGTTGAGGAATGCTCATCAAACACTTATTTGGAACATCCCACAGGTGTGCAGGCTAATTGGGAACAGGTGGGTGCCATGATTGGGTATAAAAACAGCTTCCCAAAAAATGCTCAGTCTTTCACAAGAAAGGATGGGGCGAGGTACACCGCTTTGTCCACAAACAGTTTAAGAATAACGTTTCTCAAAGTGCAATTGCAAGAAATTTAGGGATTTCAACATCTACGGTCCATAATATCATCAAAAGGTTCAGAGAATCTGGAGAAATCACTCCACGTAAGCGGCATGGCCGGAAACCAACATTGAATGACCGTGACCTTCGATCCCTCAGACGGCACTGTATGAAAAACCGACATCAATCTCTAAAGGATATCACCACATGGGCTCAGGAACACTTCAGAAAACCACTGTCACTAAATACAGTTTGTCACTACATCTGTAAGTGCAAGTTTAAGCTCTACTATGCAAAGCGAAACCATTTATCAACAACATCCAGAAACGCCGCCGGCTTCTCTGGGCCCGAGATCATCTAAGATGGACTCATGCAAAGTGGAAACGTGTTCTGTGGTCTGACGAGTCCACATTTCAAATTGTTTTTGGAAATATTCTTTTTTTTTTTTTTTTTTTTTTTTTTTTTATGTCCTGTTTAGCTTCTCAGGCAAATCATATAGTTGATGTAGATGCCCATGTCGGCTGTTCAGATTTACTTTACAAAAGAGAAGTGTAGGATACTTCTCTTGTTGCCTTATTTGTATTTGACTTTATTAAATGTATTTATATTATCATTTAGTGCAGCCGGGCCGGAGCAGGAGGGGATAGAAAGAGAAAAAAAAAGAAGACAGAGGGGGAAATTGTGGGGACAAGAGGGGGATTAGACAGAGAGACAAAAACAACAACAGCAAACAACAACAACAACAACAATAGAGCAACATCAGCAAATATGACATGTACAAATATGATGGTAAAAGTGATAGCAAATAAGCAGTTAGCGAAAAATAAAAAATAATACAGAAATGACAATGAGCATTATTACACTACAAATGGATCAATACAAATACCAATAGAAATAGCGCTATTGATAATGAACAATACCAATAATTTACCTTTATTATCAACAATACAGTTGTTTAAATGCAACAATACATATACGTAATGATAACTTGAGATACGAAAGAACGCAGAAAAATGGAGGGGGAGAAAGAGAAGCAACCTACATTAACCTTGTAGATTGTTATAGTCACAATAGGTTAAGCTTTGTCAGTGTGCCATGTGTTACACCCAGTTTACCCTAGGGCAACAACGTTAATATATGTTTGATGAAACGTGATTATGTGCATGAGTGTAAGTATGCATGGAAATATTCGACATCGTGTCATCCGGACCAAAGGGGAAGCGAACCATCCAGACTGTTATCGACGCAAAGTTCAAAAGCCAGCATCTGTGATGGTTTGGGGGTGTATTAGTGCCCAAGGCATGGGTAACTTACACATCTGTGAAGGCACCATTAATGCTGAAAGGTACATACATGTTTTGGAACAACGCTGCCATCTGAGCGCCGTCTTTTTCATGGACGCCCCTGCTTATTTCAGCAAGACAATGCCAAGCCACATTCAGCACGTGTTACAACAGCGTGGCTACGTAAAAAAAGAGTGCGGGTACTTTCCTGGCCCGCCTGCAGTCCAGACCTGTCTCCCATCGAAAATGTGCGGCGCATTATGAAGCATAAAATATGACAGCGGAGACCCCGGACTGTTGAACGACTGAAGCTCTACATAAAACAAGAATGGGAAAGAATTCCACTTTCAAAGCTTCAACAATTAGTTTCCTCAGTTCCCAATCGTTTATTGAGTGTTGTTAAAAGAAAAGGCCATGTAACACAGTGGTGAACATGCCCTTTCCCAACTACTTTGGCACGTGTTGCAGCCATGAAATTCTAAGTTAATTATTATTTGCACAAAAAAAAAAAAAGTTTATGAGTTTGAACATCAAATATCTTGTCTTTGTAGTGCATTCAATTGAATATGGGTTGAAATCAATCAGCGATTCCACGCCAACTGGACAATATTTACCATATTTATTTGCATATTTAATCCACAATAAAAGCCTGCACAGCATAGGAGGTAGGAAATACTGACTCCCACCCCCTCAGCACACTGGGAACCAGCATTACTCCTCTCTAGTCAGTTTACTAGTCACTTCATACTTTTTATTGTCTCGTTTTTCTTACATTGCCTCTTAGAGTGGTCTTAGGCCATATTGTATATTGCATATTGTGTTGTTTCTGTATATTGTGTCGTTTCTTCTTTTTTTTTTAAATGCAAAGCACCTCAGGGAAGCAACCTAAATTCCGTTGGACCTGTACCTGTACATGCACAATGACAAATAAAGATCATTCATTCATTTGCAAATCATTGTATTCCGTTTATATTTACATCTAACACAATTTCCCAACTCATATGGAAACGGGGTTTGTATTTTTCATTTAGTAGCACCGGTGCTACTAGTGAAAAAGCTAAGCACCTGAATGGTGCGTTCCATTTGCCTCGGAAGTTGGAAGTCGGAGCTGGGAATGACGTCACAGCCAAGTTATGAGCGTTCAAGGTCGGAAATGAAGATGGCCACATCCACGATAGCTATTTTTGTGCTTGCCTTGTCTGAATATAAACAACTTATGGGAAAATATGCACTCCTTCTGCAACCGTCAAACACGGTGGATCAAGAGGAAACACAGACGCTATTGCAATACGGGAAATTAATTTAGTTTACGCTGCAGTAACAACACCATTTTTGGCTGATTTAGCGACACAAAAATGAATCAGAGGAGTGGACGCTGCTCAGGCGGTCACTACTCCTGGAAGCCGCCGCCTTCCCTCTAGACTGGTTCGGCCTAGGCTGGGCAGCAGCAGGACCAGACGGGAAAGACTGACAGACCGCTGGACACCGCATCCGAGACCAGGGAAGCCGAGCCAGCCTCAGCAGCGCCAACAAAGGACTTTGCAGACTTTGGCGGGAAGATGGACCGCTACTAATGGTTTCCAATGTTTGAAAAATCATAGTTGTGTCAATCTCTCGCTATGAGCCAATGCCAGCGAGTTAGACCAGATGTTTTGGGGCAGACCTTACGGCATACTTGCCAACCTTGAGACCTCCGATTTCGGGAGGTGGGGGGTGGGGTGTGTGGTTGGGGTGGGGCGGGGGCGTGGTTGGGGGCGTGGCTAAGAGGGGAGGAGTATATTTACAGCTAGAATTCACCAAGTCAAGTATTTCATATATATATACAGTATACATATATATATATATATATATATATATATATATATATATATATATATATATATATATATATATATATATGTCGTAATAAGGTTATCCAAAAAATAGTGCTCGATACCGTAGTAGAGCGCAATATATGTATGTGTGGGGAAAAAAATCACAAGACTATTTCATCTATACAGGCCTGTTTCATGAGGGGGGGTACCCTCAATCATCAGGAGATTTTAATGGGAGCATTCGCATACCATGGTTTATATAGGGCACAGAGTGGGTGGGTACAGGCTGGTGTAGGGGCGTGGTGATTGGCTCATGTGTTACCTAGGAGGTGTTTCCGTCTATGGCGGCATGCTGTTACAATTTCGCTGCGCTTGTTGAGGGATGACAGGTCTGGACGGTAAATAATAAACAGTTTCTCTTTCAAGCATAGGTTGCATCTTTTATTACCACTATTGTAAGGTGTGCTGGATGCAAGAATTTGCCATGTTATTGAATATTCAACATTGGGACCTCAAAGACAATAATGTTGAATATTCAATAACATGGCAAATTCTTGCATCCAGCACACCTTACAATAGTGGTAATAAAAGATGCAACCTATGCTTGAAAGAGAAACTGTTTATTATTTACCGTCCAGACCTGTCATCCCTCCCTCAACAAGCGCAGCGAAATTGTAACAGCATGCCGCCATAGACGGAAACACCTCCTAGGTAACACATGAGCCAATCACCACGCCCCTACACCAGCCTGTACCCACCCACTCTGTGCCCTATATAAACCATGGTATGCGAATGCTCCCATTAAAATCTCCTGATGATTGAGGGTACCCCCCCTCATGAAACAGGCCTGTAGAGATGAAATAGTCTTGTGATTTTTTTTCCCACACATACATACATACATATATATATATATATATATATATATATATATAGCTAGAATTCACTGAAAGTGAAGTATTTTCATATATATATATATATATATATATATATATATATATATATACATACATACATACATCACTGAAAGTGAAGTATTTTCATATATATATATATATATATATATATATATACATATACATACATACATACATACATACATACATACCTGTATATATATATACATATACATATACATATATATATATATATATATATATATATATATATCAAGAGGGACAGAGACAGCGCACAGTGCATGTGGATCACATGTTACCATGGCGAGAAAATATGGAGAGACTGCCAGTTATATAGTCTCCACCAGTTGCAGAAAATGTTCCATCAGTACAACTGGACAGTGCTGTTTCAGTTCCATCATCAGGACCATCAGTGAGTCAGACACAAACTAGTCTCATCATTGAACCAGATTCAAGGGCGGCTGAGTTGCCATCATCAGAACCCAGATCACCCACAACAAAAACCCCACCAGTGATCCGCAGGTACCCAGAAAGGTTTCGAGTACCACCAAAAAAACTGAATCTCTGAAGACAGTATACAAATCTGTGTTAAAGATGTAAATGAGGGTTAAAAGTTCAGTACTAAAAAAAAAAGAATGTGGCTTAAGTACAGTTTTTTAATTGAGCTGCTGCAGTTTTTGGTTGGGTTGTTTATTTCTTTTGAGTAACTTCTACATTTATAAAAGGGGAGGAATGTAATGGAGTGATCTATGTTTGTCTGTTGCCATCTCCTGGTGAATGTTGGCTATAGCGTACTGGGGCTACTTTTTGGTTGGCCAACGATTCACGTGGTGTTGCGCACCTGACGTCAAGTGTGTGAGTCTGTTCTGAAGTCTACAGTAAAGAGACGTACTTCATCCCCTCGCCTGTTTATTTCCTCCAACTCAATATATTACAACAACATTGCTCCATGCGGACCTGGAGGGTCCGCATTGGAGCTGGAGGGGGCGTGGCCTCCAGGTCCGCCTGAATTTCGGGAGATTTTCGGTAGAAAAGAGGAGCTGAATTTCGGAAGTCTCCCGGAAAATCCGGGAGGGTTGGCAAGTATGCCTTACGGCTCACTGTGGCATTTGCTACGCCAACTAGCGGCAGAAAAGCCCGTAACTTAAATTCATGCTCGCAACTTGAAGCATAACAAAAAGTCATGACACAGCTTGCATCTTAAAATGATTAATAAATAGTCATTGGTAAATAAATAGTCATTCGTAAGTTTAGATATCACTGCATTTAATTACAGTACAAATTAAGTGCATGACGCGAGAAGCACTACCTCTATCACTTTTAATGCCAACCCCATGGGAATTCAGTACGCATCTTTACCAAACTGTAATCTGAATATACAGTACAGGCCAAAAGTTTGGACACACGTTCTCATTCAATGCCTTTTCTTTATTTTCATGACTATTTACATTGTAGATTGTCACTGAAGGCATCAAAACTATGAATGAACACATGTGGAGTTATGTACTTAAAGGGGAACATTATCACAATTTCAGAAGGGTTAAAACCATTAAAAATCAGTTCCCAGTGGCTTATTATATTTTTCGAAGTTTTTTTCAAAATTTTACCCATCACGCAATATCCCTAAAAAAAGCTTCAAAGTGCCTGATTTTAACCATCGTTATAAACACCCGTCCATTTTCCTGTGACGTCACATAGTGATGCCAATACAAACAAACATGGCGGAAAGAACAGCAAGCTATAGCGACATTAGCTCGGATTCAGACTCGGATTTCAGCGGCTTAAGCGATTCAACAGATTACGCATGTATTGAAACGGATGTTTGTAGTGTGGAGGCAGGTAGCGAAAACGAAATTGAAGAAGAAACTGAAGCTATTGAGCCATATCGGTTTGAACCGTATGCAAGCGAAACCGACGAAAACGACACGACAGCCAGCGACACGGGAGAAAGCGAGGACGAATTCGGCGATCGCCTTCTAACCAACGATTGGTATGTGTTTGTTTGGCATTAAAGGAAACTAACAACTATGAACTAGGTTTACAGCATATGAAATACATTTGGCAACAACATGCACTTTGAGAGTGCAGACAGCCCAATTTTCATCAATTAATATATTCTGTAGACATACCCTCATGTCAGCAGGCCAGGGAAGCTAGGGTCGATATTCTTCTCTTGATCATCTTCGGTGTGAGCCAAGACATCCAGGGGGTTTAGCTCGCTCGTCTGCGGGAACAAACTGCTGCCAATGCTTGCCGTGCTAGCGAGGTCCTTTGTCCCTGAATTGCTCACACACTCCGGCAGATTCAATGGGGGTCTGGCGGCAGATTTCTTTGACTTTATCGTTGGAAATGCATCTGCTTTGAGTGTCGCAGGATATCCACACATTCTTGCCATCTCTGTCGTAGCATAGCTTTCGTCGGTAAAGTGTGCGGAACAAACGTCCAATTTTTTGCCACTTTCGCATCTTTGGGCCACTGGTGCAACTTGAATCCGTCCCTGTTCGTGTTGTTACACCCTCCGACAACACACCGACGAGGCATGATGTCTCCAAGGTACGGAAAACAGTCGAAAAAACGGAAAATAACAGAGCTGATTTGACTCGGTGTTTGAGAAAATGGCGGATTGCTTCCCGATGTGACGCCACGTTGTGACGTCATTGCTCCGAGAGCGAATATTAGAAAGGCATTTAGAGTTCGGAAATCGGTTAAAAAAATATATGGTCTTTTTTCTGCAACATCAAGGTATATATTGACGCTTACATAGGTCTGGTGATAATGTTGCCCTTTAACAAAAAAAAGGTGAAATAACTGAAAACATGTTTTATATTATGTGTGCTTGAAGCTCATCGAGAGAATGCCAAGAGTGTGCAAAAGCAGTAACCCGAGCAAAGGGTGGCTATTTTGAAGAAACTAAAATATAAAACATGTTTTCAGTTATTTCACCATTTTTTTTGTTAAGTACATAACTCCACATGTGTTCATTCATAGTTTTGATGCCTTCAGTGACAATCCACAATATGGCAGATGTTAAATTTCAAACCACTCCTTGTCAAAATCGAAGTTCATGAGAGTTTTTGCAATCCAGGCTTCATCAAGTCCAACTGACAAGTTGAACACGACACAAATGTGGTTTGGGGATGTCTGCTTGCGTGAATGTTGTCTATCTGTGTTGGCCCTGCGATGAGGTGGCGACTTGTCCATGGTGTACGCCGCCTTCCGCCTGAATGCAGCTAGGATAGGCTCAAGCACCTCCCGCCACGCCGAAAGGGACGAGCGGTAGAAAATGGATGGATGGATGCATGGACTCGTTAGACCACAAAACACTTTTCCACTTTGCATCAGTCCATCTTAGATGAGCTCGGGCCCAGTGAAGCCGGCTGCATTTCTTGGTGTTGTTGATAAATGGCTTTCGCTTTGCATAGTAGAGTTTTAACTTGCACTTACAGATGTAGCGACAAACTGTAGTTACTGAAAGTGGTTTTCTGAAGTGTTCCTGAGCCCATGAGGTGATATCCTTTACACACTGATGTCGCTTTTTTATGCAGTACCGCCTGAGGGATCGAACGCCCGTAATATCATCGCTTTTGTGCGATGATTTCTCCAGATTCTCTGAACCTTTTGATGATATTACGGACCGTAGGTGGTGAAATCCCTAAATTCCTTGCAATAGCTCGTTGAGAAATGTTGTTCTTAAACTGTTCGCCAATTTGCTCACGCATTTGTTCACAAAGTGGTGACCTTCGCCCCATCCTTGTTTGTGAATGACTGAGCATTTCATGGAAGCTGCTTTTATACCCAATCATGGCACCCACCTGTTCCCAATTGGCCTGTTCACCTGTGGGATGTTCCAAATAAGTGTTTGGTGAGCATTCCTCAACTTTCGCAGTCTTTTTTGCCACTTGTGCCAGCTTTTTTGAAACATGTTGCAGGCATCAAATTCCAAATGAGCTAATATTTGCGACAAATAAAGTTCACTAGTTCAAACGTTAAATATCTTGTCTTTGCAGTCTATTCAGTTGAATATAAGTTGAAAAGGATTTGCAAATCATTGTATTCTGTTTTTATTTACCATTTACACAACGTACCAACTTCACTGGTTTTGGGGTTTGTACTTCAAGCAGGCTTGAAAATTATTCTCCTTAAAAACTTTGGCACTGTGATTCCTTGATATCATTAGAGCAGTGGTTCTTAACCTTGTTGGAGGTACCGAACCCCACCAGTTTCATATGCGCATTCACCGAACCCTTCTTTAGTGAAAAATAAAATGGTTTTTTTTCTTCAAATTCAAGACAAAGTTATATGTTTTTGGTAACACTTTAGTATGGGGAACATATTCTAAGTAACAAAGACTTAATTTAGAGTTATTTGGACACTAGAGGAACATATTCTAAGTAACAAAGACTTCATTTAGAGTTATTTGGACACTAGGGGAACATATTCTAAGTAACAAAGACTTAATTTAGAGTTATTTGGACACTAGGGGAACATATTCTAAGTAACAAAGACTTAATTTAGAGTTATTTGGACACTAGGGGAACATATTCTAAGTAACAAAGACTTAATTTAGAGTTATTTGGACACTAGGGGAACATATTCTAAGTAACAAAGACTTTATTTAGAGTTATTTGGACACTAGGGGAACATATTCTAAGTAACAAAGACTTAATTTAGAGTTATTTGGACACTAGGGGAACATATTCTAAGTAACAAAGACTTAATTTAGAGTTATTTGGACACTAGCGGAACATATTCTAAGTAACAAAGACTTACTTTAGAGTTATTTGGACACTAGGGGAACATATTCTAAGTAACAAAGACTTTATTTAGAGTTATTTGGACACTAGGGGAACATATTCTAAGTAACAAAGACTTTATTTAGAGTTATTTGGACACTAGGGGAACATATTCTAAGTAACAAAGACTTAATTTAGAGTTATTTGGACACTAGGGGAACATATTCTAAGTAACAAAGACTTAATTTAGAGTTATTTGGACACTAGGGGAACATATTCTAAGTAACAAAGACTTAATTTAGAGTTATTTGGACACTAGGGGAACATATTCTAAGTAACAAAGACTTTATTTAGAGTTATTTGGACACTAGGGGAACATATTCTAAGTAACAAAGACTTAATTTAGAGTTATTTGGACACTAGGGGAACATATTCTAAGTAATAAAGACTTAATATAGAGTTATTTGGTTAGGGTTAGGGTCAGGGTTAGAGAGTTTGGGTTATAATAAGGCCATGCCGAAGAAGGGATTAATAAGTACTTAATAGTGACTAGTTAAGAGCCAATATGTTACTAATTTGCATGTTAATAAGCAACTAATTAATGGTGAATATGTTCCCCATACTAAAGTGTTACCATGTTTTATTACTGGTGCACAAAATGAACCGTGCATGAACATCACCTTGTTCAAAGAACAAAACCAACACAGTGCATGAACTCACAACAAATTACACACCTGCAAATCAGTCTGACTTCTGCTGTTGCCGTATCCGTAATACGCCGATAGGGAGAAGTTTGTATTTACACGATGAGTCGGGTGTGTCTTGACCTCCGCCGAACCCCTGAGGCCGACTCACCGAACCCCTAGGGTTCCATCGAACCCAGGTTAAAGGCCTACTGAAACCCACTACTACCGACCACGCAGTCTGATAGTTTATATATCAATGATGAAATCTTAACATTGCAACACATGCCAATACGGCCGGGTTAACTTATAAAGTGCAATTTTAAATTTCCCGGGAAACTTCCAGGTTGAAAACGTCTATGTATGATGACTTATGCGCGTGACGTCAATAGTTGAATCAGACATTTTGGAATAGGTCGGTCGCCAGCTTAAATCGTCTTTTTTCATCGCTAAATTCCACAGTATTCCGGACATCTGTGTCGGTGAATCTTTTGCAATTTGTTCAATGAACAATGGAGACTGCAAAGAACAAACCCGTAGGTGCGATCGGTGTATTAGCGTCTGGCTACAGCAACACAACCAGGAGGACTTTGACTTGGATAGCAGACGCGCTATCCGACGCTAGTCGCCGACCGAGTCGATGATCGGGTGAAGTCCTTCGTCGCTCCGTCGATCGCTGGAACGCAGGTGAGCACCGGTGTTGATGAGCAGATGAGAGCTGGCTAGGTGGAGAGCTAATGTTTTTATCATAGCTCTATCGAGGTCCCGTAGCTAAGTTAGCTTCAATGGCGTCGTTAGCAACAGCATTGCTAGGCTTCGTCAGGCGGTACAGCATTAACCGTGTGGTTACAGATCCAAAGTTTGGTAGTATTGTTGATCTTCTGACTATCCTTCCAGTCAGGGGCTTATTTATTTTGTTTCTATCTACATTTAAGCACGATGCTATCACGTTAGCTCCGTAGCTAAAGTGCTTCACCGATGTATTGTCGTGGAGATAAAAGTCACTGTGAATGTCCATTTCGCGTTCTCGACTCTCATTTTCAAGAGGATATAGTATCCGAGGTGGTTTAAAATACAAATCCGTGATCCACAATAGAAAAAGGAGAGAGTGTGGAATCCAATGAGCCCTTGTACCTAAGTTACGGTCAGAGCGAAAAAAGATACGTCCTGCACTGCACTCTAGTCCTTCACTCTCACGTTCCTCATCCAGGAATCTTTCATCCTCGCTCAAATTAATGGGGTAATCGTCGCTCTCGCTGCTGGTGTAAACAATGGGGAAATGTGAGGAGACTTTCAACTTGTGACGTCACGCTACTTCCGGTACAGGCAAGGCTTTTTTTTTTATCAGCGACCAAAAGTTGCGAACTTTATCGTCGTTGTTCTATACTAAATCCTTTCAGCAAAAATATGGCAATATCGCGAAATGATCAAGTATGACACAGAATGGATCTGCTATCCATCCATCCATCCATCCATCCATCTTCTTCCGCTTATCCGAGGTCGGGTCGCGGGGGCAGCAGCCTAAGCAGGGAAGCCCAGACTTCCCTCTCCCCAGCCACTTCGTCCAGCTCCTCCCGGGGGATCCCGAGGCGTTCCCAGGCCAGCCGGAAGACATAGTCTTCCCAACGTGTCCTGGGTCTTCCCCGTGGCCTCCTACCGGTCGGACGTGCCCTAAACACCTCCCGAGGGAGGCGATCGGGTGGCATCCTGACCAGATGCCCGAACCACCTCATCTGGCTCCTCTCGATGTGGAGGAGCAGCGGCTTTACTTTGAGCTTCCCCCGGATGACAGAGCTTCTCACCCTATCTCTAAGGGAGAACCCCACCACCCGGCGGAGGAAACTCATTTCGGCCGCTTGTACCCGTGATCTTGTCCTTTCGGTCATAACCCAAAGCTCATGACCATAGGTGAGGATGGGAACGTAGATCGACCGCTAAATTGAGAGCTTTGCCTTCCGGCTCAGCTCCTTCTTCACCACAACGGATCAATACAGCGTCCGCATTACTGAAGACGCCGCACCGATCCGCCTGTCGATCTCACGATCCACTCTTCCCTCACTCGTGAACAAGACTCCGAGGTACTTGAACTCCTCCACTTGGGGCAGGGTCTCCTCCCCAACCCGGAGATGGCACTCCACCCTTTTCCGGGCGAGAACCATGGACTCGGACTTGGAGGTGCTGATTCTCATCCCAGTCGCTTCACACTCGGCTGCGAACCGATCCAGCTATCCCCGTTTAAATAAAAACATTTCATTTCAGTAGGCCTTTAAGAACCACTGCATTAGATGATGCACGAGAATTAATCTCTACTTTGAGGTATCAATCCGTGTGGAATTAAATTAAACAACCGGTGAACCTCACAGACGTGTGTCCAGCAACACAGCGATGAACAAAATGATAAAAAGACGGAGTTTAGACGAGTTCTGGACTTCAACCATCCATCGCGATGAACTCCAGCATGCAGTAATAAGTCAGATTTGGTCAGATTCGAGGAACGGTGGCTTCTGTCGCTATAGTCCCTTGACCTGTTTGATTTCTCCGTCCTGGGGAATGAAAGATCAGTCCAAAGCAAACCAAGGACACGATTATCTGTCTCCCATTTCATGTTTCCCGTTAATCTCCTTCTCGTCCTCATTAGACTTGTTACATTCTCAGACAGAACATTCTTCTGATGCGGGGAGAAGGAAGACATTGTTTCCATTCTCTGGCACCGTCTGCAGCTCCAACCTCTGAGCAGGTTAACAGCTCGGAGAGACAAACTCCCTTTTTCCCCCCATGTCTCTTTTTCTACTTATCATCCCCAAGCAGGGGAGGGAAAAAAAGGGCCTATCGGAGGGTGCAGCCGTCCCTTCTGTGTCCTTGCCCTCCTTTGACTTAGCATGGCATGGACAATGAAGGACGGCGGCAGTGTGTCCGCCAAATAAGAAAACGTGCCATCCGTGGTCTTTGCAATTGGTCTTCCGGGTTTTTAAACCTATTTTGCAAAATGTAGAAGCCTAAGACGTGTAAGATTGATGAGCACCACCGTACAGTATTGGCAGATTCATTCATTCATTCACTGTTTTATACACATCCCATTCATTGGTATGACAGCACACGTGATTTAAATGTGCATCACGCTTCACGGCCTTATCACTTCACCATAATACCCCGCTATGTCGCACATAATCCGATGTGACAGGGCAATTGGATGCTTTAAAGTCGTAAAATTACCATTTAGCTCCCCGGATTAGACAGGGGCACTTTCAATTCTATTATTATTGGGATAGGCGCCTAATTCTCTGGAAATTCCCGAATCCATTCAGATAGAACTGTAACACGTCAGGTTTGAGTCCTAAGGTGAAGGTAAGGAGCATTCCTCATCAAGGTCTATGAATATATTTCCAGTGGCTGATTAGGTTTCTCATAACGTAATGAAGACATTTGTGAGCAGGAGTGCTCAAATGAAAGGTCCTTTTCCAGTTCACTTTTGTCAGTGTTCAGTTGTCGCACTGTTTGTGCTTCTGAGTAACATAAGCAGGTACAAATACCAAAAGCACCTGCCAATATGTCAACCACTGCAGATGCTACTGGTAAATATGTCATACTTGCCAACCCTCCCGGATTTTCCGGGAGACTCCCGAAATTCAGCGCCTCTCCTGAAAACCTCCCGGAATTCAGCCGGAGCTGGAGGCCACGCCCCCTCCAGCTCCATGCGGACCTGAGTCCAGTGTGCGCACACAAGGAGACGAAGCAGAAGAACGAGACCGTAGTCGAAGAGCGCAGGGGAGACACTTCTCCAGGGCCGATGTATGCTCGGGGCAACACCCTTCACCTTACCCGGCAGTGGGTCTCCACAGCGGACGACTTTAGGGTGAATGATGAGTCTGGCGATTAGTTGCAAATCTTGCTTTATTGATTGCTTGCCCACAGCCAATCCAACACAAAACCAACTAGTCCCTCCCCGCACTCACGCTACCTCTCTTCTCTCGCCCACACACTCACTGACGTCACTCACCTCACATGCTGTCACCTATTAAAGGGCCACATACACACATACTCTACTCTCATAACAAACAGTACAGTTAGTAGAACAACGGTGTTTTCATTACTGTGTATTTGATAGGTGCCATTGACCCGGAATTGTATTGCATTGTACTTTCAAGTACAACAATGAGTAGATGAGTGTTATGTGTGTGTATATGTGTAAATAAATGAACACTGAAATTCAAGTATTTCTTTTATTTATATATATAATAAAATAAATAAATATATATATATAGCTAGAATTCACTGAAAGTCAAGTATTTCATACATATATATATATATGTATATATATGTGTGTATATGTATATATATGTGTGTATATATATATATATATATATATATATATATATATGAAATACTCGAGTTGGTGAATTCTAGCTGTAAATATACTCCTCCCCTCTAAACCACGCCCCCAACCACGCCCCCCACCTCCTGAAATCGGAGGTCTCAAGGTTGGCAAGTATGAAATATGTTCTCATTTTGTGGACTGGGGCATTGATTTACTCAATTACATTAGGCTCGGAATCTGTTTACTGGGAGGGAAGCCCTTAATTTGTATAAATGCTATTTAATAGTATATATTATTGCCTTTTATTGATCTACAGTACAGGTCAAACGTTTGGACACACCTTCTCATTCATTGCGTTTTCTTTATTTTCATGACTATTCACATTGTAGATTGTCACTGAAGGCATCACAACTATGAATGAACACATGTGGAGTTATGTACTTAACAAAAAAAATGGTGAAATAACTGAAAACATGTTTTTTATTCTAGTTTCTTCAAAATAGCCACCCTTTGCTCTGATTATTGCTTTGCACACTCTTGGCATTCTCTCCTTGAGCTTCAAGCACACCTGTGAAGTGACAACCGTTTCAGGTTGACTACCTCTTGAAGCTTACCTTACATACTGTGTTGAAGTCTGGGGGAATACTTACCACAACACAATTCATCCTCTGATCATATTACAGAAAAGAGCAGTGCGGATCATTCACAACGTTGGTTATTTAGAACATACTCATAATCTGTTTATGCAATCAAAGTTGCTCAAATTTGATGACCTTGTTAAATATAATACATTAATTATCTTATATATAAAGCATTTAACAAATTATTGCCGCCTAATCTACAACGTTTTTTTATAAGACGAGTGCAGGCTCATAACTTGAGAGGCTTTGGATATTTCTTATTGCCGAGAGCTCAAACCACTCGTAAACGTTTTTGTGTGTCTGTATGCGGAGTAAAACTATGGAACAAACTGGACTTACACCACAAGCAATGCCAAACTATTAATCGATTTAAACCATTATATAAACATGGGGTCTGGTTCAAATATAGAGGTGAGGGTCTTTAATTTGACCTGCTGTTGTACTCTGTCTCAAAGTGTTAACATGTGCTCAATGTTTCCTTACCATTATTGCTATGTTGTCTATTACCATTATTGCTATGTTGTGTATTACCATTATTGCTATGTTGTCTATTACCATTGTTGGTATTTTGTCTATTACCATTATTGCTATGTTGTGTATTACCATTATTGCTATGTTGTCTATTACCATTATTGCTATGTTGCGTATTACCATTATTGCTATGTTGTCTATTACCATTATTGCTATGTTGTCTATTACCATTATTGCTATGTTGTGTATTACCATTATTGCTATGTTGTCTATTACCATTATTGCTATGTTGCGTATTACCATTATTGCTGTTGTCTATTACCATTATTGCTATGTTGTGTATTACCATTATTGCTATGTTGTCTATTACCATTATTGCTATGTTGCGTATTACCATTATTGCTATGTTGTCTATTACCATTATTGCTATGTTGTCTATTACTATTATTGCTTTGTTGTCTATTACCATTGTTGGTATATTCATTAGTCCTACATTGTTGATACAAATTATTGTTACAGTGTAATAATTATTGTTACCTGTGGTAATGCCACTATGACACAACATCTGTATTATAATCCTTGAACAAAGTAAGAGTGAAACTCATGTGAATAATCACTGAATGGAGAACTGGGGGTGGGATTAAATAAATTATCTTCTTCCCACTCCCTTTCAGGCAAAACTGGAAATCCATCCATCCATCCATTTTCTACCGCTTATTCCCTTCGGGGTCGCGGGGGGCGCTGGAGCCTATCTCAGCTACAATCGGGCGGAAGGCGGGGTACCACCTCATCGCAGGGCCAACACAGCATCATGCACTATATAAATAAATAATTTAAAAAAATTAAATTAAATTAAAAAAAAAAGCTCATTGAGAGATAGCCAAGAGTGTGCGAAAAAGTAATCAGCGCAAAAGGTGGCTATTTTGAATAAACTGGACAATAAAACATGTTTTCAGTTATTTCACCTTTTTTTGTTAAGTACATAACTCCACATGTGTTCATTCATAGTTTTGATGCCTTCAGTGACAATCTACAATGTAAGTAGTCATAAAAATAAAGAAAACACATTAGATGAGAAGGTGTGTTTAAACTTTTGGCCTGTACTGTACATATAATAATATGTACATTGGAAGGCAATTCATAAAGCCCCATTTGTCGCGGTTTACCCGAGACATGAACCGTGACGAGTTTTGAATATTTTTAAGTGTGTTTTGTATATTGTAGCGTCCCGGAAGAGTTAGTGCTGCAAGGGGTTCTGGGTATTTGTTCTGTTGTGTTTATGATGTGTTACGGTGCGGATGTTCTCCCGAAATGTGTTAGTCATTCTTGTTTGGTGTGGGTTCACAGTGTGGCACATATTTGTAACAGTGTTAAAGTTGTTTATACGGCCACCCTCAGTGTGACCTGTATGGCTGTTGACCAAGTATGATTTTACTCACTTATGTGTGTGTGAAAAGCCGTAGATATTATGTGATTGGGCCGGCACGCAAAGGCAGTGCCTTTAAGGTTTATTGGCGCTCTGTACTTCTCCCTACGTCCGTGTACCACTGCGTACAGCGGCGTTTTAAAAAAAGTCATAAATTTTACTTTTTGAAGCAGATATCGATAATTTCCGATATTACATTTTAAAGCATTTATTAGCGTTCTCCTGAAGGCAATCCCACCAACAGGAGGACAATCATACTCGTTTCGAGTGATCGCCGACGACGACTTTAACATACATATATAATCAATATTTGGACGTTTGCCCATTGATTCCGAATAGTCCATGTCTAAATCCTGATGCATCCAGGAATTGATCATTCCACCCACCCCTGTGCAGACGGCGTGGCTCAGATAATACTGTGGTCGTCTGGAAATGTTCCTGGTACGAATCCAGCTTCCGCCACCCCAGAGTAGACACCGCTGTTGTGTCCTTGCGCAAGACACTTCACCCCCTCCAGTGCCACCCACACTGCTGTGCAGGACTCCCTTTCAAAGAGATTGTTATTCTTAGTTTTGGGATTTTCCTGGGTTAAATTGACATTTATAAAAATAATTATATTCAGCCATATTCCTAGATGCACTCTTTGTACGGACTCGGAGAGATGTGCTCATCTGAACTCAGTGAAGGAATTTGAGTAATTTCTTGGATGTATAGAGGAGGAACTGCAAAAAAAATATTAATTGTATCACGCTAGTATCGATACGATACCAATATGCACTTTGGTATCGATATCAATATTTAGATTGATGCGCTCACCCCTATTGGCAAGCTCTTTGCTGGCTATTAACTGTCTACATTACTTAACCAACAACTAGCATGTGCTACAACAAAGCAGTTTTTCTTTGGTCACTCCATCCTAGCCAATGATCAGCATGAAGCAATGCGCCGTATATCACCTGAAGTAGCGTTAACGGCTTCTAACAGAAGATAAAAAGTATTTTGTTAGAATACTCATTGCCAAAAAAATGTAGGAGTCTTAGCATACTTGCCAACCTTGAGACCTCCGATTTCGGGAGGTGGGGGGTGGGGGGCGTGGTCGGGGGCGTGGTTAAGATATACCTGTATATATATAAGAAATACTTGACTTTCAGTGAATTCTAGCTATATATATATATATATATATATATATATATATATATATATATATATATATATATATATATTTTATTACATATATATATATATATATATATATGTAATAAATATATATATATATATATATATATATATATATATATATATATATATATATAAATAAAATAAATACTTGAATTTCAGTGTTCATTTATTTACACATATACACACACATAACACTCATCTACTCATTGTTGAGTTAAGGGTTGAATTGTCCATCCTTGTTCTATTCTCTGTCACTATTTCAAAACACGCACATTATACAAATATACATTTTAAAATCAATAAGAAAACGGGACCTCTAATTTGGGAGTTTGAATTAGGATCAGAAGTTCCTATATAAACATTGCGCACTCACGTTGCTTTTTTGTATTGATTACTGCAGCTGTGCACTGGATTCATTCACAAATAAAAACTACAACTCACAAACACTTTAGAGTTAGGCTCCACC
This sequence comes from Nerophis lumbriciformis, assembly GCF_033978685.3. NCBI lineage: Eukaryota > Metazoa > Chordata > Actinopteri > Syngnathiformes > Syngnathidae > Nerophis > Nerophis lumbriciformis. Next base: position 10,754,926 of record NC_084557.2, on the reverse strand, counting down.
ATCAGAATGTGTACTTAAACTTATAAAGATCACATGGATATTATTCAGTGAGTTGATTCACCAAAACTAACCTGTTATACAGGAGGAAAAAGCACACAGGACGTTTCAATTGTTCACAGACTGGTCGCGCTCATCAGAATGACAAGACACTTCCGGTCTGCAGGTGATAGCATTCAATTGGGAAGAAACGCCCTACTGCCCCCTACTGACCAATGTGAATACTGATAAATGTGTAATGACAGCTCCAAAAACGAATTCAAACCACAAAATAAAATAAATAAATCAACACAAAAATGTGACACATTATGGGTGGGTCACATATGCATGTACAGTAGATGGCAGTATTGCCCTGTTTAAAAGTGTCACAAAATTGCTGTTTACAGCAGACAAACTGCTTTACGGTAGACGAAAACTTGACTGCTGTTGTTGTGTGTTGTTACCGCGCTGGGAGGACGTTAATGAAACTGCCTAACAATAAACCCACATAAGAAACCAAGAACTCGCCCTCGATCATTAGCTGTTTATATTGTGGGAAAGCGGACGTGTGAACAGGCTGTCAACACGTCACTCAGGTCCGCATGGAGATGGAGGGGACGTGGCCTCCAGCTCCGCCTGAATTTCGGGAGATTTTCGGGAGAAAATTTGTCCCGGGAGGTTTTCGGGAGAGGCGCTGAATTTCGGAGTCTCCCGGAAAATCCGGGAGGGTTGGCAAGTAGGAGTCTTAGTAACGCCATTAATTGTAATTACCGTATTTGTCGGACTATAAGGCGCACTTAAAATCTGTTAATTTTCGCAAAACTCGACAGTGCGCCTTATAACCCGGTGCGCTTGATGTACGGAATCATTCTGGTTGTGCTTACCGACCTCAAAGCTATTTTATTTGGTACATGGTGAAATGATAAGTGTGACCAGTCACACGTAAGAGATACGTGCAGACTGCAATATGACTCAAGTAAACAACACCAACATGTTATATGTTCCATTGAGAATATAGAACGTTACACACGGCGCTCAAAAATCTATCAAAAATGTTTTAGCACGACTTTGGTAAGCTATGAAGATGCACCACTTGATGATTGTACTGTGCTTCAACATACCAGTATTATTATGGTGTGTGTATAAGGTAAGACATTATCTGGCATTTTGTTTTGCAATATTATGCAAAAGCAACTTTTCTTACCTTCGGGTACCTGCTGATCTGTATTTGGGATCTGCATAAGTCCTGAAAATAAGCGCTAGTCCGCCTTTGTAGTCGATAAGCTTCTTCTTTTTCTCTACCTTCTTGTTATGTGACATTCATTCTCCGCCGTTGCCATTTCTAATATAAAGTAGTGTAAAGTTCTTACTTATATCTGTCAGTAAACTCGCCATGGGAGCGCTAAAACATACCGGTATAGTGAGTTTACATTATTCACCCAAGGAACTTTAGTTATTAGAGAGTTCTGTTCGGACGGTTTTTCACCGGACACATTTCCGGCGGATGAGGAGATGCTGCTCCGTTATTGATTGAAGTAAAGTCTGAATGTCATTAAAACAGTTAGCTCCATCTTTTGACACTTCTTCCACCCCCGTCCTTGCACGCTACACCGCCACAACAAAGATGACGGGGAGAAGACGCTGTCGAAGGTGAGCCACGTAAATAAGACCGCCCACAAAAACGGCGCATCCGGAAGAGACTGTCAGAAAGCGACTTGAAGATGATGTGTAAAACATCATCTATGCAACATTTTGACCAAAGAATCACCATTACATGTTATGTCGACCACAAGGAAGTCTTTTACATTTAGAAAAAATAAATAAAAATATGACTCCTTTAATGCGCCTTATATATCAATAAAGATCGAAAATAGATCTTTAATCGGCAGACCCTATGGTGCGAAAAATACGATGTTTTAGCAGTCATTAAAAGCCCGTTTGAGAAGCAAATCCATCAGAACTGGGCAACTTGTAAGGACAGCGACTGATTCCAGACACTCGCTGTTTTTGCAAAAGTGTTTTTGTAAATGACTTGACATTGTTTGTCCAATACCATTCAATGTTCCTTTTTTAATGGCTGGCTTTTTCCAAACGATTTCAGTCGTAATTGAAACAAACCATCTGGCAGTTAAGTGGTCTATCGTTGTACCAAGTGTGCGCGGTTGGATTAACTTGTAAAACGAAGGCAAATATTCAACAGAGTTACTAAATCTGTGAGTTTTAAAGAGTGTAAATGCAATGGGCTCATTTATTTGGAAAGTCTGATAGATGCACATAACTCCGCTCTGACCGACTAAGGCCAGATTACAATAAAGAACAAAGTGCTGGACAGAAACAGACTTGTAAAAGACAAAGTCAGGAATACATTTCACACTGAGCATAATTGACATTCAGGAACAATTATTTTTCATTAACTACCGGTAACCCTTAGTTCAATATTGTGAGGGATGAGAATATCTCTGCTTACTTATCCAGGTTTGAAGACTCCGTTGGCTCACTAATTTATGAAATTGTGGCCTCAAGTGTTGTTTTACTTGGCCTAAAAAGTAGTCCAGCACAGGACTGTAAAACAATTTATATTCATGCTGGCAATGGTAGCAGATAGAGATGTGGAATAGTAACACAGTTGCAGTAGTTTAGCAGAAGTTATGTTGTAACACACTTGCCAACCTTGAGACCTCCGATTTCGGGAGGTGGGGGGGGGGGGGGGGGAGTATATTTACAGCTAGAATTCACCAAGTCAAGTATTTCATATATATATATATATAAATACTTGACTTTCAGTGAATTCTAGTTATATATATATATATATATATATATATATATATATATATATATATATATATATATATATATATATATATATATATATATATATATAAGAGAAATACTTGAATATCAGTGTTCATTTATTTACACATATACACACACACATAACACTCATCTACTCATTGTTGAGTTAAGGGTTGAATTGTCCATCCTTGTTCTATTCTCTGTCACTATTTTTCTAACCATGCTGAACACCCTCTCTGATGATGCATTCTGCTTCGTCTGTGTGCGCAGTTGTGCACTGCACTCTCTAAAAGCCCTAGATGCTATTGTCACATATGCATGTACAGTAGATGGCAGTATTGTCCTGTTTAAGAGTGTCACAACATTGCTGTTTACGGCAGACGAACTGCTTTACGGTAGACGAAAACGTGACTGCTGTTGTTGTTACCGCGCTGGGAGGACGTTAATAACTGCCTAACAATAAACTCACATAAGAAACTAAGAACTCGCCCTCCATCATTCTACAGTTATAACGTGATTGGGCAGGCAGCTGTTTATATTGTGGGAAAGTGGACGTGAAAACAGGCTGTCGACACATCACTGGAGGGGGCGTGGCCTCCAGCTCCGCCTGAATTCCGGGAGATTTTCAGGAGAAAATTTGTCCCGGGAGGTTTTCGGGAGAGGCGCTGAATTTCGGGAGTCTCCCGGAAAATCCGGGAGGGTTGGCAATGAGGTTGTAAGAATGTGATGGAGGGCACTAGGGTTGTGCCGATACCAATATTTTGGTACTGGTACCAGTAGCAAAATGTATTTCGATACTTTTCTGAATAAAGGAAACCACAAAGAATGGCATTATTGGCTTTATTTTAACAAAAAATCTTAGGGTACATTAAACATATGTTTCTTATTGCAATCTAAGACCAATTTTTTCCATAAATAAAATAGTGAACATACTAGACAACTTGACTTTTAGTAGTAAGTACACAAACAAAGGCTTCTAATTAGTCTGCTGACATATGCAGTAACATATTGTCATTTTCCATTCTATTATTTTGTCAAAATTATAAAGGACAAGCTGTAAAAAAAAATATTATTAATGTACTTGTTCATTTACTGTTAATATCTGCTTATTTTCTGTTATAACATGTTCCGTAGATATTATGTGATTGGTCCGGCACGCAAAGGCAGTGCCTTTAAGGTTTATTGGCGCTCTGTACTTCTCCCTACGTCCGTGTACACAGCGGCGTTTTAAAAAGTCATACATTTTACTTTTTGAAACCGATACCGATAATTTCCGATATTACATTTTAAAGCATTTATCGGCCGATAACATCGGCAGTCCGATATTATCGGACATCTCTAATCGCATCTCATCCTGACAATAAACGCATAAAAAATGACCACCATCAGCACGGTCAAATGTGTGTCGTCTCACAACACTAATCGTCATCGGGATCAACTAAAAGAAAATTAGTAAAAGGCTCCATCGTGCTGAGTTGCGATGTGTTACGCACGATTAAGTAACATATTTGACCACCTGACACAAAGACATCAAATTAAGATATGTTTAGATATGGTCCCAACTGCCTCACTCGTACTCTTCTGGCCTTTCTCTCTGGTAGCTGCTCCTCTTCTTCCACTAGGCCAGTGACATAAGAATAGCATGATAAATGTGATGATGTCACCATCATGGTGAATGTCCTCAACAAAAGGTGAAAGGACCTTACATCAGCCTCTTTTAATAGACCAGCTCTGCAATCGGAACCCAAAATCGTTTCTAATCGCAACAGAACGTAATCAATGTATGAGAACGTACAAGAGTGCATTTCTTTTAGAGAAAAATTTTAATAATACAATTTATTTTTGCTTGTATTGAGCATAAATCTGCCAATGGAACAAGTCAAAATTGTCTTGGGAAGATTTCTTGAAATAAAACATTTTGTTTAAGTTTTAAAAACTTTAAAGGGATCTCGAAAGTAGCAATACAAATGTATCATTAACTAAACTTAATAGTATTGTGAAGTTTTGTGTCTTAAAACAAACTTGTGATGTTCAAAAGTACCTTATTTTTCGGAGCATAAGGCGCTCTTAAAAACCTTATTTTTCGGACTATAAGGCGCTCTTAAAAACCTTATTTTTCGGACTATAAGGCGCTCTTAAAATCCTCTCATTTTCTCAAAACTCGACAGTGCGTCTTATAACCCGGTGCGCCTAATGTACGGCATGATTCTAGTTGTGCTTACCGACCTCAAAGCTATTTTATTTGGTACAAGGTGTAATGATAAGTGTGACCAGTAGATGGTAGTCACACATAAGAGATACATGTACACAGCAATATGACTCAAGTAAACAACACCAAAACTTTAAATGTTCCATTGAAAATATTGAGCATTACACACGGCGCTCAAAAATCTGTCAAAATGTTTTAGTACGACTTGGAAGTCGCACCGCTTGATGGATTGTTGGCCCATTAGGGCTACCGTAGTCAGAGACATACTATGGTGTGTGTATAAGGACCGCAAAATGGCACCCATTAGCAGACATATCTGGCGTTTTGTTTCACAATATTATGCAAAAGAGACTTTTCTTACCTTCTGGTACCTGCTGATGTGTATTTGAGATCTGTATAAGTCCTGAAAATTTGCGCACTTCCGCCACTGTAGTCCATGACGATGCCGTAGTCCAGGGGTGCTCACACTTTTTCTGCAGGCGAGCTACTTTTCAATTGATCAAGTCGTGGGGATCTACCTCATTCATATATATAATTTATATTTACTTAGTTATTAAATATATGTTTTTGTTAACAAGTTAAAGGTGTTTAATGATAATGCAAGCATGTTTAACACATATAGTTAATATTGTTAAAAAATTAAAGGTGTTTAATGATAATACAATATAGTTAATATTGTTAATAAGTTAAAGGTGTTTAAAGATAATGCAAGCATGTTTAACACATATAGTTAATATTGTTAACAAGTTAAAGGTGTTTAATGATAATACAAGCATGTTTAACACATAGTTAATATTGTTAATAAATTAAAGGTGTTTAATGATAATACAAGAATGTTTAATACATATAGTTAATATTGTTAACAAGTTAAAGGTGTTTAAAGATAATACAAGCATGTTTAACACATATAGATTCCTTTCTTTCATGAAGACAGGAATATAAGTTGGTGTATGACCTGATTGTGATGACTTGCATTGATTGGAATCAGACAGTGGTGATGATAACGTCCACATTTTCGAATGGAGGAGAAAAAAAGTCCTCCTTTCGGTCCAATACTACATGAAAGTGGTTGGTTTTTGGCATCTTATTTGTCCAGCTTCCGTACTCCTTTGTATACACTTTACAAGAAATACATTGTCGACAAACTCCGTAGCTTGCTAGCTTGTGCATGCCAGCTTTCTGAGACTCTTATTTTGTTAGCGCAACTGTGCAACTGTGCAGTCGGTCTTTGGAGTTTTGACGACAGGTACGGCGCCAGAGTCTGTTGAAATAAAGTGTTTCTCGCCTTCCAGTCGGTAATTTTGATGAGCTGGCAGCAGCCAGCGTCATCTCAGAAGACCCTCGGGTGCCGTGAATGTCAATCAAGTGACGAAAGTGACGTCATAGTGAAGATTTATGATCGCTCATTTTTAGGACTATTTTTTTAATGCCTGGCTGGTGATCGACTGACACACCCTCCGAGATCGACCGGTAGCTCGCAATCGACGTAATGAGCACCCCTGCCGTAGTCGATAAGCTTCTTCTTTTTCACTATCTTCTTGTTATGGGACATTCATCCTCTGCTATTGCCATTTCTGATATAAAGTAGTGTAAAGTTCGAACTTATATCTCGCGATGGAAGCGCTAAAACATACCGGTGTAGTGAGGTTACATAATTCACCCAAGGAACTTTAGTTATTAGAGAGTTCCGGTCGGACGGTTTTTCACGGAACACATTTCCGGCGTTGTTGTTGCACTAGTGAGCCACGGATGAGGAGATGCTGCTTTGTTATTGATTGAAGTAAAGTCTGAATGTCATTAAATCAGTTAGCGCCACCTTCGACACTTCTTCCACCCCCGTCCTTGCATGCTACACCGCTACAACAAAGATGACGGGGAGAAGACGCTGTCGAAGGTGAGCCACGTAAATAAGACCGCCCACAAAACGGCGCATCCTGAAGCGACTGTCAGAAAGCGACTTGAAGATGATCTGTAAAACATCATCTATGCAACATTTTGACCAAAGAACCACCATTACATGTTATGTAGACCACAAGAAAGTCTTTTACATTTAGAAAAAATATATCTCCAACCTTCCCAGTGGGAGTTAGAGGCAGTTTTGTAATTTTTTTCTTCCGAGGAGCAGTTTTTTCTGCGTTTTATTCAAAAATTGCGCTAAAGCGCAATTTTTAGATTTGGGGTTCGTTTTTTTTATTGGATCGCAATTTTTGCCAGTCCTGATGTGTGCGTTCAGTTTGGTGAGTTTTGAAGCGTGTTAAGGGGGTCAAATTACAGCGCAAAGAGGCAAAAGTGACTGTTTTTAGTACATTTTTGTCTTGAAGGGGGAATTGCCAACTTTCTGTTGATTTTTGCCCGAGGAAATTAATTAATGAAAAGTAGGTCTAATTGAGACCTACATAGAGGTTTTTGTTTCATGTCTCTACGACATTTGTACTGGGAGTAAGAGGCGGTTTTCCTTCTAGGGGGCGCGAGAGTGCAATTGTGAGTTTTGGGTTGTTTTTTTTTTTACTAAAGAGTTTTGTTCGCGTTTATTTATGTGTGCGTCAAATTTGGTGAGTTTTGAAGCATGTTAAGGGGGTCAAATTACAGCGCAAAGTTGCGGAATAATAATAATAATAATAAAGAATAAAATGTTACAAATTCAATAGGTCCTTATGTCCCATTGCAAAAGGACTCCCGTTGGGATTCCTTTTACAATGGGCCATGCGGGCCCTAATAAAGAATAAAACGTTACAAATTCAATAGGTCCTTATGTCCCATTGCAAAAGGACTCCCGTTGGGATTCCTTTTACAATGGGCCTTGCGGGCCCTAACAAGACCCCTTTAATGCGCCCTATAGCCCGGTGTGCCTTTTGTATGGAAAAAAAACCTGACTAGACCTGCTCATCGGCAGTGTGCCTTATAATCCGGTGCGCCCTATGGTCCAGAAAATACGGTAGCATTTTTTTTCCTCAAAATATATATTGCCCAAAACCAGTTCTTAAGTCTCACTGAAAATTACTATTGAGAGGATTTGTATTAAGTTTGTTTAGATAGATAGCCCTCGTGCCTCACAGCGAAAAGGTCCTGGGTTCCATTCGATCCTATCTGTGTCGAGTTTGCATGTTCTTCCCTTGACTGCATGGGTTCTGTCCTGGTACTCCGACTTCCTCCCACCTCCAAAGACATGCACCTGGGGATAGGTTGATTGGCAACATTAAATAGTCCCTAGTGTGTGAATGTGAGTGTGAATGTTGTCTGTGTTGACCCCGTGATGAGGTGGCGACTTTTCCAGGGTGTACCCCGCCTTCCGCCCGAGTGCAACGGGGGAAAAATTAATCACGCATGTTCACATAATTAGTTTTGATATCTGTGTGATGAGCGAGAGTAGGTCAGGTGACCTGGTGAGCCATCTTTGAACTGGACCCCATAAGGGACAAGCGCTAGAAATGGATGGATGATTGACAAATAATGCAATGATCTTGGAAAAATTCCAGGTAAAATGTATCGTACCAGCAAAACTGGCCATTTTACTTGGTATCTAAGCGATACCAAAATGTTGTATCGCCCGCCCCCAATTAAATGTAGTGAAGATCTCATTTTAAAGCCAAGACTCGTACCACCCAGCAGCTTGTGAGGGAGCTCCTTTTTGCAGATGACAGTGCTCTGGTTGCTCACACTGCGGAAGGCATCCAAAAACTGAGACGTTTTTGCCAGGGCAACTACTCAGTCTAAAGATCAACATCAACAAGACCAAGTGTCTCTACGAAACTGGTCAATCCCCCTCCAACCATCCCCATAGATCAGGGGTCGGCTCCGGACCCGCATGCGGCTCTTTGATCACTCTGATGCGGCTCAGCTGCATACTTGCCGACCCCTCCCGATTTTCCCGGGAGACTTCCGGATTTCGGTGCCTCTCACAGAAAACTCCCGGGATTAATATTCTCCGATTTTCACCCTTACAATAATAATAAGGGCGTGCCATGACGGTACAGCATTTGGCGCCCTCTACAATCTGTATAAACAGCGTGCCAGCCCAGCCTCTTATTATATGCGTCTTCTGCTTGCACACGTAAGTGACAGCAAGGCATACTTGGTCAACAGCCACACAGGTTACATTGACGGTGGCCATATAAAACAACTTTAACACTCTTACTAATAATGCGCCACACTTTGAACCAAAACGAAACAAGAATTACAAACACATTTTGGGAGAACATCTGCACCTTAACACAACATAAACACAACAGAACAAATACCCAGAATCCCAGAATCCCACTCTTCCGGGCGACATTATACACCCCTGCTACCACCAAACCCCGCCCCCAACCCTGCTCCCTCACACATCAACCCCCCCCCCCCCCCCCCCCCTCTGTGCATAGGTTGAGGTGGGCGGGGTTTGGTAGCGGGGGTGTATAATGTAGCCCGGAAGAGTTAGGGCTGCATGGGATTCTGGGTATTTGTGCTGTTGTGTTTGTGTTGTGTTACGGTGCAGATTTTCTCCCGAAATGTGTTTGTCATTCTTGTTTGGTGTGGGTTCACAGTGTGGCGCATTATTAGTAAGAGTGTTAAAGTTTTTTATACCGCCACCGTCAGTGTAACCTGTGTGGTTGTTGAACAAGTATGCCTTGCAGTCACTTACGTGAGCAAGCAGAAGCCCCATACAACGTGTGGCGGGGCCGGCACGCTGGTTGTAGTGGGCGCTAAATGCTGTATCATCACGGCACATTTGAGAGAATAGTTACCCTGAAATTCGTAGTCTGCCGGAAAAATATATAAAATATATATAAAACCCGCGGGCCGCACTAACATTCAATTTGCATGTTAAGGTGCGGGCCGCGTGTCTGAGACTCTTGGTTTATACATAGCACAACGCAAAAAAAACAACTTTGAATGCAGTGTTATTTCATTTTAAATTTCAACAGATTTTTGTGGCTCCCATTGTTTTCTTTAATTTGTGAAACTTGTCAAAATGGCTCTTTGACTGGTAAAGGTTGCCGACCCCTGCCATAGATGGAGAGCCTTTGGTCCACTGCACAGACTTCAAATACCTGAGAAGCATCGTCTCAGACACTGGTCGTACGGAGAATGAAATTCAGTCAAGGATGGGAAATGCGAGTGATGCTCTTGGTAGGCTCCAAGACCGATTATGGAAAAATAAACACGTCATAATTTGCGTCCAGTCAACGCTACTGTACGGTGCCGAAAACCTGGACTGTCTATCGCAGACAACTCAAAAAGCTCCTTGCATACATGAAGAGACATCTGAGATACATCATGAACATCAGATGGATGAACAAAGTCCGTACTGAGCTTCCATCGACGTCTGACATCCTCAGTGAGAAAAACCTCCGCTGGCTGGGTCACGTCCATCCAATGAACCACGAACCGACTACCACGCCAACTGCTATACTCCCAGTTATCTGAAGAGAGCCGGAATCAGGGGAGACCACACCTCCACTTCAAAGATGTGACTGCGAGGAACATGAAAGCCCTCGACATCAATCGCCATCAATGGCAGACAATAGCAAGAGACAGAACAGCCTGGAGGACATTTACAGGCACCAAAGCACATGCATGGAATCGAACAGTCATCCTCGAATCTGACTGACTGCAAGAGAGAGAGATTTGTGTTTCTTGGGGTATGGTTCCATTGTGATTCTAATAGCAGCAAGAAAAAAAGAAAAAAAACTTCATTTTAAAATATGTGCCACAATTTTTGTATATATATTTTTAAATACATTCCTCCTCAGCACATGCACAACGTTTGACGGTAATAGTGTAGTTTTGGCATAATCTTGCTACCGAAAAAACTTAACTTTACCTCTTCCCTTTGTACTTGGCAGAGGTAACCTGGAGATATTTACCTGTATTTACAGATACTTTATGTCTGGTGAAGTACTTAGTAGTAGGGCTGGGCGATATGGCCTTTTATTAATATCTCGATATTTTTAGGCCATGTCACGATACACCATATATATCTCCATATGTTGCCTTAGCCTTGAATGAACACTTGATGCATATAATCACAGCAGTATGATGATTCTTTGTGTCTACATTAGGGATGTCCCGATCCAGGTTTTTGCACTTCCGATCCGATACCGATATTGTTTTTGCATTTCCGATCCGATACCGATAATGACCGATACCGATACTGACCGATACTGGCCTATCCGAGCATGTATTAAAGTTTAAAGTTATTTAGCCTACTTAGTTGTCAGAATCATGTTGAAAAGGGTTTTAGTACTCTTGATAACTAGCCAGCTGAATTAGGGGAGTTTGAATAATACACAATGGTTGGTAACAAGAAACTGACCTGTTTATTCAAGGATAAACACAAAATAGACAAAATTATACATGACAAACAGAAATGGCATCATTGAACTAGGGCTGGGCGATATGGCCTTTTTTTAATATTGCCATATTTTAAGGCCATATTGCGATACACAATATATATCTCGATATTTTGCCTTAGCCTTGAATGAACACTTGATGCATATAATCACAGCAGTATGATGATTCTATGTGTTTTGATTGATTGATTGAGACTTTTATTAGTAGGTTGCATATTCCGTACAATTGACCACTAAATGGTAACACCCGAATAAGTTTTTCAACTTGTTTAAGTCGGGGTCCACTTAAATTGATTCATGATACAGATATATACTATCAGATATATACTATCATCATAATACAGTCATCACACAAGATAATCACATTGAATTATTTACATTATTTATAATCCAGGGTGTGGAGGGGGGCGCCGGATGTAAGTGTCAAAAAGACAGCCAAAAGAGTTTGATATGAGAATAAATCTAAAGTTAAAATATAGGGTAGAAATGCACCCATTTGCAGGAAATGTAGTCTTGATTTTCAAAATTTTCTTTCAAGGCTTGCATGTCTACATTAAAACATTCTTCTTCATACTGCATTAATATATGCTACTTTTAAACTTTCATGCAGAGAGGGAAATCACAACTAAGTCAATTTACCAAGAGTGTATTTATTAAACAGTTATTAAGCAGTGGCACAAACATTCATGTCCTTTCCAAACAGAAAGTGCAAGATTGTCAGAGACATTTTAAAACAAGCTATAAGTGCACTTTTGTGCATGATGTCACTAAGATGACTTATCAAAACAACACTATATTAAAGTGCACTTTTTGTACAGAACGCCACTACAATAGTTTAAAACAAATAAAGTGCACTTTTGTGCATGATGTCACACAAGATATTTCAATAACTGTAAAATAAAAATGAGCTGCATAATAGGAAATCAAATAAAGTTAAAGTTAAAGTACCAATGATTGTCATACACACACTAGGTGTGGCGAAATTATTCACTGCATTTGACCCATCACCCTTGATCACCCCCTGGGAGGTGAGGGGAGTAGTGGGCAGCAGCAGTGGCCGCGCCCGGGAATAATTTTTGGTGATTTAACCCCCAATTCCAACCCTTGATGCTGAGTGCCAAGCAGGGAGGTGATGGGTCCCATTTTTATAGTCTTTGGTATGAACTCACAACCTACCCATCTCAGGGCGGACACTCTAACCACTAGGCCACTGAGTAGGTTTTATATATATATATATATATATATATATATATATATACATATATATATATATATATATATATATATACACACATACTGTATATATATATATACTGTATATATACATACAAACTTTGTATTATAAATATATAAATAGTACCCTATTTTTCGGACTATAAGTCACACTTTTTTTCATAGTTTGGCCGGGGGTGCGACTTATACTCAGGAGCGACTTATGTGTGAAATTATTAACACATTACCGTAAAATATCAAATAATATTATTTATCTCATTCACGTAAGAGACTAGACTTATAAGATTTCATGGGATTTAGCGATTAGGAGTGACAGATTGTTTGGTAAACGTATAGCATGTTCTATATGTTATAGTTATTTGAATGACTCTTACCATAATATGTTACGTTAACATACCAGGCACGTTCTCAGTTGGTTATTTATGCCTCATATAACGTACACTTATTCAGCCTGTTGTTCACTATTCTTTATTTATTTTAAATTGCCTTTGAAATGTCTATTTTTGGTGTTGGCTTTTATCAAATAAATTTCCCACAAAAATGCGACTTATACTCCAGTGCGACTTATATATGGTTTTTTTCATCTTTATTATGCATTTTCGGCCGGTGCGACTTATACTCCGGAGCGACTTATAGTCCCAAAAATACGGTATATGTCCTTCGCTATGTGGTAGGTTACTGCGGACGTTATCTCCTTCTGTTGTTGACTATTTTTTGTTCATCTGGAAATTGAAGACGCCAGGCTCAATTGGGTCAGTGCTGGTTGCTTCAGCATTTAGTTGGCGTGGCACCGACCGGAGATGTTGACATGCAGAGTTTCAAACACTCCTTATTCTATAGCGGGTGACTTTTCAAATGATGCTACAAATTAGTAGTGCTCTTACTTTTTATAGCAACGCTTTTGCCGCACACTTGTACGTATTACGGTTGTCTGTTCAACATCTTCCCGCTTGAAGCCAAACCACCACCAGACGATGGACCCCGTGCTGTTTTTCTTAGTAATTAGATCTTCTTCCTCCATTTGTTACCGGATTCGCACCTTCTCTCTTGTATTACCACTCGCACCGCTCCGCTTGCACCACCTGCCACAGCTAACTTTACCATGCCGCTACGTCTCTGCTCGGCGAGGGCGTATGACGTTGCACGCGTGACAGTATGTGACGTATGTACAAACCCCGTTTCCATACGAGTTGGTAAATTGTGTTAGATGTAAATATAAACGGAATACAATGATTTGCAAATCCTTTTCAACCCTTATTCAATTGAATGCACTACAAAGACAAAATATTTGATGTTCAAACTCATAAACTTTTTTTTTTTTTTTTTGCAAATAATTAACTTAGAATTTCATGGCTGCAACACGTGCCAAAGTAGTTGGGAAAGGGCATGTTCACCACTGTGTTACATGGCCTTTCCTTTTAACAACACTCAGTAAACGTTTGGGAACTGAAGAGACACATTTTTAAAGCTTCTCAGGTGGAATTCTTTCCCATTCTTGCTTGATGTACAGCTTAAGTTGTTCAACAGTCCGGGGGTCTCCGTTGTGGTATTTTAGGCTTCATAATGCGCCACACATTTTCAATGGGAGGCAAGTCTGGACTACAGGCAGGCCAGTCTAGTACCCGCACTCTTTTACTATGAAGCCACATTGATGTAACACGTGGCTTGGCATTGTCTTGCTGAAATAAGCAGGGGCGTCCATGGTAACGTTGCTTGGATGGCAACATATGTTGCTCCAAAACCTGTATGTACCTTTCAGCATTAATGGTGCCTTCACAGATGTGTAAGTTACTCATGCCTTGGGCACTAACACACCCCCATACCATCACAGATGCTGGCTTTTCAACTTTGCGCCTATAACAATCCGGATGGTTCTTTTCCTCTTTGGTCCGGAGGACACGACGTCCACAGTTTCCAAAAACAATTTGAAATGTGGACTTGTCAGACCAGAGAAGACTTTTCCACTTTGTATCAGTCCATCTTAGATGAGCTCAGGTCCAGCGAAGCCGACGGCGTTTCTGGGTGTTGTTGATAAACGGTTTTCGCCTTCCATAGGAGAGTTTTAACTTGCACTTACAGATGCAGCGACCAACTGTAGTTACTGACAGTGGGTTTCTGAAGTGTTCCTGAGCCCATGTGGTGATATCCTTTACACACTGATGTCGCTTGTTGATGCAGTAAGGCCTCAGGGATCGAAGGTCACGGGCTTAGCTGCTTACGTGCAGTGATTTCTCCAGATTCTCTGAACCCTTTGATGATATTATGGACCGTAGATGGTGAAATCCCTAAATTCCTTGCAATAGCTGCTTGAGAAAGGTTTTTCTTAAACTGTTCAACAATTTGCTCACGCATTTGTTGACAAAGTGGTGACCCTCGCCCCATCCTTGTTTGTGAATGACTGAGCATTTCATGGAATCTACTTTTATACCCAATCATGGCACCCACCTGTTCCCAATTTGCCTGTTCACCTGTGGGATGTTTCAAATAAGTGTTTGATGAGCATTCCCCAACTTTATCAGTATTTATTGCCACCTTTCCAAACTTCTTTGTCACGTATCAAATTCTAAAGTTAATGATTATTTGCACACAAAAAAAAGTTTATCAGTTTGAACATCAAATATGTTGTCTTTGTAGCATATTCAACTGAATATGGGTTGAAAATGATTTGCAAATCATTGTATTCCGTTTATATTTACATCTAACACAATTTCCCAACTCATATGGAAACGGGGTTTGTAAGAAGGTGCGCTTGTTTTATGTCTCTGTGAGAAGGAGAGACAAGAAAGAGTGAGAAGAGCTTGTAGTGTAATGCCCGCAGCTAAAAGCAACTGCGTGAGAACATATACTCCAATATCATTTTGGAGTCATTTTCTACATCGCACAGAGACAAACTGGTGAGGCACTGACTTCATCACAGTCAGATTTACAAACATATGAACCCTAAAGAGTATCTTATTCACCATTTGATTGGCAGCAGTTAACGGGTTATGTTTAAAAGCTCATTCCAGCATTCTTCCCTGCTTGGCACTCAGCATCAAGGGTTGGAATTGGGGGTTAAATCACCAAAAATGATTCCCAGGCGCGGCGTCGCTGCTGTCCACTGCTCCCCTCACATCCCAGGGGGGTGATCAAGGGGATGGGTCAAATGCAGAGGACAAATTTCATTACACCTAGTGTGTGTGTGACAATCATTGGTACTTTAACTTAACTTTAACTTTACACATACAAACTGTAGCACACAAAAAAGCACATTTAATAAAAAAACGTTATTATGGTCTTACCTTTACTTAGAAATTAAGTCCATGCGCCGCAACTAAAGCCCTCACTTCAACTTTCCACGTGCAAGATTGAATCTATTTAAAAAAGTGTAACCGAGGGTTTATAAATGTCGCCTATACTGTATGAAACTACAAAATAACAAACACGGAGGCTCCAGTTTACACGAGGACCACTTTATTTACCTTCTTTCAAAAACCTCCGCAACGTGACATCACTTCCGCTCTTAGCGCCTTCAAAATAAGAGCTCAAGGCATATACTGTATAACAGCGCATAACAGGAACTTAACATCACAAAGAGGAAAGCCCATAAAAATAGGTTACAAAAGTTATTTAATAAGAAGCCAAAAAGTGCAAAAATAATAATGTTCGTGTTGGAGTAGTTGTGAATTAGATACACCTGCATTCTGCAGGTGTACCTAATGTTGTGTCCCTGCAGTCATTCACAACTCCTCCAACACGAACATTATTGTTTTTGCACTTTTTGGCTTCTTATGAAATACTTTTTTAAAATAGATTCAATCTTGCACGTGGAAAGTTTAAGTGTGGGCTTTAGTTGATATAACAATTCTACGGCGGGGGTGCAGGAGGCGAGCCTCAGCCAGTGCGTCTTTTGCAGCCGTTTTATGATCGCTCAGCACAAGAAATACGTTACACACATACAGTTGTTGACAAAATACACTGTACATTATATACCTCAGCTAACTAAACTATGGAAATGTATAATATCAAATCAAATCAAATCAACTTTATTTATAGAGCACATTTAAAATTTACCACAGGGGTAGCCAAAGTGCTGTACAATGAACAGGTTAAAAGATAAAACGAGTACCGAGCAAACACAACACAACACAAACAGAACACGATAAAAAAATAAATAATTAAAATAGAATTAATAAAAACATAAAAACATAAAAACAGGATCACAGCAGGTGTATTATGGGGCGCCATTGCAGGATGGATATCACTCAGTGTTAAAAGCCATGGAATAAAAGTATGTTTTTAAGAGAGATTTAAAAACAGGAAGAGAGGAGGCTTGTCTAACACTCAGGGGTAGGTCGTTCCAGAGCTTGGGAGCAGCAACGGCGAAAGCTCTGTCACCTCTAAGCTTCAGCCTTGTGTCAGGGACCGTCAACAGCAGCTGATCGGCTGATCTTAAGGATCGGGTGGGGCAGTAAGGCTGAAGGAGGTCGGAGAGATAGGTTGGCGCGAGGTTGTTTAGACATTTAAAAACAAATAAAAGGAGTTTAAAATGTATTCGGTATCGCACAGGGAGCCAGTGAAGGGACGCTAAAATTGGAGTGATGTGCTCACGTCTGCGGGTCTGTGTTAGCAGACGAGCAGCAGAGTTCTGCACGAGCTGCAGGCGGGCGAGGGAGGCCTGGCTAATGCCAACATACAAGGCATTGCAGTAGTCAAGACGAGTCGAGATAAAAGCGTGGATTAATTTCTCAAGATCATGTCTTGATAGAAGCGGTTTCACTTTCGCTATTTGGCATAATTGATAAAAGCTTTTTTGAACGACGCTGCTGATTTGTTTTTCGAATATAATTCATATAGCAATACAGTCTCACTGCACAGCAGGCCAGCAGTTAGCCGAGTCCGGAATCCATGTTGCGGCACTGAGTGACGTGCCTCAACTGGCTGCTGATCACCGCACCGTCTCTTCTCAGTATTTGAACGGCAAATGTGAAAATTCAGCGATTTTGAATAAAAATAATCTAAAACTGGTGAAGTTAAATGGAAAATAACTTTATAGTATAATCACTGAATACATATAACAATTTAATTATTTTTTTTCTTTTTACATTTTTTTTCTTTCCTGCACGTCACTGCTTCGTAGTAACATTTGCTCAGTGTCCTTTTAGCAAAACAGTAACCCCAGCTCTTAAATGTAAATGCCTCATCATATAAAAGTGTCGCGCTCCACAATTGTAATATATGGCGGCCATGTTGCATCAGGACCGGCTGATGTAAGATGGTGAACACAAAGGAAAAGGCTCCATCCCTTTTAGCTCACTGCAGCACTGCCCTCTTGGCTAATATCATTACTTCGCCCTCGCTCTCATCCTCTCTGTAGCATCTGAGCAGAATGCATCAAACCAAAACAGACGGAAAATAAAGCAGGACTCTACAGTAAAATCTGCAGAAATCATTTTGTGATACAAAGAAACGGGGCAATTCTAATCCAAAAACATGGTGGGTGGTGGAGTTCCCGAGCTCTGGGTGAGTTGGATACAGATGTCGCTGCCACTGATAACCATGCCAAATTCTGGGCTCCATCTGGGATACAAGAGCTGGCGGCATCTCCTGATCTGAATTCAGTGTAACGGAAAAAGTGGGCCATCACATCTAATTCATGTGAATCCCAACCAAACCCCCTGAAGGTCGCTGCCAGGTTTTCCACGTCAGAGAATTGTTGTCTGTATTTCCCTGACGTTGCAGCACGAGTGAAAGTCCCAAATCGGTTTGGGATTAGAGGATGTTTGTTCGCTCCTCTCTCTATCCTGGGAGTTCTCTGTGGAGTTGCTGTACTTTTGACAGCCCCTCAGGGAGCAAAGTTATCACATTAACTACAAACAGGAATGCTTTCCTTGGGATGGAATAGAGGACGGCGCATGAGGGCTGCATGTCGAGGTTGAAACGATCCGTATTTATGCGGTTATTTATGTTCTAGGAACGATCATCAAAGACCAATGAGGCTCGTTTTAACTGCTGTGCAAGTTAAAGTTGAGCATGTTGTGTAGCAGGGGGCCTAAAGGCACTATGTGGTTGTAGGAGGGTCACATGATCATGGCATAGACCAGAACTGGGCGAAATTAAGGCCCGGGGGCCACATGCGGCCTGTTAAGATTTTCAATCTGGCCCGCCGGACATTTCCAAATAATTTTTTTAGATCTTTAAAGGGGAACATTATCACAATTTCAGAATGGTTAAAACCATTAAAAATCAGTTCCCAGTGGCCTATTATATTTTTCGAAGTTTTTTTCAAAATTTTACCCATCACGCAATATCCCTAAAAAAAGCTTCAAAGTGCCTGATTTTAACCATCGTTATAAACACCCGTCCATTTTCCTGTGACGTCACATAGTGAATACAAACAAACATGGCGGAAAGAAGCGACATTAGCTCGGATTCAGACTCGGATTTCAGCGGCTTAAGCGATTCAACAGATTACGCATGTATTGAAACGGATGGTTGTAGTGTGGAGGCAGGTAGCGAAAACGAAATTGAAGAAGAAACTGAAGATTTTGAGCCATATCGGTTTGAACCGTATGCAAGCGAAACCGACGAAAATGACACGACAGCCAGCGACACGGGAGAAAGCGAGGACGAATTTGGCGATCGCCTTCTAACCAACGATTGGTATGCGTTTGTTTGGCATTAAAGGAAACTAACAACTATGAACTAGGTTTACAGCATATGAAATACATTTGGCAACAACATGCACTTTGAGAGTGCAGACAGCCCAGTTTTCACCAATTAATATATTCTGTAGACATACCCTCATCCACGCTCTTTTCCTGAAAGCTGATCTGTCCAGTTTTGGAGTTGATGTCAGCAGGCCAGGGAAGCTAGGGTCGATATTCTTCTCTTGATCATCTTCGGTGGCATAAGGGACGGTGTGAGCCAAGACATCCAGGGGGTTTAGCTCGCTCGTCAGCGGGAACAAACTGCCGCCATTGCTTGCCGTGCTACCGAGGTCCTTTTTCCCTGAATTGTCCAATTTCTTGCCACTTTCGCATCTTTGGGCCACTGGTGCAACTTGAATCCGTCCCTGTTCGTGTTGTTACACCCTCCGACAACACACCGACGAGGCATGATGTCTCCAAGGTACGGAAAACAGTCGAAAAAAACGAAAATAACAGAGCTGATTTGACTCGGTGTTTGAGAAAATGGCGGATTGCTTCCCGATGTGACATCACGTTGTGACGTCATCGCTCAGAGAGCGAATATTAGAAAGGCGTTTAATTCGCCAAAATTCACCCATTTAGAGTTCGGAAATCGGTTAAAAAAATATATGGTCTTTTTTCTGCAACATCAAGGTATATATTGACGCTTACATAGGTCTGGTGATAATGTTCCCCTTTAAGATGGAAAGTGTAGCTGCCATTATGATGTGCAGTGATGTTTCCTAATGACCGTAAGTCTTGAACTATACAAAGTATTTCAATGGTTGGAATCTGCGCTTTTGCATGATATACTAGTTACTATGGTCATCAATTGGTTACTACGGAAATGTAATTAGTTACTATGGTAATCTAAGTCACAGCAGCTCAGACGAGGCACCAAGCAGTGTGGGTGGGGAGCGTTTCCACGGAGTGTTTCCAGAGCGGCCAGCCTGAAATGCGGGTGTCAGGGACAGACGCGGAAGGAGATTTTTACAACAAAGTTCTTAAGCTTAGTGATGTATCAGATATATCAGATTGTAGGTGAGTTTTTTTTTTTAGTCCTTCGCGTTCATATTTTGCTGTGTTTGTTGCATTTTTGTTGCGTTTCGTTTGATTGTAAAATGTGTCAATCGAGAGGGGGTGTGACGTTCATATGTTGTCAATATTCAGTGTTTTATCGTTCGTAGTTAATATTGTAAATCCAACATTCCTTATTTTTATGTACTTTTTGGGTGTCTCATTCAGTAAAAACATTTAAAATTCCATTCCGTTTTTTAAGGCGGTCTGTCATAATGTTTTTAGACTTAGACTTCCTTTTTATTGTCATTCAAATTTAAACTTTACAGCACAGATAAGAACGAAATTTCGTTACATAAGCTCATGGTAGTGCAGGATAAAAAAGCAATAAGGTGCATATATAAATAAATAAATGTATATAAATAATATATAAATATATATATAAAATAAATAAACATACATAAATATATATAAATAAATAAATAGATTACTGTACAAATAAATATATTGCACTTTTTCACATGCGTCCACGTTTAGCATTCAATTTAGCATTCAATTCAAAAATTCATTCATTTTAGCATTCAATCACACAATATTGTGAGGTTTTGTATTAGTGTTCCTAAAAATAGGACCCATACTGTACAGCAGATTTTCACAGCTTTATATATATATATATATATATATATATATATACACACACATAGATATACCGGCCCCCAGACACACTATTTTCTCTAAATTTGGCCCCGAGTCAAAATAATTGCCCAGGCTTGGCATAGACCCTATTTTTTGTCATTAAAATCTGTCAGTTATAAAATGCCACGTCATACAAGTTCAAATGAAATCAATTTTGCTGTACAATTATAAAATGTGTATATTAATAAGTTTGTTGGAACCAAATTAGGAATGTGTTACACAACCTACACCCCCTTGCAAAAATGCAAAATGGAACACATCCCAGCATGGAACACATCACTGTAACTAAACGCAGAAGTCTGAACATCTTCTGAGCTCACATTTATGCATTCACACACAGCTGCAACATTTGGCAACCAGGACGAGGTGATAGAAGAAATGTCAGAACACGATAAATCTAATCTGTAAAAATTGATTTTTAATCCACTTGTTCATTTACTGTTAATATCTAGTTATTTTACGTTTCAACATGTTCTATCTACACTTCTGTTAAAATGTAATAATCACTTATTCTTCTGTTGTTTGATACTTTACATTAGTTTTGGATGATACCACAAATTCAGGTATCAATCGGATACCAGGTAGTTACAGGATCATACATTGGTCAAAGTTTAAGTTCTCATGTGTCCAGGGACATATTTCCTGAGTTTATGAATATAATATGAATTAAAAAAGAAAAAAGATTTTGTGACGATAAAAAATATTGAAGTATTCATAGTAGTATCGACTCGATACGCTCTTGTACTTGGTATCATTACAGTGGATGTCAAGTGTAGATCCACCCATGGCATTTGTTTACATTGTGACGCTGGTGAGCTATTGTATCCTCCTACGGTGTGTAGTGAAGCATGTTTAGCTATTCCTCGTCCTGCAGGGATGATACTTGTAAGAAACTTACTTTATTTGTCACTATGGAGGCGAGGATTAGTGATTTAGATGTAGCTAAATGGATGGACATTAGTTGCTAACTAGCTCGCCATGTCTTAAAGGGGAACATTATCACCAGACCTATGTAAGCGTCAATATATACCTTGATGTTGCAGAAAAAAGACCATATATTTTTTTAACCGATTTCCGAACTCTAAATGGGTGAATTTTGGCGAATTAAACGCCTTTCTAATATTCGCTCTCGGAGCGATGGCGTCACATCGGGAAGCAATTCGCCATTTTATCAAACACCGAGTCAAATCAGCTCTGTTATTTTCCGTTTTTTCGACTGTTTTCCGTACCTTGGAGACATCATGCCTCGTCGGTGTGTTGTCGGAGGGTGTAACAACACGAACAGGGACGGATTCAAGTTGCACCAGTGGCCCAAAGATGCGAAAGTGGCAAGAAATTGGACGTTTGTTCCGCACACTTTACCGACGAAAGCTATGCTACGACAGAGATGGCAAGAATGTGTGGATATCCTGCGACACTCAAAGCAGATGCATTTCCAACGATAAAGTCAAAGAAATCTGCCGCCAGACCCCCATTGAATCTGCCGGAGTGTGTGAGCAATTCAGGGACAAAGGACCTCGGCAGCACGGCAAGCAATGGCGGCAGTTTGTTCCCGCAGACGAGCGAGCTATCGACCCTAGCTTCCCTGGCCTGCTGACATCAACTCCAAAACTGGACAGATCAACTTTCAGGAAAAGAGCGCGGATGAGGGTATGTCTCCAGAATATATTAATTGATGAAAATTGGGCTGTCTGCACTCTCAAAGTGCATGTTGTTGCCAAATGTATTTCATATGCTGTAAACCTAGTTCATAGTTGTTAGTTTCCTTTAATGCCAAACAAACACATACCAATCGTTGGTTAGAAGGCGATCGCCGAATTCGTCCTCGCTTTCTCCCGTGTCGCTGGCTGTCGTGTCGTTTTCGTGGGTTTCGCTTGCATACGGTTCAAACCGATATGGCTCAATAGCTTCAGTTTCTTCTTCAATTTTGTTTTCGCTACCTGCCTCCACACTACAACCATCCGTTTCAATACATGCATAATCTGTTGAATCGCTTAAGCCGCTGAAATCCGAGTCTGAATCCGAGCTAATGTCGCTATAACTTGCTGTTCTTTCCGCCATGTTTGTTTGTGTTGGCATCACTATGTGACGTCACAGGAAAATGGACGGGTGTATATAACGATGGTTAAAATCAGGCACTTTGAAGCTTTTTTTTAGGGATATTGCGTGATGGGTAAAACTTTGAAAAAAACTTCGAAAAATATAATAAGCCACTGGGAACTGAGTTTTAATGGTTTTAACCCTTCTGAAATTGTGATAATGTTCCCCTTTAAAGCACTTCTTCCTGAGGGTTGTTTCAGTGTTATAACTTCACCTTTATCTTTCATTTTTAAGCCAAAATGTGTCCGTTCTCCCTTTTCTGTCTACACACAGTGTCTGCTTGTAAGTACTCTGTGATTGTGCGCTGCCGAACGTGCTCCTCTGCTCGTAAAACCAGCAATGTCACGGCGTGACCATGACGCGCCGTCATGCCTGTAAAAAATATATATACATATATGGCGAACCGGTACTTTTCAAAGAGTATAGTACCGTTTTTGATTAATTAGTAATGTGATACTATACTAGTACCGGTATACCGTACAACCCTACAGGATATTTTACATGAAAGTCGATACAATATATTTTTTTGCCGATATGGGATCAGGACACCCCTAATAACTACCATACAAAACCAGAAGAATCAAAAGCAAAAATATGCACAAATGGAGAAAGAGGTTATACTTTGACCTAATTGTGCCATCAATTAGTCCCAGGTTTTTGGGAGAGTTATAGTAAAAGACGGCTGAACGTGAGCTTACATCCTGCGGATGTTTGGCACGAGCGTGAGAGCGAGCGTGTGATGAGGCTTTGCAGTAGGACGGCTCGGAGATAACCTGGTGACGTCACAGCCTGAGTCAGGTCTGCTATCTCTCCCTGACAGCGGGGCCGTGCGTCATTCCTCGCACGCCAAGCGAGGTGAGCGAGGGAGGGGTTCTGCGGTGCTGGACGGGGGTCGAGGCTTCCGCAGGAGCCACGGATTATTCAGTGAAAGGGTGAGCGGGACCCGTGCCAGGGTGACTTGAAAGTGGAAGACTTTTTAATAAGAAAAAGGCGAGTGAGTTATGGTGCAGGGTGATGCTTCCCCGTGAGTATGCAGGGATTCGCACAGGACTGCAATCTATCTGTGGCAGTAAGGCGCAGCGTTTGCACTATTGGCCATGTGCATATCATTTTTATGGGCACAAAATGAGTAAAAACATGTTTAGAAACACAATTTCAACGGGACCTATAATGGTTTTGCTCTATGCTGACTTATACATGTTACAATGCGTGCTAAACAATGCCAAGGCGTTAAATCATAATAAGGTGCATGCATTTAGGCTGGGCTATATGGCAACATTTTGTAGCACAATATATTTTTTTTATATCATCCGATCTTAATGTCATGTTTTTTTGTTTTTTTTAATCAAAGGCGGATTGTCCCGTGCAAGATTAAACGAATTACCGTTGCATACCTACTCTTTACTACTGCAGTGTCTTGTAACAGACATGTCGGCCACGCTGACAACTGTCATTTTGTTCATTTACCCTATTTTTCGGACCATAGGGCGCTCTGTGTCTCTCTTTACTAGCTTCGTCGAAGCATGTTGCTTTTGTAGCTGTTTCAGCAGATTTGAATTGCTGTTTTGGGCAGTAGATAGGATCGTTGATCCAAGACACAACTTACATTTAAATAAAATGTTCCTTTCTTTGTGCTCGACAAAAGAAAAGTAGTGAGAATATCTCCATGTTAAGAAACTTGACTTTGGCTCTGCCATGATGTTCTGTTAGTAAACACAGACACGCCTCCCCCCACACACACACACACACACACACAGCGCGCCTCTTCTGCAACTCTCCAATAAAACCCACTCAGATCTTCTCAGTTTCTAGCCGATATTACATTAAAAAAATAACGTAAATTAATGCAGTAACACATCGTGTAGTAACGGTAACTGAGTTACTGAATATAAAAAATAACGCGTTAGACTACTAGTTACCGCCGAAAATAACGGCGTTACAGTCATCCCAACACTGGTCCTGACCAGATATCTAGATCCCTTCATTGACTGTTCTTTATCACATTGTTTACTTTCACATGTCCATTAAAGATTTGATTAATTTATGACGGTTCAGGTGTGATTCACTACAATAGGGCCCCACAGCACACTGGATTCCAGTTACCGTATAAGTCGCTCCGGAGTATAGGTCGCACCGGCCGAAAATGCATAATAAAGAAGGAAAAAAACATATATAAGTCGCATTTTTTGGGGACATTTATTTGATAAAACCCAACACCAAGAATAGACATTTGAAAAGCAATTTAAAATAAATAAAGAATAATTAACAACAGGCTAAATAAGTGTACGTTATATGAGGCATAAATAACCAACTGAGAAAGTGCCTGGTATGTTAACGTAACATATTATGGTAAGAGTCGTTCAAATAACTATAACATATAGAACATGCTATACGTTTACCAAACAATCTGTCACACCTAATCGCTAAATCCCATGAAATCTTATACGTCTAGTCTCGTACGGGAATGAGCTAAATAATATTATTTGATATTTTACGGTAATGTGTTAATAATTTCACACATAAGTCGCTCCTGAGTATAAGTCGCACCAACGGCCAAACTATGGAAAAAGACTGCGACCGAAAAATACGGTAATTGAAATACCACAACACTGGATATTGTTCAGATAAGTTAAAGGGGAACATTATCACAATTTCAGAAGGGTTAAAACCATTAAAAATCAGTTCCCAGTGGCTTATTTTATTTTTCTAAGTTTTTTTCAAAATTTTACTCATCACGCAATATCCCTAAAAAAAGCTTCAAAGTGCATGATTTTAACCATCGTTATATACACCCGTCCATTTTCCTGTGACGTCACATAGTGAAGCCAACACAAACAAACATGGCGGATAGAACAGAAAGCTATAGCGACATTAGCTCGGATTCAGACTCGGATTTCAGCGGCTTAAGCGATTCAACAGATTACGCATGTATTGAAACGGATGGTTGTAGTGTGGAGGCAGGTAGCGAAAACGAAATTGAAGAAGAAACTGAAGCTATTGAGCCATATCGGTTTGAACCGTATGCAAGCAAAACCGACGAAAACCACACGACAGCCAGCAACACGGGAGAAAGCGAGGACGAATTCGGCGATCGCCTTCTAACCAACGATTGGTATGTGTTTGTTTGGCATTAAAGGAAACTAACAACTATGAACTAGGTTTACAGCATATGAAATACATTTGGCAACAACATGCACTTTGAGAGTGCAGACAGCCCAGTTTTCATCAATTAATATATTCTGTAGACATACCCTCATCCGCTCTCTTTTCCTGGGGGTTTGGCGGCAGATTTCTTTGACTTTATCGTTGGAAATGCACCTGCTTTGAGTGTCGCAGGATATCCACACATTCTTGCCATCTCTGTCGTAGCATAGCTTTTGTCGGTAAAGTGTGCGGAACAAACGTCCCAATTTCTTGCCACTTTCGCATCTTTGGGCCACTGGTGCAACTTGAATCCGTCCCTGTTCGTGTTGTTACACCCTCCGACAACACACCGACGAGGCATGATGTCTCCAAGGTACGGAAAACAGTCGAAAAAACGGAAAATAACAGAGCTGATTTGACTCGGTGTTTGTAATGTGTTTGGGAAAATGGCGGATTGCTTCCCGATGTGACGTCACAACGTTTAATTCGCCAAAATTCACCCATTTAGAGATCGGAAATCGGTTAAAAAACATATGGTCTTTTTTCTGCAACATCAAGGTATATATTGACGCTTACATAGGTCTGGTGATAATGGTCCCCTTTAACACTGGATGTGACTATGACGTGCGCATATTCCGCGCATGAATACTGGATCTCGTTGCGCCGGCGGACGGAGGGGGGGAGGGGGTCTTAAACGATGGCATAGTGTGTGTGTGGACAAGGATATGGTTAGGTGGGATTTACCCTGGATAACCTTAGGGTTGGGGAGGAGATCTTGCCCCAAGTGGAGGAGTTCAAGTACCTCGGAGTCTTGTTCACGAGTGAGGGAAGAGTGGATCGTGAGATCGACAGGCGGATCGGTGCGGCGTCTTCAGTAATGCGGACGCTGTATCGATCCGTTGTGGTGAAGAAGGAGCTGAGCCGGAAGGCAAAGCTCTCAATTTACCGGTCGATCTACGTTCCCATCCTCACCTATGGTCATGAGCTTTGGGTTATGACCGAAAGGACAAGATCACGGGTACAAGCGGCCGAAATGAGTTTCCTCCGCCGGGTGGCGGGGCTCTCCCTTAGAGATAGGGTGAGAAGCTCTGCCATCCGGGAGGAGCTCAAAGTAAAGCCGCTGCTCCTCCACATCGAGAGGAGCCAGATGAGGTGGTTCGGGCATCTGGTCAGGATGCCACCCGAACGCCTCCCTAGGGAGGTGTTTAGGGCACGTCCGACCGGTAGGAGGCCGCGGGGAAGACCCAGGACACGTTGGGAAGACTATGTCTCCCGGCTGGCCTGGGAACGCCTCGGGGTCCCACAGGAAGAGCTGGACGAAGTGGCTGGGGAGAGGGAAGTCTGGGCTTCCCTGCTTAGGCTGCTGCCCCCGCGACCCGACCTCGGATAAGCGGAAGAAGATGGATGGATGGATGGAACCTTAGTCTGCTTCGTGTAGAAGGGGCCTGAGACAAACAAATGTATAAAAGGAGCGATGACAAATGACTGCATTGTAACGACACCAGACAATGCGATTCAAAGAATTTAGGGCAAGGTTCGTCACCATACTGAAGTGCATCTCCTCCAATTATGGCCATTGTTGTGCAATAATTACATTCAGGCCTACCCTCTTTTGAAGAACACGTCTTCTCCCCAAGGACTACTCCCCCTCGACGTTGCTCCGAATCAGCGCACGACCGCAAACATGCTTTTCATTACCGAGGGGGGAAAGGAGGCTGTGAGAGTGCGGCTATGGCAAAACACAACAACTATGTGAAATAGGAGTCCGGTGAAAGAAAAAGTGGCAATTACTCATGATATTGGTGACATATCATTTCCGCAGCAAAGTTAGTGTTTGTGCAAGTCAAATATGTGTGATGTCAGAAGGAGATCAGGATGAAACCGCGGGCTGCAAACTTGACCCAAAAAGAGTAGAGGAGGATGTAGTACTCCATGCAGTTAAAACAAGCTCTTAAGCAGGGGGGGGGGGGGACACAAGTACAGATGGATGGGATGAGCTCATGATGCTTATGGCTGAGTGCAGCGCTTGGACAAACCACAAAAGCTCAACATTTCCAAATTAGAAGAAGTGAAAATATCAGGCAGAAAAAAAAAGCCGTAGTGCCAAGCGGACACCATAATTACCATTAAGTGTTGAAGCAGCAATCCTCACAACCGCAGTCATTTCTATCAGCTGACACTTCTCGCCCTTATAGACTTCATGCAGGCAGACCTTCAATTGTTTGAAAAACAACTAAAGAAAAAAAAAAAATAGTCAACGTTCAATGAGAAGGATCATTGGTGGACAATGGAAAAATTAATAAATGTAACTTGCTGGAAAGACAACCTGGACCGTTTCCTTCAGCCCTGGCACAAGAAGTCACATAGCCAAGACCGAGACAGAATTGGAGGATTTCTGTGTCCAACTAAGGACTTACAAAATAAAAAAAAATGTATTGATGATTTATAGATGACATCTCTGGTTTCCTGTGACAGTGCATCATATCTATGTTGTTGTTGCTACAGGGCTCCCTCTACAGTTCACTCCTTTATTCTTTACAGATGTTCATGGTCATGGCGGAGCTGAATACTAGTTGGTTTTATTTCCTGTCCCGCACTCTTATTTTGGTTTCCACTTCCTGTTTGCCTCCTGTTGCCACCCCTTCTTTCATCTGAGTGCTGGCTCCCTCTCCTGTCCCTGGTTGCAAATCAGGATGATTTGTATGGCTATTTTTACTTTGTACCTAAATGTGCCTTGCGAGTTTGTGTGCACTGCCCTGCTGCACTGATGTTGTGCCGTTTTCCCTAATAAAATGTTTTTTTACCTGCACATTACCTGCCGTCTCTGCATCCTTGGGTCCAGATTAGGGATGTCCCGATCCAGGTTTTTGCACTTCCGATCGATACCGATATTGTTTTTGCACTTCCGATCCGATACCGATACTGACCGATACCGATACTGACCGATACTGGCCTATCCGAGCATGTATTAAAGTTTAAAGATATTTAGCCTACTTAGTTGTCAGAATCATGTTGAAAAGGGTTTTAGTACTCTTGATAACAACTAGCCAGCTGAATTAGGGGAGTTTGAATAATACACAATGGTTGGTAACAAGAAACTGACCTGTTTATTCAAGGATAAACACAAAATAGACAAAATTATACATGACAAACAGAAATGGCATCATTGAACTAGGGCTGGGCGATATGGCCTTTTTTTAATATTGAGATATTTTAAGGCCATATTGTGATACACGATATATATCTCGATATTTTGCCTTAGCCTTGAATGAACACTTGATGCATATAATCACAGCAGTATGATGATTCTATGTGTTTTGATTGATTGATTGAGACTTTTATTAGTAGGTTGCACAGTGAAGTACATATTCCGTACAATTGACCACTAAATGGTAAGTTTTTCAACTTGTTTAAGTCGGGCTCCACTTAAATTGATTCATGATACAGATATATACTATCAGATATATACTATCATCATAATACAGTCATCACACAAGATAATCACATTGAATTATTTACATTATTTATAATCCAGGGTGTGGAGGGGGGCGCCGGATGTAAGTGTCAAAAAGACAGCCAAAAGAGTTTGATATGAGAATAAATCTAAAGTTAAAATATAGGGTAGAAATGCACCCATTTGCAGGAAATGTAGTCTTGATTTTCAAAATTTTCTTTCAAGGCTTGCATGTCTACATTAAAACATTCTTCTTCATACTGCATTAATATATGCTACTTTTAAACTTTCATGCAGAGAAGGAAATCACAACTAAATAGATCACTAATTTTTTCAGACGGTGTTGATCTGGAAATTTTTGCTTCAGCATTTTGATGGTGTGGGCGTGTGGCACCGAATGGAGATAAGCGTCTCGACAGACATTACAATATTTGAACAATGATGACGAAAACGGTTTTCTCTGTCGTGTCCGTGTATCGAAAATTGTTATGCGCTTATTTTTTTATTTGATTTTGTGCGTGGCATAGATTTGCCGTGCGCAGAGGACGTTTGAGCAGGCGCACACCTTAGCGGCTGCGCTAGCATCACAGCTAACGTTAGCCATGCTGCTACCTCTCTGCTCGGGGAGGACGTATACATATGTGATGTATGACGTGACAGTATGTGACGTGTGTAAGAAGGTGCGCTTGCTGTCTGTGAGAGGGAGACACAGGAAAGAGTGAGAAGAGCCTGTCGTGTAATGCCAGCAGCTAAAAGCAACTGCGTGAGATTCCACAGACCTGTGGATGTGTTGAAGGTGTGCTGGAAAATGCGGAACGGAAATTACGGCGCAGCAGAAAAGTGGAATGTATTATTTAAATCGGTGCGTTGGAAAACACGGACCGAAGTTATTTTTAAACTGGATCTGGATCGGCATTTTCCCATGCCTTGCCGATACGCATTTTTTGGCAAATATCGGCGGCCGATCCGATCCAAATATCGGATCGGGACATCCCTAGTCCAGATTAACACAGCCCGTAACACCAACCCAACAGTGTACATAGTAAATAGGATGTCGCGGCTGGTTACCCTATTTTTGAGTTTGTTAGTGTTCTCCTGTGCTTAAGTGTTTTAGTTCCTGTCCTGTGCTTTTATTTTGGTGGATTTTCCTGTTTTGTTGGTGTTTTAGCAAACAGGACTATATAAAGTAGCAGTACAACGGAAAAACAAGTTGACTTCCATCCATCCATTTTCTACCGCTTATTCCCTTCGGGGTCGCGGGGGGCGCTGGAGCCTATCTCAGCTACAATCGGGCGGAAGGCGGGGTACACCCTGGACAAGTCGCCACCTCATCACAGGGCCAACACAGATAGACAGACAACATTCACACTCACATCCACACACTAGGGCCAATTTAGTGTTGCCAATCAACTTATCCCCAGGTGCATGTCTTTGGAGGTGGGAGGAAGCCGGAGTACACGGAGGGAACCCACGCAGTCACGGGGAGGACATGCAAACTCCACACAGAAAGATCCCGAGCCTGGGATTGAACCCAAGACTACTCAGGACCTTCGTATTGTGAGGCAGATGCACTAAGTTGACTTGATATGCTTAATTGTGTTTCATTGTATCCATTACACCATATCCAATTGTATTTACAATCCGCAAAGTGTGTGTAAATAACATTTAAACACCACAAAGTGCCACAAATTCAGTCGGCCATTTTGAATATTGCGCTCCGAATACCTTCGCTATTTCCGGAGATTGACATCACCGTAGTAACGCTTCTGCGCTCTGACCATTTTATCAGGTCAGTCATACTGGAAATTCGCAAACATTTGAAAGATATGTGCTGTTTATCATTTGCAATCCTTATGTAAGACATGAACACATAGAATGCATAAAAAAAGAAAAACCTAAGTCATAAATAAATAAATACAAAGTCTGCTAACAATCTATAGGGGCTCTCTATTTTGCTTACAAAACTCTTAATATAACCATCCAAAGTCGGCAAACAATACTCTATTCACATCTCGTGACCTGAATATTAACCAAATATTAATAATATTGTTATTAGTAGTGCTGACACAGACAAACAATTTTTAGCATTGATATGGACTCAAGGAGAGAATTTAATGTAATTATAATATGAAACTGAAGATGGCAGTAATGCAACCTATATGGATGCAAATAGCCGTAAAATTGTTAAGAAGAAGAAACGTATGCAGCACTGGCCGGCAGCATATTGAGCCGATAAATATATCCTGTGGCATACCCAAGGGATCAATACTGAGACCAAAAATGTGTTCAATCTTGATATAAACATTTGTAAAGTTACAACAGACTTGAAGTTAGTATTATTTGCAGACAACACAACTGTGTTTAGTTCAGGAAAGGACACAGAAGCTAATACAAATAATAATCGTAGAAATGAACAAACTAAAGACGCGGTTTAACAAAAACAGACTGTCCTTAGACCTCAGTATAACTAAAATAATGCTATTTGCTAAAAGTAGAAGAGATATAGAATAAAATGAACTTGAAATCTTGTATAAAAAATGTACAACATAAGGTGGCAAGAAATACATCAATAATGAATAAAGTGTTAGAATAATTATGTGTAAGTTATCCGGCCGTTGCTATAGTTATTATCAATTGTGCTGAAGTTGTACTTTTCTATCTGCGCAAAGGGACAACTTGCAATCCAAAGATTGCGAGTCGTCTCGTATCAGTGTTTGTGTCCAGACCCGGCCTGCTGACTGCCAAGGGCGAACATCGAGTACCGTGACACAGACAAAGCAGAGACAGCGCGATATCACGAGTGTCACCACATTTGCATTTCTGAATAATCATATATTGTGTCTAACTGGGGCTGCTGAGATTACCCCCCTTCCTTCAGCAGCAGCCTCAGTGATGTAACCAGGGACCTCCCAAATAAATAGAGGAGCACGTGGGACTGGACATTAGAGCGTAGGATGGATCTGTAACTAAGAGTACAGCCCAAAACATCTCTCCTCATTGAGCTAAATTTAACTCTGTCTCTGCATGATTCCTTGCTTCTTGTCTGTTTAATAGATGTCATCAGTGTTTGAACCTGACATTAAAACATTTAAACATTTAACATTAAAACTGACATTAAAACATTTAAACATTTATTGCACAAAAAAAAATCACTTCATATTCTCTACTGCCCGCTAGGGTTACATATCTGACTTAATTTGCAGAAATATGGGGAGAAATAACAAAAGTACACTTCATTCACTGTGTTATTTAAATGGGAACATTATCACCAGACCTATGTAAGCGTCAATATATACCTTGATGTTGCAGAAAAAAGACCATATATTTTTTTAACCGATTTCCGAACTCTAAATGGGTGAATTTTGGCGAATTAAACGCCTTTCTATTATTCGCTCTCGGAGCGATGACGTCACAACGTGGCGTCACATCGGGAAGCAATCCGCCATTTTCTCAAACACCGAGTCAAATCAGCTCTGTTATTTTCCGTTCTTTCGACTGTTTTCCGTACCTTGGAGACATCATGCCTCGTCGGTGTGTTGTCGGAGGGTGTAACAACACGAACAGGGACGGATTCAAGTTGCACCAGTGGCCCAAAGATGCGAAAGTGGCAAGAAATTGGACGTTTGTTCCGCACACTTTACCGACGAAAGCTATGCTACAACAGAGATGGCAAGAATGTGTGGATATCCTGCGACACTCAAAGCAGATGCATTTCCAACGATAAAGTCAAAGAAATCTGCCGCCAGACCCCCATTGAATCTGCCGGAGTGTGTGAGCAATTCAGGGACAAAGGCCCTCGGTAGCACGGCAAGCAATGGCGGCAGTTTGTTCCCGCAGACGAGCGAGCTATCGACCCTAGCTTCCCTGGCCTGCTGACATCAACTCCAAAACTGGACAGATCAGCTTTCAGGAAAAGAGCGCGGATGAGGGTATGTCTACAGAATATATTAATTGATGCAAATTAGGCTGTCTGCACTCTCAATGTGCATTTTGTTGCCAAATGTATTTCATATGCTGTAAACCTAGTTCATAGTTGTTAGTTTCCTTTAATGCCAAACAAACACATACCAATCGTTGGTTAGAAGGCGATCGCCGAATTTGTCCTCGCTTTCTCCCGTGTCGCTGGCTGTCGTGTCGTTTTCGTCGGTTTCGCTTGCATACGGTTCAAACCGATATGGCTCAATAGCTTCAGTTTCTTCTTCAATTTCGTTTTCGCTACCTGCCTCCACACTACAACCATCCGTTTCAATACATGCGTAATCTGTTGAATCGCTTAAGCCGCTGAAATCCGAGTCTGAATCCGAGCTAATGTCGCTATAGCTTGCTGTTCTTTCCGCCATGTTTGTTTGTGTTGGCATCACTATGTGACGTCACAGGAAAATGGACGGGTGTATATAACGATGGTTAAAATCAGGCACTTTGAAGCTTTTTTTAGGGATATTGCGTGATGGTTAAAATTTTGAAAAAAACTTCGAAAAATATAATAAGCCACTGGGAACTGATTTTTAATGGTTTTAACCATTCTGAAATTGTGATAATGTTCCCTTTAAAAAAAAAAAAAGATAAATTATAATAATACATAATGTTGGACATAAAGAACATACAAACAATATTTATTGAATTAAAAATATATATATTGAAATTCCACGATATAGTGACTGGCAAACAGCTAAAATGATGTACAAAGCAAACTATAACCTGCTACCCAAGAAAG
This sequence comes from Nerophis lumbriciformis, assembly GCF_033978685.3. Lineage (NCBI taxonomy): Eukaryota > Metazoa > Chordata > Actinopteri > Syngnathiformes > Syngnathidae > Nerophis > Nerophis lumbriciformis. The sequence goes on along the minus strand of NC_084557.2, from coordinate 10,720,590 downwards.
TACAACAATTCTTCTCAACAAAAAAGGAGAAATGTAACCTTAGATAAAAATGTAATTTTAAACATTTGTATGCACGTACAACACTTAAAACCTTTAGTATATTGTATATGGAATTTAATTATGGAATGGATTAAGTAAAGCAATCAAACAATGTACTAACATGATCCAATTCAAGAAACTGTTCAAACTTAAAGTGTTTACAAAAACAACAAGAATAAAGAACAAAACAAATATTTTTAATTTATTGATAATCTTATTAATCTCACCAAATGAAATACAACATTGTTTTGAATTGTACTATTTATGGGGTACATTGTGAATAAATTCAGAACAGGAAGTGAACAAAAGTGTTAGCAACTGCTATGTTATGGAAAAGGGGTAGGATTAAATAAGCTCTGCTTCTTCCTACTCCTTTTCGAACATGTTGAAAAGTGAAACTGGATATTGTGATGTATCATGTTGTAATTGTATGCATGTTCCAAATAAACTCAAACCATAAACCATAACCCCCGCAATAGCGGTCTAATAGTAAGGTGTTAAGTTTATAGCACCTTTTAGCTTTTAGAGTGCTATTTTAGTGCTCCATCTGGGGTTCCACCTTCAAAATGATGCGCATTAAAGGGAGCTGTTTGCAACATTTAAACTGATGCCTGGAGGGCGCTAACTTTCCAATGTATTTTGAGGGTTATATCCCGCCCTCTTACGACTTCTAGCACGTAACACATGATCGCGCATTAACTTTGATGTGTTGGGAGCTAATAATAGCAATTTAGATAGTTAGTGGTACAGTAGTAAAGGTTGCATTTCTGCCTCATCCGTCACTGGAAGTAGGGATGATGTTTGATAAGAAATTATTGAGTTCGAGCCCATTATCGAATCCTCTTATCGAACCGATTCCTTATCGATTCTCTTATCGAGTCCAGATAGGTTGTTGTATATGGAAAAAAACACAATATTTGGTTTAACAAAAGCTCACTTTTATTTTATAAGAAAAATAAATAAATAAATAAATATTGACTGTTACCCCCCTAAAAAAAAAAATATATATATATATATATATATATATATATATATATATATATATACATACATACATACAGGTAAAAGCCAGTAAATTAGAATATTTTGAAAAACTTGATTTATTTCAGTTAATTGCATTCAAAAGGTGTAACTTGTACATTATATTTATTCATTGCACACAGACTGATGCATTCAAATGTTTATTTCATTTAATTTTGATGATTTGAAGTGGCAACAAATGAAAATCCAAAATTCCGTGTGTCACAAAATTAGAATATTACTTAAGGCTAATACAAAAAAGGGATTTTTAGAAATGTTGGCCAACTGAAAAGTATGAAAATGAAAAATATGAGCATGTACAATACTCAATACTTGGTTGGAGCTCCTTTTGCCTCAATTACTGCGTTAATGCGGCGTGGCATGGAGTCGATGAGTTTCTGGCACTGCTCAGGTGTTATGAGAGCCCAGGTTGCTCTGATAGTGGCCTTCAACTCTTTTGCGTTTTTGGGTCTGGCATTCTGCATCTTCCTTTTCACAATACCCCACAGATTTTCCATGGGGCTAAGGTCAGGGGAGTTGGCGGGCCAATTTAGAACAGAAATACCATGGTCCGTAAACCAGGCAAGGGTAGATTTTGCGCTGTGTGCAGGCGCCAAGTCCTGTTGGAACTTGAAATCTCCATCTCCATAGAGCAGGTCAGCAGCAGGAAGCATGAAGTGCTCTAAAACTTGCTGGTAGACGGCTGCGTTGACCCTGGATCTCAGGAAACAGAGTGGACCGACACCAGCAGATGACATGGCACCCCAAACCATCACTGATGGTGGAAACTTTACACTAGACTTCAGGCAACGTGGATCCTGTGCCTCTCCTGTCTTCCTCCAGACTCTGGGACCTCGATTTCCAAAGGAAATGCAAAATTTGCATGGTTGGGTGATGGTTTGGGGTGCCATGTCATCTGCTGGTGTCGGTCCACTCTGTTTCCTGAGATCCAGGGTCAACGCAGCCGTCTACCAGCAAGTTTTAGAGCACTGCTGCTGACCTGCTCTATGGAGATGGAGATTTCAAGTTCCAACAGGACTTGGCGCCTGCACACAGCGCAAAATCTACCCGTGCCTGGTTTACGGATCATGGTATTTCTGTTCTAAATTGGCCCGCCAACTCCCCTGACCTTAGCCCCATGGAAAATCTGTGGGGTATTGTTAAAAGGAAGATGCAGAATGCCAGACCCAAAAACGCAGAAGAGTTGAAGGCCACTATCAGAGCAACCTGGGCTCTCATAACACCTGAGCAGTGCCAGAAACTCATCGACTCCATGCCACGCCGCATTAACGCAGTAATTGAGGCAAAAGGAGCTCCAACCAAGTATTGAGTATTGTACATGCTCATATTTTTCATTTTCATACTTTTCAGTTGGCCAACATTTCTAAAAATCCCTTTTTTGTATTAGCCTTAAGTAATATTCTAATTTTGTGACACACGGAATTTTGGATTTTCATTTGTTGCCACTTCAAATCATCAAAATTAAATGAAATAAACATTTGAATGCATCAGTCTGTGTGCAATGAATAAATATAATGTACAAGTTACACCTTTTGAATGCAATTACTGAAATAAATCAAGTTTTTGAAAATATTCTAATTTACTGGCTTTTACCTGTATATATATATTGACTGTTGTTACCCAAAGTATATTAAGTGGGATTTTTCAGAAAAACAAATATATACAGTAACACAAAAACAACCTGTCTGTGTGATCACTATAGGTGTATAAATAATAATATAGTGTTAAATAAAATCAGTCCCTTGAGCACAAAACTGAAAATAATACAGCTCTCCAAAAAGTGCACTTCTGCTGCTATTGGAACATACTAACTACACAAACTATGACACTAAGAACACCACGGTCATCAATCAACAATTCTTCCCCACTTACATGAGAGCGAAGCCCGGCAATAATTGCATATTGCCTGTTCTGCCCTCACTATACGTGTTGAGGTTATACAGCTTGGCAGACAGCTAACAATCCAAAGCAGATTCATCCATGTAGGCTCTTTATAGTTGTTGATCGTGCTTTGTCTTTTCCTATCTTGACTTTTGTCTTGCACTGGACTGTTATTTTTATTTTTTTTAAACTGAAATACACACAATGACAAATGCATAAGCTATGTGATTCAAATAACATACTGAAATGTAATACACAATATGTAAATATTAGCTTCACACAAATATACAGTACTATCATCAAACAAATACTTCTGAGTGTTGAAACTACTTCAATGGTGGACAAATTGGATGTTTTAAGTCCTCAAAACATCCATTGAAACAGTGCACAAAAATCGTTTTTCAATAAACATCTTAGTATCAAACTTAACCACTTTCCACTTTAATATTGAGTTACATAAACAAGTTAAACAGTTTACTTACAGACTTATCTTTTCCAAGGCTTGTAAGAGCTAACACAACTTGTCTACTTCTCAATTGTCTCAACCCGGAAGTGCCCAAACTAATGACGCGTAGTATTTTCGTATCGCCACAAGGTGTCAGTAAGAGTCTACAATCAAATGGGCATAACATTGCAGGTCCCACAGGGCATTTCCTGTACGTGGGAAGGGATTCATTCCCAGGGATTCGAATAAAGAACCAACTCTTTTTCTTTACTATAGTGGCCTTGATAACGGGAACCGGTTCTCAAAAAGGGATTCGAGTCCATGGAATCGGTTCTTTTCTTATCGAACAACCGGGGGAACCGATTTTGAACATCATCCCTAACTCGAAGTGTGAGTGAATTAGGGCTGGGCAATATGGCCTTTTATTAATATCTCAATATTTTTAGGCCATGTCATGATACACGATATATATCTCCATATTTTGCCTTAGCCTTGAATTAACACTTTATCCATATAACCACAGCAGTATGATGATCCTTGCACATTTGACCCTCTGATCAAATCAAATCAAATCAACTTTATTTATTTAAAATTTACCACAGGGGTAGCCAAAGTGATGTACAATAGGCAGGTTAAAAGATAACACAAGAAAAACGAACAAACACAAAACAACACAAACAGAGCACAACTGTCTGCTCTCATTTTCTCGCACATTTAACCCTCTGATGTTCTGTGTACTTACACTCTGTCCTCCTCCTGTGTGTGTGTGTGTGTGTGTGTGTGTGTGTGTGTGTGTGTGTGTGTGTGTGTGTGTGTGTGTGTGTGTGTGTGTGTGTGTGTGTGTGTGTGTGTGTGTGTGTGTGTGTGTGTGTGTTCTGGCAATGCTTACTTAATGGGGACATCGCTCTGTTTACACAGTCACCTTTAGAAGACCTCTGACGGTATGGGGACATAAAAAACAGGTCTCCTAAAGGGAAACCTTTTTAAATGATAGTCGGATCCATTCTGAAGATGCCTAAGTGATTTTTAAGCTTTGGCCCATAAAACAGTAAATATAAATCAGTAATGTCACAGAAGATGCAGGATTTGCTTTAACATTTAAAGGGGAACATTATCACCAGACCTATGTAAGCGTCAATATATACCTCGATGTTGCAGAATAAAGACCATATATTTTTTAACCGCTTTCCGAACTGAATTTTGGCGAATTAAACGCCTTTCTATTATTCGCTCTCGGAGCGATGATGTCACAACGTGACGTCACATCGGGAAGCAATCCGCCATTTTCTCAAACACATTACAAACACCGAGTCAAATCAGCTCTGTTATTTTCCGTTTTTTCGACTGTTTTCCGTACCTTGGAGACATCATGCCTTGTCGGTGTGTTGTCGGAGGGTGTAACAACACGAACAGAGACGGATTCAAGTTGCACCAGTGGCCCAAAGATGCGAAAGTGGCAAGAAATTGGACGTTTGTTCCGCACACTTTACCGACGAAAGCTATGCTACGACAGAGATGGCAAGAATGTGTGGATATCCTGCAACACTCAAAGCAGATGCATTTCCAACGATAAAGTCAAAGTAATCTCCCGCCAGACCCCCATTGAATCTGCCGGAGTGTGTGAGCAATTCAGGGACAAAGGACCTCGGCAGCACGGCAAGCAATGGCGGCAGTTTGTTCCCGCAGACGAGCGAGCTAAACCCCCTGGATGTCTTGGCTCACACCGTCCCTTATGCCACAGAAGATGATCAAGAGAAGAATATCGACCCTAGCTTTCCTGGCCTGCTGACATGAGGGTATGTCTACAGAATATATTAATTGATGAAAATTGGGCTGTCTGCACTCTCAAAGTGCATGTTGTTGCCAAATGTATTTCATATGCTGTAAACCTAGTTCATAGTTGTTAGTTTCCTTTAATGCCAAACAAACACATACCAATCGTTGGTTAGAAGGCGATCGCCAAATTCGTCCTCGCTTTCTCCCGTGTCGCTGGCTGTCGTGTCGTTTTCGTAGTTTTCGCTTGCATACGGTTCAAACCGATATGGCTCAATAGCTTCAGTTTCTTCTTCAATTTCGTTTTCGCTACCTGCCTCCACACTACAACCATCCGTTGCAATACATGCGTAATCTGTTGAATCGCTTAAGCCGCTGAAATCCGAGTCTGAATCCGAGCTAATGTCGCTATAGCTTACTGTTCTATGTGCCATGTTTGTTTGTGTTGGCTTCACTATGTGACATCACAGGAAAATGGACGGGTGTATATAACGATTGTCATGTCTGTGTAATCATGTTTTGTTTTAAGTCATGTTTTGTTTAGTTTCTGGCTTTTCACTCCCTTGTCTTGTTTGCATGATTACCCATTAGTTTCACCTGTTCCACGTTTGGACTCATTGTGCACTCTTGTTTGTCACCATAGCAGCCATTAGTTTTCACCTGTCACGTCACGCACCTGTTTCACGTTTTGAGTCACGCACCTGTTTTCGTTAATCATGTCTGTGTTATTTAAGCTTTTCATTTTCTGTTGTTCGTCCTGACGACATCCCCGTATTCATACCCATGTCACACTCTGTCCACCTCTGCGCACTTCATGTCCGTGCCAAGTAAGTTTTTGTTTATTAAGCCACAGTTAGTGTTTTGTTTAATTTTTCATAGTTTCTGCCAATGTGCAAGTTTTGTGTTTATAGTCTAGTTTTGTACCTCCGCCCCTGTGCGCGCTTTTCGTTTATTCCTTTTTTGATAGTTTAAATAAATCATGTACCCACCTTCAAGCCTTGACCAGTCCAATTCACTTGCACCTCGGGAGAACAAACCAAGCCATAGTCCAAGTCGTGACAACGATGGTTAAAATCAGGCACTTTGAAGCTTTTTTAGGGATATTGCGTGATGGGTAAAATTTTGAAAAAAACTTAGAAAAATAAAATAAGCCACTGGGAACTGATTTTTAATGGTTTTAACCCTTCTGAAATTGTGATAATGTTCCCCTTTAAGTGGTGAAACTTCCTATAAGAGGACAGCTGGAGTGCTGTATTCTGAGGATCATGTCATATTTAATTTGAACTTTTTATATATTTTAAAAAAAATTTTTTTTTATAAATGGTCCTCAGTAGTCACGTACAAATTTGTGTGAATTATGCAAAATTATTTAAATTTGGTCCCCACGAACCATATTAACTCTTTTTCCCCAGGGTCCCCAGTAAGAATGATCAGCACATTACTTCATCAATCCAGGGATTTAAAGACGTGTATGAGCTAACTGGGCACTCCACAGCCTGTAGAAAGGGTGGTCTCCACAAGTCATGATCAAAAACATGGTCCCCATTCCAAATGATAACATGTGCATGTGTGTGTGTGTGTGTGTGTGGTACACAGAACATCAATTTCCACACTTCTATTAGCCCCGGGGGTTAATGGGTTAATGCACTTTATAATCTGGTGCGTCTTTAGTATGAAAATAGACCCACTCATCAGCAGTGCGCCTTATAATCCGGTACGCCCTATGGTCCGGAAAATACTGTAAACATCGCCCATTATCTTCAAAATCATCCATATTAAGCATTGCCATGTGAATGGGAGATGATTAATGGGCCATTGAAAAAACAATGGTGTGTGTACAGTAGTGCATGCTGAATGGATCCTGACACTCCATTAAGGTCGTCTTCATTCACACAAGTTCCCTCATCCCTCTAAAATATTAATGCCCGTATCTCTATCCTTGCTTTTTCGCACAAATTAATTCACGCATGAGGAAGAGGGCTGCTATTTTTACACCCGGAAAAGGATGTTTTAGCGCTTAAACACAACGGGCGAGGCGATCAACACTGTTGGGGAGGGAGCAGTGGAGCATATTAGAATTCCATGAATGTTTCATGGTCACTTTATTTGCTGCTACCGACTGTCATCAAACGCACTATCAGACGAGTGATGACACAGAAGCAGGGAAGGGAAAAAAAAAAAAAAAAAGATGTGTTTATTTAAGGAGCGATTACAAAGTGAAGTGGTTGACAGGGAAATATTGGAAGGACGGACCAGGTAACGTGGAAAGGGGAGGGGGAAACTCCAAGCAGCTCAAAGTCTGCTTTTAGGAACATCTGGGAGCCATCAGGGAGCCGGGAGGGGAAGAAGAAAAACCGCTGAACTCAGCTGAAAGCCACAGCTCTCCTTGTTGTATCGCTGCACGTCCAGCTCACACCTTCCCCCCACCCCAAAGACCAGAGGGGCTTCAGATCATTTTACACTGCCCTCTCACGGCGGCCATAGAGGAATTAACGCCGCGATATTAATGTCTGGAGAGGCACAGCAGCAAAGTCATGACAACATTGCTATATTACTATCAATACTACAGTCATGGGCAGTATACAAAGTATGCAAAATACACTATATCTCTTTGGCCAATGACAGAACATTTAATTCTAAGGCCACATTGCGTCAAAAAAACAATAAAAACAATCAATATGTGTCCCTTAGAGGAGATTATTGCAACATTTACACGGATGCCTAAAGCAGTGGTTCTCAAATGGGGGTACGCGTACCCCTGGGGGTACTTGAAGGTATGCCAAGGGGTACGTGAGATTTTTTTTAAATATTCTAAAAATAGCAACAATTCAAAAATCCTTTATAAATATATTTATTGAATAATACTTCAACAAAATATGAATGTATGTTCATAAACTGAACATCAAATCAAGTAGGCTATTCCATTCATTACAATGCAACAATGCAATATTCAGTGTTGACAGCTAGATTTTTTTGTGGACATGTTCCATAAATATTGATGTTAAAGATTTCTTTTTTTGTGAAGAAATGTTTAGAATTAAGTTCATGAATCTAGATGGATCTCTATTACAATCCCCAAAGAGGGCACTTTAAGTTGATGATTACTTCTATGTGTAGAAATCTTTATTTATAATTGAATCACTTGTTTATTTTTCAACAAGTTTTTAGTTATTTGTATATCTTTTTTTCCAAATACCGTATTTTTCGGAGTATAAGTCGCACCTGCCGAAAATGCATAATAAAAAAGGAAAAAAACATATATAAGTCACACTGGAGCCCGGCCAAACTATGAAAACAACTGCGACTTATAGTCCGAAAAATACGGTAGTTCAAGAAAGACCACTACAAATTAGCAATATTTTGCACTGTTATACAATTTACTAAATCAGAAACTGATGACATAGTGCTGTATTTTACTTTTTTATCTCTTTTTTTCAACCAAAAATGCGTTGCTCTGATTAGGGGGTACTTGAATTAAAACAAATTTCACAGGGGGTACATCACTGAAAAAAGGTTGAGCACCACTGGCCTAAAGGGTTCTAACTAGAGATGTCCGATATCCGATATTCCGATATTGTACAGCATTATTCTCATGTGAATAACATAAATACAGTCTATTATGCAGCATTATTCACATGTGAATAATATAAATACAGTCTATTATACGGCATTATTCACATGTGAATAATATAAATACAGTCTATTATACAGTATTATTCACATGTGAATAATATAAATACAGTTTATTATACAGCATAATTCACATGTGAATAATATAAATACAGTCTATTATACAGCATTATTCACATGTGAATAATATAAATAGTCTATTATGCAGCATTATTCACATGTGAATAATATAAATACAGTCTATTATACAGCATTATTGACATGTGAATAATATAAATAAAGTCTATTATACAATATTATTCACATGTGAATAATATAAAGACAGTCTATTATACAGCATTATTCACATGTGAATAATATAAATACAGTCTATTATGCAGCACAATTCACATGTGAATAATATAAATACAGTCTATTATACAGCATTATTCACATGTGAATCATATAAATACAGTCTATTATACAATATTATTCACATGTGAATAATATAAAGACAGTCTATTATACAGCATAATTCACATGTGAATAATATAAATACAGTCTATTATACAGCATAATTCACATGTGAATAATATGAATACAGTCTATTATACAGCATTATTCACATGTGAATAATATAAATACAGTCTATTATACAGCATTATTGACATGTTAATCATATAAATACAGTCTATTATACAGCATTATTATCATGTGAATAATATAAATAGTCTATTATACAGCATTATTCACATGTGAATAATATAAATAGTCTATTATACAACTTTATTCACATGTAAATAATATAAATACACTATTATGCAGCATAATTCACATATGAATAATATAAATACAGTCTATGATACAGCATTATTCACATGTGAATAATATAAATAGTCTATTATACAACTTTATTCACATGTGAATAATATAAATACACTATTATGCAGCATAATTCACATATGAATAATATAAATAGTCTATTATACAGCATTATTCACATGTGAATAATATAAATACACTCTATTATGCAGCATAATTCACATATGAATAATATAAATACAGTCTATTATACATAGACCCTGACAACTTCACACCAGCCAACCCCTTGGTCACTCCTCCCCACATCAAGCCTGAATGGTATTTTCTATTTGCCTACGCCATTCTTCGAACCATCCCCAATAAGCTCGGCGGGGTACTAGCCCTATTATCAGCTATTTTAGTACTAATGGCCGTACCTCTGCTTCACACCTCCAAGCAACAAGGGTTAACATTCCGAACACTCACAAATACTTTTCTGGTCTACATATACCGGTGCATGTATAATTTGCTGTTTTTCAGTGCGCCAGCAGGCTAAAGAGTATCCGAGTTTCCTCAGCAGTCAGCACCTAACGTTGCCGTTTCTGTTTGTCAGCATGTCGCCAAAACATTTGGACACCCACTTTCTATACTGTAGATTCTACAGCTTCTCTGGTCTATTTGACTTAATGGTGACATCACTATTGTTGCAAATTGGAACATAACTACAGAACAATCACACTGACAGGCACTGTAGGGATGCAATGATTAGGATGTACTGAGGCACCATGTCTTTTGTAGAGTCCTTAACATTTGTTTTGATGCTCTGCTAAATGAATCTGGCTTCCAATATGGAGGATTATGCTGTATATCCAAGATCTAATAGTGGAAAAACATTCAAACCAGGGTTGTACGGTATACCGGTATTAGTATAGTACCGCGATACTAATGAATCACATTCGGTTATATACCGCCTCGAAAAAGTACTGGTCCATCGTCCCCCCCGTCGTGACATTGCTGGTTTTACGAGCAGAGGAGCATGTTCGGCAGCGCACAATCACGGAGTACTTACAAGCAGACACAGTGTGTAGACAGAAAAGGTAGAACGGACGCATTTTGGCTTAAAAACTGACGATAAAGGTGAAGTTATAACACTGAAACGCCCTCAGGAAGAGGTGCTTTAAGACATGGCTAGCTAGTTAGCGGCTAAAGTCCATCCGCAGTCGGCAGTGTTTTAGCTACTTCTAAATCACTAATCCTCGCCTCCATGGCGACAAATAAAGTGAGTTTCTTACAAGTATCATCCCAGTGTATAAAAGTAGCGTTTCTTCTCTATAAATATACTCTAACGCTGCAACAACTAATCGATTAAATCGATTAAAATCGATTATAAAAATAGTTGGCGATTAATTTAGTCATCGATTCGTTGGATCTATGCTATGCGCATGCGCAGAGGCTACTTTTTTTTTTTTTTTTAACCTTTATTGATAAACTGCAACATTTACAAACAGCTGAGAAACAATAATCAAAATAATAGGGGTGTAACGGTACGTGTATTTGTACCGTTTCGGTACGGGGGTTTCGTTTCAGTGCGGAAGTGTACCGAACGAGTTTCCACACGGACATATTAAGTAGCGTACTGCACGTTGTGTAAACAATACACAAAATGCCGGACATTTGAGGCATTTATGAAACTCCGCCCTGACAGCTCCGCAAAAGAGGATATGTCCGGTGAAAAGAGGACGTATGGTCAGTCTATCCTAGCCCGTTAGCTGCTAGCATGCTAGCAAAAGAGGACTAGCAGCGATCGGTTTCACCGGACGTGAAACCGATCGCTGACCGGGCTAGGTCCTGACCATACGTCCTCTTTTCACCGGACATGTCCTCTTTTGCGGGGCTGTCAGGGCGGTGTTTCTTAAATGTCTCAAATGTCCAACATTTTGAGTTAGGGTTGCGTGTATTTTCAATGTACGTTCAGGGTTAAGAAGGTTAAAAACAAAACAAAACGTGAAGGTGTGCAGCAGCATTCGTGAGGGAGGGGCAGAGACAGAGAGAGCAAGAGAGTTGTGATAAAAGCGCATGCGTCGTCAGGCTCTGCTTTATCGATACATTTATCCATACTTGCCAACCTTGAGACCTCCGATTTCGGGAGGTTGGGGGTGGGGGGCGTGGTTGGGGGCGTGGTTAAGAGGGGAGGAGTATATTTACAGCTAGACTTCACCAACTCGAGTATTTCATATATATATATACACACTATATATATATATATATATATATATATATATATATATATATATATATACATATGTATGAAATACTTGACTTTCAGTGAATTCTAGCTATATATATATATATATATATTTATTTATTGTATTATATATATATAAATAAAAGAAATACTTGAATTTCAGTGTTCATTTATTTACACATATACACACACATAACACTCATCTACTCATTGTTGCACTTGAAAGTACAATGCAATACAATTCCGGGGCAATGGCACCTATCAAATACACAGTAATGAAAACACAGTTGTTCTACTAACTGTACTGTTTGTTATGAGAGTAGAGTATGTGTGTGTGTGGCCCTTTAATAGGTGACAGCATGTGAGGTGAGTGACGGCAGTGAGTGTGTGGGCGAGAGAAGAGAGGGAGCGGTAGCGTGAGTGCGGGAGGGACTAGTTGGTTTTGTGTTGGATTGGCTGTGTGCAAGCAATCAATAAAGCAAGATTTGCAACTAATCGCTGGACTCATCATTCACCCTAAAGTCGTCCGCTGTGGAGACCCACTGCCGGGTAAGGTGAAGGGTGTTGCCTTGAGCATACATCGTGTCTCCCCTGCGCTCTTCGACTACGGTCTCGTTCTTCTGCTTCGTCTCCTTGTGTGCGCACACTGGACTCAGGTCCGCATGGAGCTGGAGGGGGCGTGGCCTCCAGCTCCGGCTGAATTCCGGGAGATTTTCGGGAGAGGCACTGAATTTCGGGAATCTCCCGGAAAATCCGGGAGGGTTGGCAAGTATGCATTTATCAGATATAATTTGTTATTATCTATAGCAGGGGTGTCAAAAGTGTGCATTTTTGTAACATTTTCCTTGTTTTATTTGGCAAGTTGAAAGAACATATGTGGCGCCAGTATGCTGTTTTTTCCCCAATAAAATACTGGAACGGATAGAAATGTAGTTTGTCTCTTTTATCCGATTATTAATCGATTAATCAAAGTAATAATCGACAGATTAATCGATTATCAAATTAATCGTTAGTTGCAGCCGTAATATACTCAAGTAAAAGTATGTTGCATTAAAACTACTCTTAGAAGTACAATTTATCCCAAAAGTTACTCAAGTAGATGTAACGGAGTAAATGTAGCGCATTACTACCCACCTCTGGTTGTGGACATAGATGAGTTGTAGACATTGACTAAAGTGGAAAGTCTGCTTGATGGAAACAAGGTTAACTTTGGCCTCAGTGGTGTTGTCGACTACATTTGGACATGTAACATGCCATTTGAGACACTCGCATGAAGCGGAATAAAAAAGGCCGTTTGCCGTCATAGACGGTCATGGAAGATTTTACCTCTGCAGGCTCTCTCCTGAAAACACAAACAGACGAGGAGTTTCCTGTGCGGTCACAGCAGCGGGAGCACATGGTGGCAGTCGTCCATGTCTGCACTAAAATGGCATGGCTCATGTGATGGCATTAGCGGAAATGTCAGTCACAGATTCCCGGTGGTTGTGTAAAGGGCAGACCTGACTTTCTCAATGGGAGCGCCACTGCTCGCTTCCCGTAACGTGTCTCCATTCCACTGTAAAACGGACAGATGGACACATGTGCATGGACAGGATGTGTTTGGACGATTGCTTCCATAAAAGACAACGCATGATTTGGAATTGTATTTCTTTGAAGGAACTATTAAAGTTCAAAAGGTCCCAAAATACCAACATATAATAATAATATAAAGTATAAACAGTGCTGCCATGGTAATGTTCTTATTTGCTCATGAGATGATGTTTTAGCTTTAGTCCCTTTAGATAAGTAACTTTGGAATATTATTGCATATTTGATTGATGATTATGTTGTTATGACGACCCATTTTCATCCACGGAGAATGCGGACAAGATCTACACGTCCTTCTGATTATGTTACAAATGTGTAACTATTGGACATTTATGAAGTATTGTTCAATTGTAATCAGTGTTTGGAAATTACTTTTACAACATGGTTCATTACAGTTACTCGCTTTGCCAAAATAGTAATTGAATTACTAATTGGATTACTCTAACAAAATCTAATTAATTAATTATAGTGTTACTATAAACAAAAACATCAAATATCTGGCATGCACAGCTGAGATGTTTCATGAGACTCGAGTGAATGTATATCAAATAGTAATTGTAATAGTAATACAAAAAAGTAATTGAATTACTCTTTAACAAAATCAAATTAATTATTGTGTTATTATACACAAAAACAGCTGAGATGTTTCATGAGACTCGAATGTATGTATATCAAATAGTAAATGTAATACTAATACAAAAAGTAATTGAATTACAAATTGGATTGCACTTTAATCAATCTAAATAATTAATTATTGTGTTACTATAAACAAAAACATCAAATATCTAGCATACACAGCTAAGATGTTTCATGAGACTCAAGTGTATGTATGTCAATTAGTAATTGTCATAGAAAATAGTCATTTAATTACTAATTGGATTACTCTTTAATAAATCTAACTAATTATTGTGTTACTATGAACAAAAAAATCTATTATCTGTCATACACAGCTAAGATGTTCCATGAGACTTGAGTGTATGTATATAACATAGTAATTGTAATAGTAATAGAAAATAGTAATTGAATTACTAAGTGGAATTACTCTTTAATAAATCTAATTATTGTGTTACTATAAACAAAAACATCAAATATCTGGCATACACAGCTAAGATGTTTCATGAGACTCGAGTGTATGTATATCAAAGAGTAATTGTAATAGAAAATAGTAATTGAATTACTAATTGGATTACTCTTTAATAAATCTAATTAATTATTGTGTTACCATAAACAAAAACATCAAATATCTGGCATACACAGCTAAGATGTTTCATGAGACTTGAGTGTATGTATATACCTTTACTTCTTACTCGTCGTCACCATGTCTCTTCTTTGTTCTTCTGCTTCGTCTCTGTTATGTTTTTGGACATTACTACTTGCCGTAGTTTTGAAGCAATGCATGATGGGAATCCAGATGTTGAGTGTCAGTGTATTAACGTGCCGGCTGAAATAAACACACGCTGAGAAATAGCTCCGTGCCTGCCTACTTTATGGGTTATAGATACACCTATGGATAACAGAGACATATTTAATAGTCTCCTTTTCAGGTGAGAGAGGACGCTAAAGGCAGTGCCTTTAAGGCACGCCCCCAATATTGTTGTCCGGGTGGAAATCGGGAGAAATTCGGGAGAATGGTTGCCCCGGGAGATTTTCGGGAAGGGCACTGAAATTCAGGAGTCTCCTGTTGTATACACCGATCCACAGCATCCCAATCATGCTCAATGGGTGACATGTCCGGAGAGTATGCTGGCCATGCGAGAACTGGAACGTTTTCAGCTTCCAGGAATTGTGTACAGATTCTTGCAACATGGGGCCGTGCGTTGTCATGCTGCAACATGAGGTGATGGTCTCGGGTGAATGGCACAACAATGGGCCTCAGGATCTAGCCACGGCATCTATGTGCACTCAAAATGCCTTCAATAAAATGCACTTGCGCTTGTTGCCCATAACATATGCCTGCCCATACCATAACCCCACTCCCACCATGGTCTACTCCATTCACAACGTTGACATCAGCAAAGTGCTCTCCCACACACACTGTCTGTTGTCTTCATGTCCAACCATCTCTCTCATGCGCTCAATTTGAATTAGAGCTGCCAACATTTTGGTGTTTGCACTCCCTCTGCATTTGGGGTCCAACCAAACCACACATAACAGTTTAGAGGCAAATATACAAGCCAGAGATGCAGACAGCCATTAAAATGTGAATGTGATGAAGTGGATCCATACACTTTTAAGAAGAAATCATTTTCATGAGATTTAAATGTTTTCAAACTATCTGGTCGACCACATCCTCGCAAGAAGCAGAAGTGCAAAGAGGAATATAATGTATTCACATTCGATTGGTCCATTGTTGGACTTACATGTGCATCAGTCGATAAATATATTTGATGGACGTTAACGAGCGCAATGTGTCCGTTTGAGTTGTCAAGCAACATATTTTATACGTTAGTTTAGTTTTTGCAGATGCCTCTCTGTTGTAGGGCTGGGCGATATGGCCTTTTATTAATATCTCAATATTTTTAGGCCATGTCACGATACACAATATATATCTCCATATTTTGCCTTAGCCTTGAATGAACACTTGATGCATATAATCACAGCAGTATGATGATTCTATGTGTCTACATTAGGGATGTCCCGATCCAGGTTTTTGCACTTCCGATCCGATACCGATATTGTTTTTGCACTTCCGATCCGATACCGATACTGACCGATACCGATACTGACCGATAATGGCCTATCCGAGCATGTATTAAAGTTTAAAGTTATTTAGCCTACTTAGTTGTCAGAATCATGTTGAAAAGGGTTTTAGTACTCTTGATAACAACTAGCCAGCTGAATTAGGGGAGTTTGAATAATGCACAATGGTTGATAACAAGAAACTGACCTGTTTATTCAAGGATAAACACAAAATAGACAAAATTATACATGACAAACAGAAATGGCATCATTGAACTAGGGCTGGGCGATATGGCCTTTTTTTAATATTGCAATATTTTAAGGCCATATTGCGATACACATCTCGATATTTTGCCTTAGCCTTGAATGAACACTTGATGCATATAATCACAGCAGTATGATGATTCTATGTGTCTACATTAAAACATTCTTCTTCATACTGCATTAATATATGCTCATTTTAAACTTTCATGCAGAGAGGGAAATCACAACTAAGTCAATTGACCAAAACAGTTATTAAGCAGTGGCACAAACATTCATGTCATTTCAAAACAGAAAGTGTAAGATTGTCAGAGACATTTTAAAACAAGCTATTGGTGCACTTTTTTGAAACATGTTGTAGGCATCAAATTCCAAATGAGCTAATATTTGCAAAAAATCAAGTTTACCAGTTCAAACGTGAAAGGGGAACATTACAATTTCAGAAGGGTTAAAATCATTAAAAATCAGTTCCCAGTTATTTTATTTTTTGAAGTTTTTTTCAAAATTTTACCCATCACGCAATATCCCTAAAAAAAGCTTCAAAGTGCCTGATTTTAACCATCGTTATATACACCCGTCCATTTTCCTGTGACGTCACATAGTGATGCCAATACAAACAAACATGGCGGATAGAACAGCAAGCTATAGCGACATTAACTCGCATTCAGACTCGGATTTCAGCGGCTTAAGCGATTCAACAGATTACGCATGTATTGAAACGGATGGTTGTAGTGTGGAGGCAGGTAGCGAAAACGAAATTGAAGAAGAAACTGAAGCTATTGAGCCATATCGGTTTGAACCGTATGCAAGCGAAACCGACGAAAACGACACGACAGCGATCGCCTTCTAACCAACGATTGGTATGTGTTTGTTTGGCATTAAAGGAAACTAACAACTATGAACTAGGTTTACAGCATATGAAATACATTTGGCAACAACATGCACTTTGAGAGTGCAGACAGCCCATTTCAGGCGCGCTAAGAACATATATTTTTCCACGATTTCAGCACTTAGGTTAACCATACCTAAATAGACACGAAATACTGCAATACACAAGACTACCCGAATGTACTCGAATGATTGAAAAAAAAAAAAAGTTTTTAAGCTAAATTATTGGTAAACACAGTTCATGTATAATAATTTACGTAAAACCGCGAGTAATGAATAAAGTTTTCATCAATTAATATATTCTGTAGACATACCCTCATCCGCTCTCTTTTCCTGAAAGCTGATCTGTCCAGTTTTGGAGTTGATGTCAGCATCTGCTTTGAGTGTCGCAGGATATCCACACATTCTTGCCATCTCTGTCGTAGCATAGCTTTCATCGGTAAAGTGTGTGGAATAAACGACTGACCATTTCGTCGGCTTTCCCCACAGCCTCGTATTTTGAACAAATTTCGTCCAATTTCTTGCCACTTTCGCATCTTTGGGCCACTGGTGCAACTTGAATCCGTCCCTGTTCGTGTTGTTACACCCTCCGACAACACACCGACGAGGCATGATGTCTCCAAGGTACGGAAAACAGTCGCAAAAACGGAAAATAACAGAGCTGATTTGACTCTGTGTTTGTAATGTGTTTGAGAAAATGGCGGATTGCTTCCCGGTGTGACGTCATCGCTCCGAGAGCGAATAATAGAAAAGCGTTTAATTCGCCAAAATTCACGCATTTAGAGTTCGGAAATCGGTTAAAAAAAATATATGGTCTTTTTTCTGCAACATCAAGGTATATATTGACGCTTACATAGGTCTGGTGATAATGTTCCCCTTGAAGTATCTTGTCTTTGCAGTCTATTCAATTGAATATAAGTTGAAAAGGATTTGCAAATCATTGTATTCTGTTTTGATTTACCATTTACACAACGTACCAACTTCACTGGTTTTGTATCACAACTATCACTGATGGGCATCTCGCAGACATTACCTGAGGGTATAGCCATAATAGCACATGTTATGGAATGTCTCTGCCTTAAGACAAAACTTGCAAACCTTTACAATAAATGTATTGATTGACACTGTAACTGGGTAGGCAAACTAGGCAATTGCCTCGGGCCCCCAGCTGAAAGGGAGCCCCTGACAACAACTAGTCATGTACTCAAATGTAACAGCAATAACAACTTGTGATTCCATTACCAGAAAACACAATGACAATGTCGGAATCCCCCTCAAGGAAGCCCCATCCAGAATCCCACACACTCCTAAAAAAAGTGTGCGTGGCCATTCCTCGTGAGGTAATCTGAACTTTTGCTGACTGTGCGTCGAAATTCGGTTAAAAAAAACGAAACAAACTTATCCTTCAGGAAGCCGAACGTGGAAGAGGAACAAGAACAAGACGGAGCACTGGACACTCGAGGCACTGCATGGAGATTGTGAAAAATTTGGTTGACTTTTTTAACCCTTGTGTAATGTTCATATTGTTGTTACTCAGCCAGTGTTTGTGGGTCTGATGGACCCGTTGCATTTTGTGGCTTTTAATGCCTCAAAATCAAACACTGTTATGTTAAAATACTGAACAGATGTTTACCTTATCCCAATAAACATCTGTTCAGTATTTTAACATAAAAGTGTTTGATTGTGAGGCCTTAAAAGCCACAAAATGCAACGGGTCCATCAGACCCACAAACGCTGGCTGAGTAACAACAATATGAACGTTGTAGGGAAAATTTCTCTGCCAGTTCCTTGTGTTTTGCACCTGCGGTTCCCACACAAGGTTGCAACATTGTCAACACTGTCTGCTCTCATTTTGTTGCACATTTGACCCTCTGATGTTCTGTGTACCTACACTCTGTCCTCCTCCTGTCTAGGCCTGCTGTGTGTGTGTGTGTGTGTGTGTGTGTGTGTGTGTGTGTGTGTGTGTGTGTGTGTGTGTGTGTGTGTGTGTGTGTGTGTGTGTGTGTGTGGTGCACAGAACATGGGGGGTGTATGGTGCGTGGTCATTAAATATGTATTCTGATATATGTTCTTCACAGAAAATGAGCCAAAGTCAGTGAATCTCAGTTTGAAAATGTAATTAATTGTATCATTTTTCTTTTAATAAAAAATGAAAACGAGTCCCACAGACCCGAACACCACACAAGGGTGTTTTTAAGTTTTTTTAAGAACCCCTGCAAGTTTTCCACAAATGTCAAATCCAATTAACACGGATCCAACACACTGTAGCGTGCTTTAGAGGCGACGAGGCCAACGTACTCACTGGCCCTTGCAGGTTTGAAATAAAAACATGAAAATTATTATATACAAATTAGCATTTAAAGTAACTAGCAATTAGCTCTCCAGTTGCCAGTTAGCCATTTGCGCGCTAGTTGCCAACTTGTGATCAGTACACTCGTTGCCAGCTAGTGATCAGCATGCTAGTTGTCAGCAATTAACGCGCTAGTTGCTAGCTTGTTATTAGCGAGGCTGTTATTTGAGTGTCTTAGTATTGATTGATTGATTGAAACTTTTATTAGTAGATTGCACAGTACAGTACATCCCTATTCCATACAATTGACCACTAAATGGTAACACCCGAATAAGTTAATCAATTCATGGTACAAATATTACTATCAACATAATAGTCATCACACAAGTTAATCATCAGAGTATATATATTGAATTATTTACATTATTTACAATCCGGGGGGTGGGATGTGGAGGGGGTTGGGGCGGGGGGGGGATTAGGTTTGGTTGCTATCAGCACTTAAGTCATCAAAAATAATATCATCAGAGAAATGGACATTGAAACAGTGTAGGTCTGACTTGGTAGGATATGTACAGCGAGCAGTGAACATAGTGAGCTCAAAAAGCATAAGAACAAGTATATACATTTGATTATTTACAATCCAGGGAGGTGGGATGTGGTGGGGGGAGGGTATTAGTCTAGGGTTGTAGTTGCCTGGAGGTGTTCTTTTAGTGCGGTTTTGAAGGAGGATAGAGATGCACTTTCTTTTACACCTGTTGGGAGTGCATTCCATATTGATGTGGCATAGAAGGAGAATGAGTTAAGACCTTTGTTAGATCGGAATCTGGGTTTAACGTGGTTAGTGGAGCTTCCCCTGGTGTTGTGGTTATGGCGGAAGTAGTTTGACATGTACGTCGGTATCAGGGAGGTGTAACGGATTTTATAGACTAGGCTCAGTGCAAGTTGTTTTACTCTGTCCTCCACCCTGAGTCAGCCCACTTTGGAGAAGTGGGTAGGAGTGAGGTGTGATCTGGGGTGGAGGTCTCAAAATAACCTGACTAGGTTGTTCTGGGATGTTTGGAGTCTAGATTTGAGGGTTTTGGAGGTGCTAGGGTACCAAGAGGTGCAAGCGTAATCGAAAAAAGGTTGAATGAGAGTTCCTGCTAGAATCTTCATGGTGCTTTTGTTGACCAGAGAATAGATTCTGTAGGGCAGGGGTCACCGACGCGGTACCCGCGGGCACCAGGTAGCCCGTAAGGACCAGATGAGTAACCCGCTGGCCTGTTCTAAAAATAGCTCAAATAGCAGCACTTACCAGTGAGCTGCCTCTATTTTTTAAATTGTATTTATTTACTAGCAAGCTGGTCTCGCTTTGCTCAACATTTTTAATTCTAAGAGAGACAAAACTCAAATAGAATTTGAAAATCCAAGAAAATATTTTAAAGACTTGGTCTTCACTAACTGACAAAGAAACAGATAACAGATTTGGTGTCCAGTTCAAAGTGTGACATGATTTATTTAAAAATTTGAGAGTTGACTTTTGTATTTTACATGAGTTATTATTTGTACACACATGGTGCAAAGTAATTCATGATTTGTTGAAAAAATGTTAGTGGCTAGCTAGTTAAAATGGGATATTGTGATTTCACAAGACTGTCTTAGAAGTGATCATTTGAAAATGTTCAATTTGAAAAATGTGCACTTAGAGAAAATATACAAATAAAGTGTTGCATATTGATATTTATCTGTTTATATATTTATAGTGAGAAATCATTAAGATGATCAGTGTTTCCACAAAGACAAATATCATTAATTATTAATAATAACATAGAGTTAAAGGTAAATTGAGCAAATTGGCTATTTCTGGCAATTTATTTAAGTGTACATATCAAACTGGTAGCCCCTGCGATGAGGTGGCGACTTGTCAAGGGTTTACCCCGCCTTCCGCCCGATTGTAGCTGAGATAGGCTCCAGCGCCCCCCGCGACCCCAAAGGGAATAAGTGGTAGAAAATGGATGGATGGAAACTGGTAGCCCTTCGCATTAATCAGTACCCAAGAAGTAGCTCTTGGTTTCAAAAAGGTTGGTGACCCCTGCTGTAGAGAAATCTTGATCGTTGGTTGACCTTTTTGATTACCTGCACAATAACAAGGTAGAGTACCTTTAGGACCAGTTAAATGTAACCCATTTTGGGAAACACCGAATTTCTGGTCCAGAAAATGCTATCCATACATTTATTGACAAATCTTTGTTTTTGTTCATTGTTAGTATTAACACTTCATTTTGTTTCTCATTACATAATGGCTCTAATGATCTATTTTTCATGTTTTTTTCGGACAACAAATAAACAGTCATATGTGCTCTTTTGTATTATTAGACATGTATATCAAATGAGAAAATACGATCGTACTCTCGTACTCCATTACATTTCCACATTCCCTGAATTCACACGGATGCGCAGATTGCAGGCGGTGACTATTTAGCACGATGGCTGACTGTCAGTCCCTGCTAGCTGGAGTCCGAGGAGACAAACAAAATGGCGTGCTAATGCCAGCTGGCGAGGTGGTCGGCGTGTTCATGAAGCTCTGTGCCGCTTCGCGGGGCTTCGAGACGAGCCGCTGTTGCTCCTCTGCCGCCGCGGGCTGTGAAAGTGCATGATTGGATTTTCAAGGATTGACGGAACTTGTCATAGCAGCACTAACATGAGATGGCGGGAAATGTATTACCCAAGGTCCCAAATTTAGCCCAATGAGTACTACAAGAACGATAGTATGTACATAATAATTTAAATAGGATATACTGTAGTAGAGTACTGTAGGTTATAAATAGCATAGGTTAATAGTACTGTATTATAAATAGCTTTGAATTAATAGAACATTAGAATAAACTGAGCCCTAACCCTGTAGTGCTAATAGAATGTAAAAACAATGATATCGAACTATGGTTGTCTCGATACCAATATTTCGGTACCGGTACCAAAATGTATTTTGATATTTTTTCAATACTTTCTGCATAAAGGGTACCACAAAAAATGCCATTATTGGCTTCATTTTAACAAAAAAATCTTACGGTACATTAAAGCATGTTTCTTATTGCAATTGAAGAACAATTTAGTCCTTAAATAAAATAGTGAACATACAAGACAACTTGTCTTTTAGTAGTAAGTAAACAAACAAAGGCTCCTAATTAGTCTGCTGACGTATGCAGTAACATATTGTGTCATTTATCTACCTATTATTTTGTCAACATTATTAAGGACAAGCTGTACAAATTGATTATTAATCTACTTGTTCATTTACTGTTAATATCTGCTTATTTTCTATTTTAACATGTTCTATCTACACTTCTGTTAAAATGTAATAATCACTTATTCTTCTTTACATTAGTTTTGGATGATACCACAAATTTAGCTATCGATCCGATACAAAGTAGTTACAGGATCATACATTGGTCATAATTTAAGTCCTCATGTGTCCAGGGACGTATTTCCTGAGTTTATGAATATAATATGAATTGTTTTAAAAAAGAAAAAAGATTTTGTGACGATAAAAAATATTGATGTACCGTATTTTCCGCACTATAAGGCGCACCTAAAAACCACAAATTTTCTCAAAAGCTAACAGTGCGCCTTATAACCCGGTGCGCTTTATTACGATTAATTTTCATAAAGTTTCGATCTCGCAACTTCGGTAAACAGCCGCCATCTTTTTTCCCGGTAGAACAGGAAGCGCTTCTTCTTCTACGCAAGCAACCGCCAAGGAAAGCACCCGCCCCCATAGAACAGGAAGCGCTTCACCCGCCCCCATAGAACAGGAAGCGCTTCACCCGCCCCCGGAAGAAGAAGAAAAAACGCGCGGATATCACCGTACGTTTCATTTCCTGTTTACATCTGTAAAGACCACAAAATGGCTCCTACTAAGCGATCCGGTTCATAAAAAGACGCAATCTCTCCATCCGCACACGGATTACTACCGTATTTCACAGCAACTGAACCGCACTGTGGAACGGGAGCACGTACGGTGAATATTCGCACCACAGGGAATGAGAAGTCATCCTTCACTGTGGTTCTAGCTTGCCATGCTAACTTCCACTCATGGTGATATTCAAAAGGAAGACCTTGCCAAAAGAGACCTTTCCAGCCGGCGTCATCATAAAAGCTAACTCGAAGGGATGGATGGATGAAGAAAAGATGAGCGAGTGGTTAAGGGAAGTTTACGCGAAGAGGCCGGGTGGCTTTTTTCACACAGCTCCGAAGGCGAACACACCTTCACTAAGACGGGCAGACAGCCTCGGACGACATACGCCAACATTTGCCAGTGGATCGTAAATGCTTGGGCAGATATTTCGGTCACAACTGTGGTCCGAGCTTTCCGGAAGGCAGGATTCACAGAACAACAGCGACACTGACTCCCGATGACTTCTACGAGACGGAACCGGCCATTTTGGATACCACGCTTGCGCAACTTTTCAATTCGGACACCGAAGACGAATAATTCGAAGGATTTACGAATGAAGAATAACTTCAGAAGGTGAGCGCTATGTTTATTTTGTGTGTTGTGACATTAACGTTCGAGCAACATTATGTTACTATTGCTCTACACCATTTTGAATTTTACTATGTTTGTGATTGCACATTTGCGTACATTTTGGGACAGAGTTGTTAGAACGCTGGTTTTCAATATATTATTAAAGTTTGACTGAACTATCTGACTGTTTTTTTGACATTCACTTTAGCGCAGCGTTTTTTTGACATTCACTTTAGCGCAGCGTAGGCGCGGCTTATAGTCCGGGGCGGCTTATTGGTGGACAAAATTATGAAATATGTCATTCATAGAAGGTGCGGCTAATAATCCGGTGCGCCTTATAGTGCGGAAAATACGGTAATCATAGTAGTGTCGACTAGATACACTCTTGTACTTGGTATCATTACAGTGGATGTCAGGTGTAGATCCACCCATGGCGTTTGTTTACATTGTGACGTCGGTGAGCTACGGTGTGTACTGAAGCATGTTTAGCTATTCCTCGTCCTGCAGGGATGATACTTTTAAGAAACTTACTGTATTTGTCGCCATGGAGGCGAGGATTAGTGATTTAGAAGTAGCTAAAACACTGCCGACTGCGGATGGACTTTAGCTGCTAGCTAGCTAGCCATGTCTTAAAGCACCTCTTCCTGAGGGCGTTTCTGCGTTATAACTTCACCTTTATCGTCAGTTTTTAGGCCAAAATGCGTCCATTCTCCCTTTTCTGTGTACAAACTGTCTGCTTGTAAGTACTCCGTGATTGTGCGCTGCCGAACATGCTCCTCTGCTCGTAAAGGATGACGCGCCGTCCTGCCTATAAAAAAAATATGGCGAACCGGTACTTTTCAAACAGAGTATAGTACCGTTTTTGATTCATTAGTACCGCGATACTATACTAGTACCGGTATACCGTACAACCCTTTTGTCTAGTACAATCACTATTTTATTTAAGGCCAAAACTGTTCTTCGATTGCAATAAGAAACATATGTTTAATGTGCCGTAAAATTTTTTGTTAAAATAAAGTCAATAATGCCATTTTTGTTGTCCCCTTTATTTAGAAAAGTATCGAAATACATTGTGGTACCGGTACCAAAATATTGTTATCGGGACAACCCTAAATGGTAGTATTACAATCTCTATCATCTGCCAAATGTATGTCATTTATATCAGTGGTCCCAAAAATTTGTCCCACAGACAATACCATAATATAATAATATAGATCAATACAGTCTGCAGGGATACAGTCCGTAAGCACACATGATTGTATATTTTTATGACAAAAAAATAAAATAAAAATTAAAGAAATACCATACCCTCTCCACCCCTTTTTTTGTCATAAAAATATACAATCATGTGTGCTTACGGACTGTATCCCTGCAGACTGTATTGATATATATTGATATATAATGTCGGAACCAGAATATTAATAACAGAAAGAAACAACCCTTTTTGTGTGAATGAGTGTGAATGAGTGTAAATGGGGGAGGTTTTTTTTTTGGGTTGGTGCACTAATTGTAAGTGTATCTCAGTGTTTCCCACAGGACAGGCATCTATTTGTGGTGGTGTGGTCGGGGGGTGGGGGGTGGCGGCGGCAGCGGCGATGACCAAGAAGAACGCGGAGTTGGAATATAATTACAACACTTTATGTACATATTTATATACAGATTTGAACAATTAGTTATTCACTGAAATATATTTATTAATTGTGGTTCTTACAAAAAATATATCTTATAAAATATAAAAGCTAAAATGTCTCTTAAAGCTCTGCCCCTTTAATTAGTGCATACATCATCTGTGTGAAGGAGTGAACATCCAACAATAGAATGTATTACTAACGAGCAGAAGCGCTCTATGTACAGTGCCGTCTAACCTTAAGCGGCAGCAGCTCAACACATGCAGGGTTCAACGTTAAGGTTTTTTTCTACTTGCCCGACTTCTCAAATCTACTTGCCCCAATATTTTTACTTGTCCTGCCTAGGTTTTTTTCTGGCTGTGTAGTGCTCATGGCTTATATCTTACTAAAATCCTTCCCATTGACTATTTACAACACTACACAGTATTTATTATTATTATTATCTATAATTACATTTAAATGGCATTGCAAACATGTAAAATTAAATGCTATTTCACATTATTTGACCAGTAGCAGTTACACCCATCTGAACAGGTCAGCCACCTGTTTAAAGCCCGATCACAGTTGAAATCTTGAAATGAAGGGCCTTTAATGGCCAAAACATTAACCTGGACAACATTTTAACAGCTGGTTGGCTCAGATTTGATTCTTTTCATTGCATTCACATGCTGCAGTGGACAGTGGACAATTTAGCTTCAGTATTAATGCAGTACCTGAAGCCCCGTCTCCACGTGTGTTTATTGACAACAGGGTTATAACCTGGACACGTTAGCTCGTCGGTATGGTAACAGGTGACTGTTACTGCGTGCGTCTGCCCCGGCCCCCGAGTCAAACAGCGGCGGTGTTAATGTAGCAGCGTCAGGCTGCTCACCGTCAGTGAAACGCTCGGTTAAATCGCGGATTAACGTTAAATATGACGAGCCGCGAGCGATGCAGCTATAACCTATCTCACCTGGTAGAGCACCCGCTGCGGCGACCCAGTTCGATCCCACCTGACAGTCGCTTTGCTCCGCGTCAATCCCCCCTCTCACCCCCGTCTCTCTCCAGCTGTCCTTTCAAAATAAATGCATTCAAATCCCGAAAATAAAAATTAAGAAAATCCGAGTCGGTGCTGCACACTGCACAGGTTCGGACCACTTTTGAACTTTTACTTCGTCGTCTTCTTCTTCTTCTTCTGGCCCACCAGGTGAATTAAGTGCTATTGGCGGAGTTGCAATGCATAGTAGGCTACCGCCACCTACTGCACCGGAATTGTAACTACAAGCTACATTTACAGACAGAGTCCCATTGCTTTTATGAGCGGTCGAGCGAGTCAAAAGCCGAAAAATCTATTTGTGGCGGACGTAAAACAAATAAATGAATGTGTGAGAAACACTGGTAGTATTACAATCTCTATCATCTGCCAAATGTATGTCATTTATATCAGTGGTCCCAAAAATTTGTCCCACAGACAATACCATAATATAATAATATAGATCAATACAGTCTGCAGGGATACAGTCCGTAAACACACATGATTGTATATTTTTATGACAAAAAAAATAAAATTAAAATTAAAAAAATACCATACCATATTTTTTTTCTTTATTTATTTATTTTTTGTCATAAAAATATACAATCATGTGTGCTTACGGACTGTATCCCTGCAGACTGTATTGATATATATTGATATATAATGTAGGAACCAGAATATTAATAACAGAAAGAAACAACCCTTTTGTGTGAATGAGTGTAAATGGAGGAGGGAGGTTTTTTGGGTTGGTGCACTAATTGTAAGTGTATCTTGTGTTTTTTATGTTGATTTAATTTTAAAAAAAAAAAAAAAAAAAAAAAAGAAATTTTTAATTTTTTTAATTTATTGTGCGGCCCGGTACCAATCGATCCACGAACCGGTACCGGGCCGCGGACCACTGATTTATATCATATATTGTCAATGCAGCGCAATACGAGCTCACACTTGACCCTCTCCTGGCCTTTTCAGTTCAAGCACAGTCCCTCTTAAAGTGTCGATGTTGCGCGGGGGCCAAGAGGACGAGGGCGAAACACGGACATCACACTCATTATAGTCATCATCAGCCGGATGAGGAGAGCCCAACTTGAGCTGTGTCTGTCCCCATCAGGCGGGCTGACAGTCACAAACGTTCACTCTCCTCATCAATTATGCACAGGCCAAAGAAGCCCTGAGAGGCAGGAGGCTACAAAAGGCAGCGCTGTGCTCAGTCCTCATCCTGCTTTCTCCTGCGCTGCCTGTGAGAGCAGGAGGCAGCCTGTCATCCCGCCAAGGCTGATACGTGCACATGTCCAGCATGTCGCGGCCGAGGTGAAGGTTACGTAACCTGGCCAGCAGTGACACGGTGTTTGGGAGCGTGTGCATCTGGGGACACGGTCAAGACATGCCATGTGCTCCCTGATCCCATTGGTCGCAGCCTGCTCATGAAAAAGTAATAGTAGAACAGTGCATTTACTGGAAGTCCATTGTATCACTGTTAAAATAAAAGAGACTAGAGCAGGGCTGCACAACTGGGGCACCGCAACGGTCCCCCAGGTCAGTTCAGAGCTTGGGAGACAAACATCATTGCAACACTAGAGTGCTCATGTGGTATAGAGCAGTGTTTTTCAACCTTTTCTGAGCCAAGGCACATTCTTGCCTTGAAAAAATCCGGAGGCACACCACCAGCAGAAATCATTAAAAAACTAAACTCAGTTGACAGTAAAAAGTCATTGTACCAATTGTTGGACCTCGAAAGGGATAAGCGGTAGAAAATGGATGGATGGATGGACTTTAAACCATAACCAACCATGCATCAATATAGCTATTGTCTTAAAGTAGGTGTATTGTCACTAGGGTTGCAAAATTCCGGGAATATTCAAAGTTGGAAACTTTCCAAGGGAATTAATGGGAATATATGGGAATTAATGGAAATGAATGGGAATAAACATTGAATGCCACATGCTAGATCTTGCAGCATGGCTATTAGCTAAAACAACCTGATTTAATGCAAATTTAGTTGAATTTCAACCCTGCACTCTGCATTCCTCCATCACATGTGCAGTGCATTCTTTCATCACACGCACAGATAATTCCCAGCATGCTACACACTACAGGCCACACTAATATTTGAGCCCAAGGACTTCATCCAGTCAGGTAAGTGTTGATGATATTACTGTGGTAAATATATTTGATCTATGGTATTTAAGTTGAAAAGAGATATAATTGCTTGTTACTGTATGCCTGTAGACTACTCCAGCAGACTTCCACTCAGGCTAGCTAGCTGTTCCTGTAATTGTTAAATGATTTTGGGGCCAATATCTCTAACTAGCTAGGTTTATGTACCACCACAGTCTCATAATGAACCGAAAATATTTCTCCGTTAGCCGTGATGCTAATTTTCTCTCTGTTAAATCCCATTCATTTATGCTAACAATGTTAGCGATCCCAATTTACCTTTTTTTGTGATCTGTAAAGTTCAACGAGCAAATACTAAATCAAAACGTGTAGTTTCCTCTGCCTTCTGTTCTGCTAGCCATTCTGTTGTCATACAAGAATGTAGGTTATAGTTTGATTTAGCATGCTGATTGACTGTTCATTTATTCATCTAGCCCAGGGGTCGGCAACCCAAAATGTTGAAAGAGCCATATTGGACCAAAAACACACAAAAAAAATCTGTCTGGAGCCGCAAAAAATTAAAAGCCCTATTACATACAGATAGTGTGTCATGAGATATAAATTGAATTAAGAGGACTTAAAGGAAACTAAATGACCTCAAATATAGCTACAGATGAGGCATTATGATGCAATATGTACATATAGCTAGCCTAAATAGCATGTTAGCATCGATTAGCTTGCAGTCATGCAGTGACCAAATATGTCTGATTAGCACTCCAACAAGTCAATAACAACGAAACTCACCTTTCATGCACAACCTTAAAAGTTTGGTGGACAAAATGAGACAGAAAAAGAAGTGGCATAAAACACGTCCTAGAAAGTCGGAGAAAGTTATACATGTAAACAAACTACGGTGAGTTCAAGGACCGCCAAAATTAGTAGGACAAAACGGCGCTCGCCAAATACTCGAATCAGTGAAGCATGTTTAATATAAACAGTGTGCTCTATAACAATTAGGGAGGTTTGTGTCATGTTTGTCCTCCTACAGAAACCATATTAAAACAAAAAATAGATTGTTTTCCCCTCATCTTTTTCCATTTTTCATACATTTCTGAAAAAGCTCCAGAGAGCCACTAGGGCGGCGCTAAAGAGCCGCATGCGGCTCTAGAGCCGCGGGTTGCCGACCCCTGATCTAGCCTATTGCTATTTATTTGACCATCAGTAAAATATTTTAAAGACTACTCCAATTGTTAAGCTGACTATTTACATCTGTGTGTGGCATTGCATTAGTGTTTTACAAGCTTCTCATCTTATTCTACAGAATGAGATGGACAGTGTCCAACTTTGAATAATCAAAAAATGGTCACAATTTCCAAACGTCCCGAGCTTAACTTCCCGTGGTAAATTTCCGGAAAGTTTCCGGAAATTTACCTGACACTTTCCACCCCTTTGCAACCCTAACTGTCACGACCTGTCACATCATGCCGTGACTTATTTTAAAGTTTTCCTGTGTGTAGTGTTTTAGTTCTTTAGCTCCTATTTTTGGCTGTGTATAAAATGTCCAAAATACAGTAAATATTGTTATGATCGTGTCTGTTACTACAATATATATAGACTTGCAGTGTGTATGTATGTATATATATATATATATATATATATATATATATATATATATATATATATATATATATATATACACCGTATTTTTCGGACTATAAGTCGCAGTTTTTTTCATAGTTTGGCCACGGGTGCGACTTATACTCAGGAGCGACTTATGTGTGAAATTATTAACACATTACCGTAAAACATCAAATAATATTATTTTGCTCATTCACGTAAGAGACTAGACGTATAAGATTTGATGGGATTTAGCGATTAGGAGTGACAGATTGTTTGGTAAACGTGTAGCATGTTCTATATGTTATAGTTATTTGAATGACTCTTACCATAATATGTTACGTTAACATACCAGGCACGTTCTCAGTTGGTTATTTATGCCTCATATAACGTACACTTATTCAGCCTGTTGTTCACTATTCTTTATTTATTTTAAATTGCCTTTCAAATGTCTATTCTTGGTGTTGGCTTTTATCAAATACATTTCCCCCAAAAATGCGACTTATACTCCAGTGCGACTTATATGTGTTGTTTTCCTTCTTTATTATGCATTTTCGGCTGGTGCGACTTATACTCCGGAGCGACTTATACTTAGAAAAATACGGTATATATATATACAGTGTATTATATAAATATAATGTTGGAGGGTTTAGAAGTTGTCTTTGAAGGCTACAACAGTGACTCTCATTAGCCGCATCTTGCAAAAAAAGACGTGTGTTCTTGTCTCTGATAATGATTGTGAACGATAGGCGAAGTTCTAAAAAAGTGACGTTCCCATTTAGAACTAGGGAAACTTGTTTAAAATAAAATTTCAAATCTTGGCAAGAGGCAAATAATTTGCAGAGCTCCTCAATTCAAGTGACAATAAAGTTATTTCCACATATGAAAATGCAGCTGCCGTGAGTTCCCTTTAAGACATGGATTGCCCCTCAGATGCAAGAAGCCAGAGTTAGCGTGACATGTCCGTATGTGTGTTAGAGATGCAGCAACAACCGGTCGCCAGTAGCTCAGGTAATGTGACCTGAGCAGGCAGCCAAACACAAACTTGGTGAGTCAGGTGCTTCCAACAAGATTCCTTCGCATGACACGTGATTAAATGTATTTATATTATCATTTGGTGCAGCCGGGCCGGAGCAGGAGGGGATAGAAAGAGGGGGAAAAAAGGAAGACAGAGGGGGAAATTGTGGGGGACAAGAGGGGGATAAGACAGAGAGGCAAAAACAACAACAATAGAGCAACATCAGCAAATAGGATAGAATAGAATAGAATGGAATGGAATTTATTGTCATTATATTTGCATATAACGAGATTAAGGACTCCAACTTAAGGTGCCGTAGTGGAAACAAATATGAAATAAAAATAAATCACATAAGTAATAAAGATAAAAAATTAGAATTGAAATAAACAGACTACTATCCAATAAAAACAATAAGCAATCCTGTACAATTTACAAAACAATATACAAAAAACTGTCCAACATACAGAACAAAACAAGAGTACTGGAGTAATAAAGTAATGGCAATCAGTGTCGGACGTATTGCACTCGAAGGGTAATATTGCACAGTAAGGTATTGGGGTAGGATATGGTATAGATATGTACAAATATGATGGTAAACGTGATAGCAAAGAAGCAGTTAGTCAAATAAATAAGACAGAAATGACAATGAGCATTATTACACTACAAATGGACAAATACCAATAGAAATATCACTATTGATAATGAACAATACCAATAATTTACCTCTATTATCAACAATACAGTTGTTCAAATGCAACAATACATATACGTAATGATAACTTCAGATACAAAAGGAAGCAGAAAAATGGAGAGGAAGAAAGAAGCAACCTATATTAACCTTGTAGATTGTTATAGTAACAATAGGTTAAGCTTTGTCAGTGTGCCATGTGCTACATATATATATATATATATATATATATATATATATATATATATATATATTTATTTATTTATTTATATTAGGGATGTCCGATAATGGCTTTTTGCTGATATCCGATATTCACCAAACCCTTAATTACCGATACCGATATCAACTGATACCGATATCAACCGATACCAATATATACAGTCGTGGAATTAACACATTATTATGCCTTATTTGGAAAACCAGGTATGGTGAAGATAAGGTCCTTTTTTTTTTTTTAAATAAATAAAAATAAAATAAGATAAATAAATAAAAAATAAAAAAAGGTAACAAAAAAAAAGTAAAACAATATAAATACAGTTACATAGAAACTAGTAATTAATGAAAATGAGTAAAATTAACTGCTAAAGGTTAGTACTATTAGTGGACCAGCAGCACGCACAATCATGTGTGCTTACGGACTGTATCCCTTGCAGACTGTATTGATATATATTGATATATAATGTAGGAACCAGAATATTAATAACAGAAAGAAACAACCCTTTTGTGTGAATGAGTGTAAATGGGGGGGGGAGGTTTTTAGGGTTGGTGCACTAATTGTAAGTGTATCTTGTGTTTTTTACGTTAAAAAAATAAAAAATAAAAACACATTACTGATAATTAAAAAAACGATACAGATCATTTTCGATATTACATTCTAAAGCATTTATCGGCCATCTCTAATATATATATATATAAATATATGCACATACACACACACACATATATATATATATATATATATATATATATATATATATATATATATATATATATATATATATCAGAATCAGAATCAGCTTTATTGTAATTACGCAGGGTAACGAGATTGAGGCCATTCCATACAGTGCGATGTGTGCATGCTAGAAAAACAATGTGTAAATATATAAAAATATAAAAAAATATAGAAGTGCAAGGAAAGGTGTGGCCCACAAATGTGACCCTGTACACTCTATAATGACCCTGTACACTCTATAAATATATATAAAAAACATTTTTACTTGGGACTTTTGTCCGCTTGGCGGGCCGTATTCGGCCCGTGGGCCGTAGTTTGGGGACCCCTGCGTTCTAAGTTCCAATCACCGCAGCTACTGTGCGGACTGGCTCTCATGTGGAGTTGCAGGAGCAACATGACGTTTCATTACCAGAAACATTAGGATCACCTTAGGGCCAATTTAGGATCACCTTAGGGCCAATTTAGGACCACCTTAGGGCCTCACAGCAGCGGCGGACTTAAGTGCCGTCAGACCAAAGTTGTCAGCATCAATTACATTCAGTAATGTGAGAAGAAGAAACGTACCTGATAATGGCCGACTCCATTTGACGTCACGTCACCGTTCCGTTCTTCAATGTATGGGATAAATATCCCCGCAGCGTGGCAGCATCCGAAGTGGGAGAACATCGCGTGGCAAACACTTCCACCAGCTCGGTGTTAATTGCCTCAGTAACACTTGCATTCATTCCGATATTATGACATGTCCACAACCCGCGACGAGGCTTCACAGCCCGGGGGCGAGGACTCCTCCATCCGCCCCTGGAGCTCCGCTAGTGCGGTACAGGTGACAAAAAAAAAAAAAAGTCCGACGTTTGTTATACCATGTCCACCGTGTGTCGCTGGACCATTGTACCCAAGTTTCCACGTACTTCTGCCCGCAGCTGCAAAGTGTTGCCCGGGCCAGAGAGTCTTGGTCCAGCTGTTCCATCAGGATCATCAGCGCCGCGGCGGCCATGTTGCCAAAGCCGACAGGTGGCAATTAGTCCAAGTAATTCGAAACAAACTGTGGGATTTTGTCGTCACTTTTGTCGTCACACTCATTTAAAACCTTAAAACTGACTTTAATGTTATTTGTGTCCTTCAGTAGTCATTTAATGTTGTTTGTGTGCCACACATCTTAGTGTGGTGTTAGGGCACACGTCTAATAAAAGTCCGCTTGGACTCCTCAGAAATGATTTGTTGCCAGCCAACCAATTTCATCAAGTCTTAAAGTCTTCATTTTAATCACAATTAAATTTAAAAGTACATCTTCAACTATCACTTTCCCATTATTCCTGTTGTATATAGTAGGTTTTGTACGATGGCATACTGAGCTGAGAGCTGAGCCTCCACCACCGAATATTATTGTGTATATATATATATATATATATATATATATATATATATATATATATATACACATATATGTATACACATTTGTATATATACACATACACACACACACACACACACACACATATATATATATATATACACACCGTATTTTCCGCACTATTAGCCGCACCTAAAAACCACAAATTTACTCAAAAGCTGACAGTGCGGCTTTTAACCCGGTGCGCTTTATATATGGATTAATATTAAGATTCATTTTCATAACGTTTCGATCTCGCAACTTCGGTAAACAGCCGCCATCTTTTTTCCCGGTAGAACAGGAAGCGCTTCTTCTTCTACGCAAGCAACCGCCAAGGTAAGCACCCGCCCCCATAGAACAGGAAGCGCTTCTTCTTCTACTGTAAGCAACCACCCGCCCGCGTAGAAGAAGAAAAAGCGCGCGGATATACCGTACGTTTCATTTCCTTTGTGTGTTTACATCTGTAAAGACCACAAAATGGCTCCTACTAAGCGTCAGGGATCCGGTTCATGAAAAGACGCAATCTCTCCATCCGCACACGGATTACTATTTCACAGCAACTGATATTCCTGTGAACCGCACTGTGGATACAACGGGAGCACGTACGGTGAATATTCGCACCACAGGGAATGAGAAGTCATCCTTCACTGTGGTTCTAGCTTGCCATGCTAATGGCCAGAAACTTCCACCCATGGTGATATTCAAAAGGAAGACCTTGCCAAAAGAGACCTTTCCAGCCGGCGTCATCATAAAAGCTAACTCGAAGGGATGGATGAAGAAAAGATGAGCGAGTGGTTAAGGTAAGTTTAAGTTTACGCGAAGAGGCCGGGTGGCTTTTTTCACGCAGCTCTGTCCATGTTGATATACGTATGTTTGTGATTGCACATTTGCGTACATTTTGGGAGTGAACAGAGTTGTTAGAACGCTGGTTTTTAATATATTATTAAAGTTTGACTGACCTATCTGACTGTTTTTTTGACATTCCTTTAGCGCAGTTAGATGCGGCTTACAACACCGGGCGGCTTATAGGTGGACAAAGTTTTGAAATATGCCCTTCATTGAAGGCGCGGCTTTTAACCCAGGGCGCCTTATGGTGCGGAAAATACGGGGTATATATATATATATATATGTGTATATATACACACATTTGTATATATACACATATATACATACACGCACATATACATATGTGTACAAACCCCGTTTCCATATGAGTTGGTAAATTGTGTTAGATGTAAATATAAACGGAATACAATGATTTGCAAATCCTTTTCAACCCATATTCAATTGAATGCACTACAAAGACAAGATATTTGATGTTCAAACTTTTGCAAATAATAATTAACTTAGAATTTCATGGCTGCAACACGTGCCAAAGTAGTTGGGAAAGGGCATGTTCACCACTGTGTTACATGGCCTTTCCTTTTAACAACACTCTGTAAACGTTTGGGAACTGAGGAGACACATTTTTTAAGCTTCTCAGGTGGAATTCTTTCCCATTCTTGCTTGATGTACAGCTTAAGTTGTTCAACAGTCCGGGGGTCTCCGTTGTGGTATTTTAGGCTTTATAATGCGCCACACATGTTTAATGGGAGACAGGTCTGGACTACAGGCAGGCCAGTCTAGTACCCGCACTCTTTTACTATGAAGCCACGTTGATGTAACACGTGGCTTGGCATTGTCTTGCTGAAATAAGCAGGGGCGTCCATGGTAACGTTGCTTGGATGGCAACAAATGTTGCTCCAAAACCTGTATGTACCTTTCAGCATTAATGGCGCCTTCACAGATGTGTAAGTTACCCATGCCTTGGGCACTAATACACCCCCATACCATCACAGATGCTGGCTTTTCAACTTTGCGCCTATAACAATCCGGATGGTTCTTTTCCTCTTTGGTCCGGCGGCCACGACGTCCACAGTTTCCAAAAACAATTTGAAATGTGGACTCGTCAGACCACAGAACACTTTTCCACTTTGCATCAGTCCATCTTAGATGAGCTCAGGCCCAGCGAAGCCGACGGCGTTTCTGGGTGTGCCCCACCCTCTCCAAAAGTATCGTCACTTATCTTTTTAAAAAGTTTGAATATTTATATCTTGACGTCATCACTGTTGGATTTTTTCCTCAGACACGGTCGAAAATAAATTTGATAGAAATTTTATAGATTCCCCCGGTCATAATATTAGGTACACCTACACACTGGTTGATGGATTCATCTTATTTTAGCGGCATTTATGTCACACGTCAATGTTATGATGCACATGCCAAGATTATATCAAAATAAAACTTTATCTCACCTTGTATGTGTTTGCCCCTAGCTGAAGCTCCTCCCACTCTGGCTGTGAGTGACGCCTAAATAAGTACGCCCACCTTGCGGTGACATCACAATGTACGCAGACTCAAACAGAGGCATCCAAAAGTGCGTGCAAGCACACGCCCAAATGTGTGACCCTTATATGATTTGTCACTTTGGCCTTATTTAACACCAGCATCCAACATTGGAACATATACTGTGTGAGTCCAAAAAGGCAAAAAAAAAAAATCATCATTATGTGAATTTAGACTGCAGGCATGAAACTAAGTGTTTCTGCATCTGTCCTCCCTGCACAGCGTGGTGCGTTCACTGCCCTTGACCTTCATGCACGCTCCTGCCAGCAGCCGGACTCCTTGTCCAAACTCATGTTGGCCGGCAATCAGCAATGTCTCCTTAAGTCAGCGATACTGCCTTGAAATCCAGGCTGGCTCTACGTAATCAAACTTTTTGTAATTGAGAAAGTACATTTTGATGTACTCACAAAATTAATGTATTACAAGTCGACTAAATTATCGGCAGTAGCGTAGAAATCCGCTGAAAAAGCGACACGCTACGTAGGATATCACACACTCACACACTCGCCCCTCCTTTTAGGCCTCAGTAAACAAGTGTTTACTAGTATAGTATTGCGGTACTAATGAATCAAAAATGGTAATATACTCTGCTTGAAAAGTAAAAGTTCCCCATTAAAAAAAAAAAAAAATTAAACTGGCAAGACGGAGCGTGGTCGTGACATCGTGACATTGCTGGTATTACGAGCAGAGGAGCATGTTCGGCAGCGCACAATCACAGAGTACTTACAAGCAGACACAGTGTGTCGACAGAAAAGGGAGAACGGACGCATTTTGGCTTAAAAACTAAAGATAAAGGTGAAGTTATAACACTGAAACGCCCTCAGGAAGAGGTGTTTTAAAACATGGCTAGCTCGCTAGCAGCTAACGTCCATCCGCAGTCTGCAGTGTTTTAGCTACTTCTAAATCACAAATCCTCGCCTCCATGGCGACAAATAAAGTAAGTTTCTTACAAGTATCATCCCTGCACGACGAGGGATAGCTAAACATGCACAAACACACCTGTGACTACCTTTTGAAGCTCATCGAGAGAATACCAAGAGTGTGCAAAGCAATAATCAGAGCAAAGGGTGGCTATTTTGAAGAAACTATAATATAAAACGTGTTTTCAGTTATTTCGCCTTTTTTTTTGTTAAGTACATAACTCCACATGTGTTCATTCATAGTTTTGATGTGACAATCTACAATGTAAATAGTCATGAAAATAAAGAAAACACATTGAATGAGAAGGTGTGTCCAAACTTTTGGCCTGTACTGTATATATCTGTGGCTTACAGTTTGGTGCGGCTAATATATGTAAAAATATTAGTTTTCTTCTCAAATGTATTAAATACATACTCTATAGCCCGGAAAATACAGTATTTGTTACCTGAAATAGCAAAAAATCCTAAAAAAAAAAAACAATACCTTTGAAATAATGGAAGATATTAGGTATTCAAGAAATGTAAATACATCAAACTTGATTCAAGGAACTTTATTGTCATACAGCACACACTTTAGACACCAGAGATACCCCCAGATTCAGCCCATTGAGTACCTCAAGAAAAAACAGTATGTACATAATCATTTAAATAGCATACAAATAAAACAAATGAGGGATAGATTGTAAAAAGAAATAGAAAAATAGAATATATTGGGGCAGCACGGTGGTACAGGGGTTAGTGCGTCTGCCTCACAATACAAAGGTCCTGAGTAGTCTTGGGTTCAATCCCGGGCTCGGGATCATTCTGTGTGGAGTTTGCATGTTCTTCCCGTGACTGCGTGGGTTCCCTCTTCCTCCCACCTCCAAAGACATGCACCTGGGGATAGGTTGATTGGCAACACTAAATGGTCCCTAGTGTGTGAATGTGAGTGTGAATGTTGTCTGTCTATCTGTGTTGGCCCTGCGATGAGGTGGCGACTTGTCCAGGGTGTACACCGCCTTCCGCCCGATTGTAGCTGAGACAGGCATCAGCGCCCCGCGACCCCAAAGGGAATAAGCGGTAGAAAATGGATGGATGGATAGAATATATTGTGATTCTGTGGTCCATATAGAAGGTAAAAACAATGAGAGCCAACCAAACCAAAGAAAAGCTCAGTTCAGCCGAGTAGGGACAAGTGAAGAGTTCCTCGGTCATGGATGGGGGAGGGAGTGATGGTATTCATGGCTACAGAGCAGCAGTCTAACACCTTCCGTATATAAGCTGCTTCTCAGTCTGGTGTGGTCTTACCCCCAATGCTTAGCTCTGCCTCAGGGGAGGGTGTGATCCTTGGTGATGCCGACAGTCCTCTGCGGTGGTGGGAAGGCTGCTCTCCACCATCTTCCACCCTGTGCGGTGACTTCCTCCTTTGGGCCGTGCAGCTGCTGTGCCACACCGTTATGCTGGTGCTGAGGGTGCCGGAGAAGCTCCTAGGATGCCGCTCCCGAGTCCAACATGCTGCAGATTCCCGAGGAAGTCTGCGCCTTCTAGTATTGCGGCCGTGGAGGAAATCTGGAGACAACTTCCAAAGCCGAGAGAAAATCGGGGGGACATATGTCTGACCTTCCTGTAGTCCACCACTATCTCTTTGGTCTTTGTTACATGGATGCAAAGGTTGCTGCTTTTGCACCAATCCACCAGATGTTCTACCTCCTCTCCGTACCCGATCGGACTCATGGTTGTCTTTCATTGCGTACCACTATGTCCGCAGACTTCGCAACACCACAGCTGGGGTGTTTAGTAGTGTGAAGAGATTTATAATCAAAGGATTTCAATCTCAGGCCACAGTTGTTGTGTATAAAAGATGACAAATCATGTTGAGTACAGGCTGGACACAGCAGGCAAGGAACAGGTTATCAGTTCATAGTCGGTCAGAGTTCGGGATGGGAATCCATAAGATTTTTCCGGTTCAGATTCCACTTTTGATTCTGCTTAATGATTAGATTCATTAAAGGTTCTCTTATTAATTCATATTTGGTAACAGAAAGTGAAAAAAACGGTGGATTAGCATCGATTTAGTTTAGTTTAGAGGTAACATGACCTCACAAAGCCTACAGTGAGGTCTCAAGAGGCACATACGTTGTGTGCCTCTAGTAACTAAGTTGTGGGGTTTTTTCCTGCCTTGTGTGTTGAAGTTCAAATCAAGATTTATCTCTGCACCCTTTGGAATGGCAAACACGTCACCAAATCCAAGCATACGACAGTTATCCTGTTTTACACATAGCATTTACTAGGCTGCTAGCATTACACTGTATTTTTAGAAACAAACAAGCTGTCTTTATACATGGAGTGATCTGTAAGCTCAAAAATAAATGCATTTTTTTCCTTTTGGAGAAGAAGTGTCATGTGATCAAAGTATTTATAAAGTGCTAATGGTCAAGGTGTGTTGACCACGTATCTCTGAAATGATGAGTCTTCTCTTTCTGATGGAACATTTGCAGGTCTTGCAGTCACCTGAAGTTGGTTTGTTCGAGGGCTTTTACGGACTTTGCCTTTTGAAAATTGTCACCAGTATAAAAACGTGTTTATTAACGAGGACAAGCTAAGCTTCGGACCATGGCCACCGATTGTTTAAATCGCTTGTCCCATGGATGTCCTCATATGGATCGATTTCACTGACTTTACTTCTTTTGTCAAGCCTTTGAAACAGGTTCGTTTTGGTATGGTCCCTTGTTTTTTTTGTTTTTTATATGGTCCATTTTATTATTGGTTGCCCAACACAGCGATGTAAACAACAAACATTCTGACCTCAGCCCACAATGCAATGAGCAAACACCAGCTTTTCTGAGGCCTATTCCCCTTTTCCAGAACACAAACGTTTCTCATTTACCTGGAATTTTGAAAAACCGTGGCACATTTCCTCCCATTTTACCAAAGTAGAAAAAAACTACCAAAAAAAAACTTTCCCTTTATCCCAAACTCCCTGGAAAAGTACCTCGTGACAAGCGGTGTCGTTGCAGAATCCGAAGCTCTTTTCATGGGTCTGTTTGGAATATATCACTTTCAGGAACTTTGAGGTGTGGTGGACATGCAAACCACACAGACTGCCAAGGATGATTTGAAATGTTGGTGGAAAAGAGGCGTATGCAAGCTGCCCAGTAGTTCATCAGCAGAATTATTGCTTCTGTAACGTGTAAATATTTTATACAGGTTAAAAACATTCAACTTTTGCATACTGCGAGTATAAATAGCAATACTGTTAAGACTTTTCTCGCACAGAAAATGTAATGACCAAAAAAAGTGTCTATGACATTTAACACAGCTTATCACAGTAATTCAAAGTCTTTACATACATTCACAATACGGACAATTATTTTATAAAAATAATTTGCATATGTAATTTACATAAAACACAAAATTCTTGTGAGACAAGGTTGCAAAAAACATAGTTTTTTACCATAGGGCATCAAAATATTCTTGTTTCTTGTTTTAAAATCCATGTTGTAGAGGTTCCTTGTTCTTGATGAAGACAAAGTGTTGATATTGTTTCCTGTCCACAGTTTTAAATAGTCCCCCCAAAAAGTTTTTCACATAACAACAAAGGTTCTGAGCGCAAGGAATAAAAAAAAAAGTCCAGAAACGGCTCCTTAAAGGCTGTGTACACATGTAAGAGAGAGAGAGAGAGAGAGAGATTATTTTAGTGATGCTAAAGTGAGCACCGTATTTTTAGGAGTATAAGTCGCACCGGCCGAAAATGCATAATAAAGAAGGAAAAAAACATATACAGTATGTCGCACTGGAGTATAAGTCGCATTTTTTGGGGAAAAGTATTTGATAAAAGCCAACACCAAGAGGGGGTGGGGGGGGGTGGTGGGGGGGTGGTGGGGGGGGTTGTTGTATAATGTATCCCGGAAGAGTTAGGGCTGCATGGGATTCTGGGTATTTGTCCTGTTGTGTTTATGTTTTGTTACGGTGCAGATGTTCTCCCGAAATGTGTTTGTCATTCTTGTTTGGTGTGGGTTCACAGTGTGGCGCATTATTAGTGAGTGTTAAAGTTTTTTTTATACCGCCACCGTCAGTGTAACCTGTGTGGTTGTTGACCAAGTATGCCTTGCTGTCACCTACGTGAGCAAGCGGAAGCCCCATACAACGCGTGGCTGATCAGGCACGCTGATTGTAGTGGGTGCTGTTTGCTGTACCATCACGGCACGCATGACGCTGACAAGCGCCATTCAATTAAAACCCGCGTGCCGCACCAGCTTTCAAATTCCATATAAAGGTGTGGGCAGCGTGTCTGAGACACCTGGATTATACATAGCACAAAGCAAAAAAAAAACTTTGTATGCAGTTTCATTTAAAATTTCCAAAAATTTTTGCGGCTCCCATTGTTTTCTATAATTTGTGAAACTGGTCAAAATGGCTCTTTGACTGGTAAAGATTGCCGACCCCTGGTCTAGTCTCTTACGTGAATGAGCTAAATAATCCATCCATCCATTTCCTACCGCTTATTCCCTTCGGGGTCGCGGGGGGCGCTGGAGCCTATCTCAGCTACAATCATAATATTATTTGATATTTTACGGTAATGTGTTAATAATTTCACACATAAATCGCTCCTGAGTATAAGTCGCACCCGGCCAAACTATGAAAAAAACTGACTTGTAGTCCGAAAAATACGGTACAATTCTTGTAAGAAATACGTCTTTACACATACAGTATGTACATTAAAGATGCATTCATTTTTGAAGTCATTTTTTTTGTATTTTTGGAAGGTGCTTGTGCAGTATGACATTACAGCTACCGTTACTTTTTAATACACAATCATACATAAGACTTTCTTGACATTGATTGGTTGTATTTTTCCACGACAAATACTTTTCA
Organism: Nerophis lumbriciformis; assembly: GCF_033978685.3. Taxonomy (NCBI): domain Eukaryota; kingdom Metazoa; phylum Chordata; class Actinopteri; order Syngnathiformes; family Syngnathidae; genus Nerophis; species Nerophis lumbriciformis. Next base: position 10,677,989 of record NC_084557.2, on the reverse strand, counting down.
CATATTCTCTAAATGTAAGCATGCAAAATAATCTTTGGCAAAATGATGGCATCAATTCACGTCATGAATATTCAGACTTTTTAATGTTAAAGGGGAACCCATCCATCCATCCATTTTCTACCGCTTATTCCCAATTTCAGAATGGTTAAAACCATTAAAAATCAGTTCCCAGTGGCTTATTATATTTTTCGAAGTTTTTTTCAAAATTTTACCCATCATGCAATATCCCTAAAAAAAGCTTCAAAGTGCCTGATTTTAACCATCGTTATAAACACCCGTCCATTTTCCTGTGACGTCACATAATGAAGCCAACACAAACAAACATGGCGGAAAGAACAGCAAGATATAGCGACATTAGCTCGGATTCAGACTCGGATTTCAGCGGCTTAAGCGATTCAACAGATTACGAATGTATTGAAACGGATGGTTGTAGTGTGGAGGCAGGTAGCGAAAATGAAATTGAAGAAGAAACTGAAGCTATTGAGCCATATCGGTTTGAACCGTATGCAAGCGAAACCGACGAAAACGACACGACAGCCAGCGACACGGGAGAAAGCGAGGACGAATTCGGCGATCGCCTTCTAACCAACGATTGGTATGTGTTTGTTTGGCATTAAAGGAAACTAACAACTATGAACTAGGTTTACAGCATATGCAATACATTTGGCAACAACATGCACTTTGAGAGTGCAGACAGCCCAATTTTCATCAATTAATATATTCTGTAGACATACCCTCATGTCAGCAGGTCGGGGAAGCTAGGGTCGATATTCTTCTCTTGACGGTGTGAGCCAAGACATCCAGGGGGTTTAGCTCGCTCGTCTGCGGGAACAAACTGCCGCCATTGCTTGCCGTGCTACCGAGGTCCTTTGTCCCTGAATTGCTCACACACTCCGGCAGATTCAATGGGGGTCTGGCGGCAGATTTATTTGACTTTATCGTTGGAAATGCATCTGCTTTGAGTGTCGCAGGATATCCACACATTCTTGCCATCTCTGTCGTAGCATAGCTTTCGTCGGTAAAGTGTGCAGAACAAACGTCCAATTTTTTGCCACTTTTGCATCTTTGGGCCACTGGTGCAACTTGAATCCGTCCCTGTTCGTGTTGTTACACCCTCCGACAACACACCGACCTAGGCATGATGTCTCCAAGGTACGGAAAACAGTCGAAAAAAACGGAAAATAACAGATCTGATTTGACTCTGTGTTTGAGAAAATGGCGGATTGCTTCCCGATGTGACGTCATCGCTCCGAGAGCGAATATTAGAAAGGCGTTTAATTCGCCAAAATTCACCCATTTAGAGTTCGGAAATCGGTTAAAAAAATATATGGTCTTTTTTCTGCAACATCAAGGTATATATTGACACTTACATAGGTCTGGTGATAATGTTCCCCTTTAAGCACTTTATTAACATATAATAACCTCTGCTATTGGCTGTCATATATTACTATGCCTGAAACTCACATGTACAGTAGATCCCCACAGGTGGCTGGGTTGGAGAATATGTTTCTATAAGCCACACGGCTCGCGATCATTCATTCAGTGCACTAATGGTTCTATAAAGTCGGACATTGGTGGTGCCATGGCCGTCTTTTATTCAGCTGTTCACCTCGCTGGAAGTTTTGAGGGCAGATTTAAAAAAAAGATTGCTGGTAGAAGCCATTGTTACTGGTGCAACACACACAACAACACGGCAATCACATCTTGCACATACATTGCACCATGTATGTAGTAGACACTATATACTGACATTTTTTTTAATTATTTATTATCATGTATTTATTTATCATTACCAGGCATGGGCACCGAAACAGGGTTCCATAATTGAACTGATGCCAGATAAAAAATAAAGTTATCGTGCATCATTTTGGTGCTAAATAATGCAGTCACCTACAACGAGTGCTTGGTGGTGATATTGTGTGAGTAACGTCTTGTAAAATGGAAGATTTGGCAACAAAGAATCTTTGAAGTTCGAAGTAATGTAATGTCCTGACACAGTCTGACACGCTTCTCAAAGGGGCACTTTAAAAAAAATGTTGTCTTTCGTTCACAATCATTATGAGACATGACGGCGGATGGATTTTTATTAATGCAGTCTTAATATTAAATAAACGTAAACAGTCTGCCCATGGAAGCTCCACTATTCAGCACATAAAATCCAAAAAATAACCATGCAAAAAGTGCCAACAATACTTCATTTGCATTTTGTGATTTGAATATCAACCAAGTATTAGTGATATTGTTATTATAGGCGCTTACGCAGACAAACTATTTATAGCGGCGACGTGATCACTTCCGTGTGTCCCTATGTTTACATCATCGAGTGGTCTGCTGCTTCCTCGCTTCCCTGCTCCCTGTAAGTTTATCGTAGATCATGAGGTGGCGACTTGTCCAGAGTGTACCCCGCCTTCCGCCCGAATGCAGCCGAGATAGGCTCCAGCACCCCCCCGCGACCCCAAAAGGGACAAGCGGTAGAAAATGGATGGATGGCATTAATCATGCACCTCACCTGGATAGAAAATTATATAATCCGACAAGTTGGGACACGTTGACCACCACTTAAGAGCTGGAACTGGCGAGAACGACACCAAAAGCGCTCGCCCCCCCTTACTCGCTTGCATATTTTAAATCCCAATATTTGGACACAAATGCAATTTTGTTCATTTCATTCATACAAGATTTTTTTTTTTTTTTATGTTTTACCTTAATGCACGTGATTTATTTTCTAAAGAACATTTTTATCTAAAGTATTTTGAAGTGAAATTTGTCAGCGGGCACAATAGTTGGAGTCTTTTCACTCATCTTTGCACTGACATATTCATTGACCTGATCAACTGCAGTTAAGGCAAAGCAGCATGTACCGACAAAAAAAATAAAATTGCATGATTAATTTGCGTACGCACATAATTAATGCAAATCATGAGATAACTCATTATTTTTGACAGCTATGGTTAGATCGAGAAACCAGTTCTCTTGGGAAAAATACCTGCTTTTAAATTGAATTTGTACGTAATCGTTTTAAATATTTTGTGACCTGTTGTGGTATGACTGCTGTTGTTCTGTTGTATTGTCTTGTAATTATTACTGTAACTTTGTTTGTGCCGCCATCTTTGTCAGGTCGCTCTTGAAAAAGAGATTTTAGTCTTTACCTAGTTAAATAAAGGAAATTTAATTAAAATGTATACAATACTGATCTCTAATTATTACTGACTTAGGGTGAATAATATGTGTTTTCAACTGGAAAAAATTGCTTTTTTTTCCAGAAAAAAAAGTTAAATCTTACGTAAATAATTCAAAAAATCAGCAAATCCGAGGGTCGTTAATTAAAAAATTGCAAAAACGCAGGGATCTACTGCAACTTAATCCAAAAAAAAATTGCATGATTAATTTGCGTACGCACATAATTAATGCAAATCATGAGATAACTCATTATTTTTGACAGCTGTGGTTAGATCGAGAAACCAGTTCTCTTGGGAAATATACCTGCTTTTAAATTGAATTTGTACTTAATCGTTTTAAATATTTTGTGACCTGTTGTGGTATGACTGCTGTTGTTCTGTTGTATTGTCTTGTAATTATTATTGTAACTTTGTTTGTGCCGCCATCTTTGTCAGGTCGCTCTTGAAAAAAAGAGATTTTAGTCTTTACCTGGTTAAATAAAGGTAATTTAATAAAAATGTATACAATACTGATCTCTAATGAATAAGATGTGTTTTCAGCTGGAAAAAATAGCTTTTTTTCCAGAAAAAAAAGTTAAATCTTACGTAAATAATTAAAAAAAATCAGCAAATCCGAGGGTCGTTAATGAAAAATTGCAAATACGCAGGGATCTACTGCAACTCAACGATTTGTAACTAATACAAATAACTAATACTGAGTACCGGTAGGTGCATCTTACCTCTGCTTCAGTCTCTTCTGTGAAAGTGCTCTGGAATGACAAATGTTTTTCAAAAGTAAGTACATATATACTGTAAGTTCAATACATCAAACTACATTAAATTATTGAACAATATACCAAGTGTTATAGTTTATTTGATCAAAAAACATTTCTCAAAAGAACAAAACAAAAAAAGATTTCCAGAGTGAAGTGAATTTGTGTCCAATGACCAAAAAGCGAACCCATTTCAAATTCAGTCTCTTTTATGTCCATTTCCATGTCGGTTTAATGATCCAACTGATACATTCACTGACTCAGGGATTATCGGCCTCATTCCGTTGGATACTTAATGAAAAGGGACAAGCCTGACAATTTACTGAGGAATTATATTCAACTATGAGACCAGAGTCCAGCAGCAGCAGCAATAGCAGTTACTGCGCCTTCACGCCTGATTACATTTCCGTTAGCCTTGTGTGTGTGTGTGTGTGTGTGTGTGTGTGTGTGTGTGTGTGTGTGTGTGTGTGTGTGTGTGTGTGTGTGTGTGTGTGTGTGTGTGTGTGTGTGTGTGTGTGTGTGTGTGTGTGTGCATATGACACATCTTTAGTATTCAGTGATCAGTCATTTTAGGTTCTGATTTCGGGTTTGAATGGTCTTCCCACACAGGGTGTTCTCCCCATGGTAACGGTTATATTGCAGAGCTTCACAAAAAACACCGTAGCACGTGATCGCCAAACTTTTGCTTAAAATGCTGTTATCTTGAGGACAGTACCATGCAGCTTTGGATACACACATTTGCACAAAGTAGGATAATTTACATTTATTATATAAACACGCACACTTATATGTATATACACATTTATATACAGTACAGGCCAAAAGTTTGGACACCTTCTCATTCAATGCGTTTTCTTTATTTTCATGACTATTTACATCGTAGATTGTCACTGAAGGCATCAAAACTATGAATGAACACATGTGGAGTTATGTACTTAACAAAAAAAGGTGAAATAACTGAAAACATGTTTTATATTCTATCCATCCATCCATTTTCTACCGCTTATTCCCTTCGGGGTCGCGGGGGGTGCTGGAGCCTATCTCAGCTACAATCGGGCAGAAGGCGGGGTACACCCTGGACAAATAGCCACCCTTTGCTCTGATTACTGTTTTGCACACTCTTGGCATTCTCTCGATGAGCTTCAAGAGGTAGTCACCTGAAATGGTTTTCAATTCACAGGTGTGAACACAGCTTCAAGCACACCTGTGAAAGACAGAAAAGGGAGAATGGACGGATTTTGGCCTAAAAACTAACGACAAAGGTGAAGTTATAACACTGAAACGCCTTCAGGAAGAGGTGCTTTAAAACATGGCTAGCTAGCTAGCAGCTAACATCCATCCACAGTCTGCAGTGTTTTAGCTACTTCTAAATCACTAATCCTCGCCTCCATGCCGACGAATAAAGTAAGTTTCTTACAAGTATCATCCATGCAGGACGAGGAATAGCTAAACATTCACAAACAAGCACACCTGCGAAGTGAAAACCATTTCAGATGACTACCTCTTGAAGCTCATCGAGAGAATGCCAAGAGTGTGCAAAGCAGTAATCAGAACAAATGGTGGCTATTTAAAAAAAACTAGAATACAAAACATGTTTTCAGTTATTTCACCTTTTTTTGTTAAGTAAATAACTCCACATGTGTTCATTCATAGTTGTGATGCCTTCTGTGACAATCTACAATATAAATAGTCATGAAAATAAAGAAAACACATTAAATGAAAAGGTGCGTCCAAACTTTTGGCCATATATATACATATACGTATATATTGTATGTGTATAAATAAACTGTATTTATTTGTGTATACTGTATATATATAAACATATATATATATAAACATATATATAAACATATATATATATATATATATATATATATATATATATATATATATATATACATATATATATATATATATATATATATATATATATATATATATATATATATATATATATATAAACACATATATATATAATATACATACATACATTATTGTAGACCCACTCGACATCCATTGCATTCGGTCTCCCCTAGAGGGGGGGGGGTTACCCACATATGCGGTCCTCTCCAAGGTTTCTCATAGTCATTCACATCGACGTCCCACTGGGGTGAGTTTTTCCTTGCCCTTATGTGGGCTTTGTACCGAGGATGTCGTTGTGGCTTGTGCAGCCCTTTGAGACACTTGTGATTTAGGGCTATATAAATAAACATTCATTGATTGATTGATATTGATACATACAGACATATATATATTATATCTATATATGCATTTATATATACACATATATACATAGACATAAACTGTATATACATACATGTATGTATATTTATACACATATATACACACACACACACGTATGTATATATATATATATATATATATATATAGTTGAGGTTTCTGTGGTTTATCCATTGTACAATGCTCAATACCGGGGTAGAGCGGAATATACATTAGGTCAGGGAAAAACACAAAGGCTATTTCATGTTTAGGGAAACCTGCGAAACAGGCTTGTAGGGATGAAATAGCCTCTGTGTTTTTTCCTGACCTAACGTACACACACAAACACACGCACGCACGCACGCACGCACGCACGCACGCACGCACGCAGTTTCTGTGGATGTTCTCATTCATACATGACATTCAATCGATTGCAACTGGACTGTTATGTTTGTTTTAAAAGACAAGTTGCCTATCTGACTTAAATTCACCATCTAAATCCACGAGCATGAACTGATCAAGCTTGCTCGAATGCGAAGCGAAACGTCTTCTAGACAGACTGAACAGTCCAGTTGTTGACCATTGTACTCTTCAACTAAACTAAGTCAATTATTGCCTAATATCTTCAAAAGACACTTTGCTCTCTTAGTTTGAGAGCAAGCTAACTTTTTGCCGACTCTGATTATTTAAACAAGCAGTGGCAGTCATCAGACAATGTGTGACACACAGGTGTTGTCACCACCTAATGAGGTGCCAAAAACAAGAGTGCGTTCTCACAGCTCCTTAACATTATCACATTGAAAACATGTGTTTATCCATTTAGTAATGCAAACGTCCGGTGAGGCTGGAAGCATCGTCACACAATCTCACCTGTATATATTTGGGTCGAGCAGCATGGCAGTGTCCTGCGGTAACTGGGATAAGTGCACCACTTTAGTCTTCAGCTGAGATCGCTCCGTTTCATTCACCCACACGTCAGGCAGGCTGCAGAAAAAAAACACACCCAGAGAACATGTGGTGAGCTGTAATGAGGAGGGGGTCAAGAAAGGGAGGGTTGAAGTGGTCTTCATGTTGAATGGGCCAGCATGAGTGAGATGGACTAAGAGGCCCTTTGACACCAAGGCACTGCAGAGAGTAACACACCAGCCCAGAGAGGACACTTCTCTATCATTCTAACGCAAATCGGGTCAAAGCGTATGCATTTATTTTCCATACCGTACACGTGAATTGCTCGGCTGCACCTTACTGTACCCACGTCAGCAAGATCCCCCCCAAAAAAGCAGGGAGTGTGTGAGCACTAGCCTGACAAGCCAGGTAGCAGGAGATGGAAACAAAGAGCTAAGCAAGTTGACTGTGCCTCCCCTCCCTCCCCCGTCTCCACCCCCAGCATTCCCCTCGTCACTACGTGCGTCATCACTGGAGCCCCCTGAGACACACACACACACGCACACACACACACACACACACACACACACACACACACACACACACAGCCAAGCAGCCAGACACCCTGCCAAATCGCTTATTCACATGCTTAATCAGTCCGTTTGGTGAGATGGCGTGAAGGTAGTTCACATACGGTGCGTTCAGGCTGCCGCAGGGAAAAAATATTGTTAAAAAAAATGTATTAAAGGTTTTAAAAAGGTCAGCAAAAGGACAGCAGCTATGCAGCTGCTTTTGGGGCGGCGGCGCTCGGTTTGAACTTGAGGTTTCCGGGTTTGATACGCGCTTCTGCCATCGTAGTTGCCGCCTTGTGTCCTTGGGCAAGACACATTACCATCCCGCGCCCAGTGCCACCCACACTGGTTTATATGTAGCTTGAAGAGGTAGATCGGGGGTGCCCATTACGTCGATCGCGAGCTACCGGTCGGTGGCGAAGGGTGTGTCAGCCGATCGCCAGCCAGGCATTAAAAAAATAGACCTATAAATTAGCGATCATCAATCTTCACCAAGACGTCACTTTGGTCACTTGATTGACATTCACGCATACTTGCCAACCTTGAGACCTCCGATTTCGGGAGGTGGGGGGCGTGGTCGGGGGTGGGGCGTGGTTAAGATATATATATATATATAAGAAATACTTGACTTTCAGTGAATTATAGCTATATATATATATATATATATATATATATATATATATATATATATATATATATATGTATATATGTATACATATATATATATATATATATAAATAAATAAAAGAAATACTTGAATTTCAGTGTTCATTTATTTACACATTTACACACATAACACTCATCTACTCATTGTTGAGTTAAGGGTTGAATTGTCGGGAGGTGGGGGGCGTGGTCGGGGGTGGGGCGTGGTTAAGATATATATATATATATATATATATAAGAAATACTTGACTTTCAGTGAATTATAGCTATATATATATATATATATATATATATATGTATATATATATATATATATATATATATATATATGTATATATGTATACATATATATATATATATATATATATAAATAAATAAAAGAAATACTTGAATTTCAGTGTTCATTTATTTACACATTTACACACACATAACACTCATCTACTCATTGTTGAGTTAAGGGTTGAATTGTCCATCCTTGTTCTATTCACTGTCACTATTTCAGAACACACACATTATACAAATTTACATTATAAAATCAATAAGAAAACGGGAGCTCTAAATTGGGAGTCTGAATTAGGATCAGAAGTTCCTATATAAACATTGCGCACTCACGTCGCCTTTTTGTATTGATTACTGCAGCTGTGCACTGGATTCATTCACAAATACAAACTACAACTCACAAACACTTTAGAGTTAGGCTCCAGCATCAGAATGTGTACTTAAACTTACAACGATCACATGGATATTATTCAGTGAGTTGATTCACCAAAACTAACCTGTTATACAGGAGGAAAAAGCACACAGGACGTTTCAATTGTTCACAGAATGGTCGCGCTCATCAGAATGACAAGACACTTCCGGTCTGCAGGTGATAGCATTCAATTGGGAAGAAACGCCCTACTGCCCCCTACTGACCAATGTGAATACTGATAAATCTGTAATGACAGCTCCAAAAACGAATTCAAACCACAAAATAAAATAAATAAATCAACACAAAAATGTGACACATTATGGGTGGGTCACATATGCATGTACAGTAGATGGCAGTATTGTCCTGTTTAAAAGTGTCACAACATTGCTGTTTACGGCAGACGAACTGCTTTACGGGGGACGAAAACTTGACCGCTGTTGTTGTGTGTTGTTACCGCGCTGGGAGGACGTTAATGAAACTGCCTAACAATGAACACACATAAGAAACCAAGAACTCGCCCTCGATCATTAGCTGTTTATATGGGGGAAAGAGGACGTGAGAACAGGCTGTCAACATGTCACTCAGGTCCGCTTGGAGCTGGAAGGGGGCGTGGCCTCCAGCTCCGCCTGAATTTCGGGAGATTTTCGGGAGAAAATTTGTCCCGGGAGGTTTTCGAGAGAGGCGCTGAATTTCGGGAGTCTCCCGGAAAATCCGGTTGGGTTGGCAAGTATGCATTCACGGCACCCGAGGGTCTTGTGAGATGACGCTGGCTGCTGCCAGATCATTATTAAGAAAAAATGACCGACAGGAAGGCGAGAAACACTTTTTATTTCAACAAACTCTCGCGCCGTACCTGCCGTCAAAACTCTAAAGACCGACTCCAGTTCCTATCTTCACAATAAAAGCCCTGCTTCCTCCTGCCTGCGCTAACAAAACAAGAGTCTCAGAAAGCTGGCGTGCACAAGCTAGCAAGCTACGGAGTTAGCCGCCAATGTATTTCTTGTAAAGTGTATAAAAAGGAGTATGGACAAATAAGATGGCAAAAAGCAACCACTTTCATGTGGTATTGGACAGAAAGGAGGACTTTTTTTCTCCTCCATTTGAAAATGTGGACGTTATCATCACTACTGTCTGATTCCAATCAATGCAAGTCATCAGAATCAGGTAATACACCAACTTATATTCTTGTCTTCATGACAGAAATTAATCTTTATGTCTTAAACATGCTTGTATTATCATTAAACACATTTAACTTGTTAACAAAAACCTCTTTCATAAATAAATACATTATATATCATGTACATAGTGTATATACCCCCCACCCATTTTTTGTATATATTGTTTTTCATATCACCTGACATGTATACTGTGTATATGTACATCATTTATCAGTTTTTTAATGTATTTTTTTATATACATGTTACAGGTTATATATATTTTATTATTGAATGTATCAAATGTGATGAATATTTAATGGACCACAATGGAAACAAGCCTTTTGGCTTTTTGTGCCAGCTATTTGCCTTTTTAAAGCATTACATGGATTAAATTCTTTAAGATGTCAATAAACTTCTCAATCAATCAATCAATATATGAATGAGGTAGATCCCCTCGACTTGGTCATTTGAAAAGTAGCTCGCCTGCAGAAAAAAGTGTGGGCACCCCTGACGTAGATAATGGGTTTCACTATGTAAAGCGCTTTGAGTATCTATCTAGAGAAAAAGTGCTATACAAATACAATTTGTTTTAAGTGTAAAACATTTGATTGTAATGTGCTGATAGAATATAAACCAATTGATGTATGGCTTATTTTGGTATGTTTGCATCGTGGCATGACAATCTAGTAAATTCACAGAAGAAAAAAACAGATGCATTTATTATGATATGAAGAATCTACTTTCAGTAACTCAAACCCTGAACCTGCATTAAATAATCTGACTCATACATACTGGTTTCTTCGTACCAACTTAGTTTTACTCTTGGTTATTAATTCATAGGGTAAAGCCAGTCCAACTACGTGAAATAATAAAACAAGGTACCATTTAAGTTTGAAAGCAAAATGCTGTTTTGTGTGCATGTTTGTCAGAAACACTGACAATGTGATGTTGCCACCAAGACAGGTAGTGACAGAGTAGAAGCAGTGCTTGACTGTTTCCACATTTTGTTACATTACAGGCTTTTTAAAGCCTTATTCCAAAATGTACAGTAACACATTCCTTTTCTCCTCAATTATTTTGACATATTTTTTAAATGCAAATGTATTAAACATGAGTAACATAGGATTGGACTTCAAAGGATTGTCACCAGGCACATATGAAGGTTCCAACGAACACATCATACATGAATGGAAAGAGTTCCCAACCACCAGAACTCATCGTCTAAACATAGTGATCAGGGGCGAAGGGGCCTTAGTATGAAGGTGACCAATAACTCCATGTTCACTGACACAATTCAAGCGTTCCTTCCAGAAGGACAACAATCTCTGCAGCAATACACCAATCAGGCCAATATGGTAGAGTGGCCTGACAAAGGCTATTCTAAAGGGAACCAATAGCAGTGTTTTTTAACCATAGGGCTGGAGACTATTGTTGGACTGCAAGGGACCCCTAGAACAGTGGGGTACGCGTACCCCTGCGGGTACTGAAGGTATGCCAAGGGGTACGTGAGATTTTTTTTAAATATTCTAAAAATAGCAACAATTCAAAAATCCTTTATAAATATAAATAAAAACCTATCTTTTTTTCCAAATAGTTCAAGAGAGACCACTACAAATGAGCAATATTTTGCACTCTTATACAATTTAATAAATCAGAAACTGATGACATAGTGCTGTATTTTACTTCTTTATCTCTTTTTTTCAACCAAAAATGCTTTGCTCTGATTAGGGGGTACTTGAATTAAAAAAAAAATTCACAGGGGGTACATCACATAAAAAAGGTTGAGAACCACTGCCCTAGAAGGCTGCCAAAAAATATCTGTTTCTCAGCTGTAATACACTTTTCCACCACTTGTGACAGTAATGTCAATATCAAACAAACAGAAGAAGTCAGAGGTTTCTTAAGTGCAAAAATTATGACTAAATGGTGAAGCTGGATTTTCATTTGCACTTAAATTTCATTGATAGTTTTCTTCAGAAACATACATTACTATTACTAGTTGTAATTTGGTTAGAATGTATTTATGTTTGCACTACATAATTGTATACGATTGGTACATTTGTTTTATCGGTTGTTATGAGTCCCTTCTTTTGCAGTATATTTGTAATCAGCCTGACGTAATCTCTGTGATTACAACATGGTTTCATATCATTTGACAAGGTTTATCCTGTTAAACTGTAAGTTTTGATTGATTAATTGAAACTTTTATTAGTATATTGCAAAGGAAGAGAATACATTATATGAAACAGTACAGTACATATTCCGTACAATTGACCACTAAATGGTAACAGGCGGGGTCCACGTTAATCAATTCATGGTACAAATATATACTATCAGCATAATACAGTCATCATACAAGTTATTCATCAGAACAAGGACACCAAAAAGTGTCGCTCTCAGCTTCTTATGGTGTGTACATCAAGCTGTAAACGTTGAGAGTTCAAAGTGGCAAAGAAAGAAAGAGTATATAACATTGAATTATTTACAATCCGAGGGGTGGGATGTGGAGGGGGGCAGGTTAGGTTGCTATCAGCATATTGCAGTCATCATACAAGTTTATCATCTGAGAAATAGACAGTGTAAGTCTGACTTCGTAGGATATGTACAGCGAGCAGTGAACATAGTAGGTTTGGTATAAAAATTGAATACCAATAAAATCAAGAGTAAGATTACTGATTTAGTCTTATGTTATGTTATTTTCATTTATTATGCGCCCCCCAACCAACTGTTACATCAGCCGCAGACATCGTGACACCATACGCAGCTCGAGTAGAGAAACAAAAAAAACAGAAACAGAGACTGAGACACACAAAGGAATCTAAGAAGAAACATTTAAGACACACGATGAACACATAATTCAAAAGTCATCTGCGGCAAAGAGGTGAGTTTTAAGCTGTGCTCTAAAAGAGTCCAGAGTGGTGGCAGACTTGACATTCAGAGGGAGCTTATTCCATAGCCTAGGTGCCATCACTGAGAAAGCACGGTCTCCCTTTGTCACTAGGTTTGACCATGGGACCTTCAAGGTCATCTGGTTGTCAGATCTAAGGCAACGACCAAGCCTGGAGCTGGTAGGTTGGTCCAGGAGATCTTTGATGTAAGCTGGGGCGAGACCATTGAGCTCTTTGAAGACATACGTGAGGATCTTAAATTTCACTCTGCGCTTCACTGGGAAACTGTGAAGGGAGGACAGGATGGGAGAAATGTGTTCCCTCATTTTTGTGCCTCAAGTCTTAATAATTGAGTTGGTCCTGGTACCCTCTGCAGTGAAAAAGTTGGACTATGAGGTCAAAAATGTTAAGAACCCCTGACTGACCAATAGGATTTTAGACCATGAGAAACAACAATTTCTGGTCCGGTGAAGTAAATATTGAACTCATTGGTGTGAATGCAAGGCATCTTGCTTGGAAACCTGGCTCATCACCTGCCCAAAAACATCACTACAGTGAAGCCTGGTGGTGGCAAAATAGAATAGTCAGTTAATGTAAGACATCCTTCTGTGTACCGACGCTTCTCATCCGACCGGATGGAGAAATAATGGGCGAAACTGCCCAAAGATAGGTGTACAAAGATGGTGGCATCGTATTCAAAAATACTTTAGGATGTAACTGCTAAGGGACATCAACAAAGTATTGAGCAAAGGCTGTGAATTATTTTGCACATTTGACTTTTTTAAACATTTTAATACATTTGCAAACATTTCAACTCAATGAGGAAAACGCTAAACACTGAATACTTTTCAGGATACACTGTATAGGTCATGATGGACCTACAGTTAGTTCCAGAAGTGTTTGGACCAACAATGTTTCCATTATCATCATAATGTGATTGATGTGTAAACTGTTAGTTTTAATATAAAAGGTTTCACATAAATATCGAAACCTCTTGGCCAGGTCGCTCTTGGAAAAGAGATTTAAATCTTAATGAGTAAATACAGTAAATAAAGGATATTGATTAATTGACTGAAAAATCTTATATTAAAGCTGTTAGTCTTCATTTCAGTTATATTCTAAATGTTTTATTGTAACTCCATCGTTGTGATGTATGAAGGCAAAATCATAAAATAGAAAAGACAAGATAACATTTTATTTATGTGAAGTGAACACTTTTCTCTAGAGACTCAAAGCGCTTTACATAGTGAAACCTATTATCTACATATTTAAAAGGGAACTGCACTTTTTTTTTTAAATGTTGCTTATCGTTCACAATCATTATGAAAGACATGACGGTTGGATTTTCTTTATTAATGGCATTCTAAATATTAAATAAACGTAAATAAATGGTTGTTTCTGGCGGAGCTAATGGGAGCGCCACTATTACGCCCATAGAATCCGAAAAGTAACCATTTAAAAAGCGCCAACAATACTCAATGTACATTTCGTGACTTGAATATTAACCAAGTATTAGTGATATTGTTATTACAAGCGCTAACGCAGACAAACTATTTATAGCTTTGCCGTGATCACTTCCATGTGTGCCTATTTTTACATCATTGAGTGGTCTGCTGTTTCCTTGCTTCCCTGCTCCCTGTAAATTTATTGTCGATCATAGATCATGCAACTCACCTGAAAAGTAGATGGCTGAGGATATAATCCGACAAGTTGGCAGCCATTTAGGAACTGGTGAGAACGACACCAAAAGCGCTCGTTCCCCACCCCGCCACCTTGTTTCTTCACGAGGATTATGAGACATTTTTCATCTAAATGGGAATATATGAACATCCCAGCAATCGGCATCCTAATGACAGCAGACCTTGTACAGTAAATTATGTTTTATTGTGTGTGTTGGCTCTCATAAAGTCTGCAGTGAACAGAAATTAGTGATGATGAAAAAAAAAGCAAACGTGATTAGAGATGTCCGATAATATCGGGCTGCCAATATTATCGGCCGATAAATGCTTTACAATGTAATATCGGAAATTATCGGTATCGGTTTCAAAAAGTAAAATGTATGACTTTTTAAAACGGCGCTGTACGGAGTGCTACACGGACGTAGGGAGAAGTACAAAGCGCCAATAAACCTTAAAGGCACTGCCTTTGCGTGCCGGCCCAATCACATAATATCTACAGCTTTTCACACACACAAGTGAATGCAAAGCATACTTGGTCAACAGCCATACAGGTCACACTGAGGGTGGCCGTATAAACAACTTTAACACTGTTACAAATATGCGCCACACTGTGAACCCACACCAAACAAGAATGACAAACACATTACTGGAGAACATCCGCACCGTAACACAACAAACACAACAGAACAAATACCCAGAACCCCTAGCAGCACTAACTCTTCTGGGACGCTACAATATTCATCCCCCGCTACCCCCTACCCCGCATAGGCATAATAATGTGTTAATTCCACGACTGTATATATCGGTATCGGTTGATATCGGAATCTGTAATTAAGAGTTGGACAATATCGGCTTATTAGTGATTCCCAGAGCCCAAAAAAAGTCTGCGGGCTATAGAGCGTTTTCTATTCGGGCTCCAGTACTATGGAATGCCCTCCCGGTAACAATTAGAGATGCTACCTCAGTAGAAGCATTTAAGTCCCATCTTAAAACTCATTTGTATACTCTAGCCTTTAAATAGACCCCCCTTTTAGACCAGTTGATCTGCCGTTTCTTTTCTTTTCTCCTCTACTCCCCTCTTCCTTGTGGAGGGGGGGGGGGGGCACAGGTCCGGTGGCCATGGATGAAGTGCTGGCTGTCCAGAGTCGGGACCCGGGGTGGACCGCTCGCCTGTGCATCGGCTGGGAACATCTCTGCGCTGCTGACCCGTCTCTGCTCGGGATGGTGTCCTGCTGGCCCCACTATGGACTGGACTCTTACTATTATGTTGGATCCACTATGGACTGGACTCTCACAATATTATGTCAGACCCACTCGACATCCATTGCATTCGGTCTCCCCTAGAGGGGGGGGGGGTTACCCACATATGCGGTCCTCTCCAAGGTTTCTCATAGTCATTCACATCGACGTCCCACTGGGGTGAGTTTTTCCTTGCCCTTATGTGGGCTTTGTACCGAGGATGTCGTTGTGGCTTGTGCAGCCCTTTGAGACACTTGTGATTTAGGGCTATATAAATAAACATTCATTGATTGATTGATCGGAAAATCGGATATCGGCAAAAAGGCCATTATCGGACATCTCTAGTTGTGATGCGTTTTTTAAATTAATGCGCCGCGTATGCTTAAAATGAGCAAAATACGGAAGTAATAAATGTTATTAAAAATGTGCCCATTACTACATTACATTTATACTTACATCATGTATATAAAAGCCTAATGGAGGTGTTTGGATGTTTTTTTAAGGACTCTATAGGCAGAATTGAATGGCTCCCATAGGCCAGCAGACTTTTGATCAAATGTATTTAATATTTAGAATGCATTAAAAAAAATCCATCGACCGTCACGTCTTTCCTAATGATTGTGAACGAAAATTCCCCCAAAAGTGCAGTTTCACTTTAAGCTCCATTTAAACCAGTGTGTGTGGCACTGGGAGCAGGTGTTTAAAGTGTCTTTCCCAAGGACACAACGCCACTGACTCGGATGGCAGAAGCGGGGATCGAATCCGGAACCCTCAAGTTGTGGACTTTTCGTATCTGCACTGCAACCACATAATCTCCCCATATATAATGTCTATCCTATCCTATCCTAGACAGAAATGGCATTATCCAAATACATCTGAATCTCACTTCACATACTGTGGCATTGTTCCATTTTGGAAAGCCATGTTTTATAACCCCTGCTAATAGTTGTGTGTGTGCTGCATTATCTCTCTTTTTTTTGGAGGGGAGACAAGAAAGAGAAACTGGAGAAGCTGGAGTGACATGACAAGAAACAGCTCCCCTTTACCGCACCGTTAATATTGGGTTTAGTGCTCTCGTGCAAAACAAAGTACAAAATGACCGAAAAGGTCCTGCAAAGTTTTACATATACAGTAAACATAGAACTGTGTTTTGAATCTGCATGCTAACTCAACTCTGGACTCACCTAAACACGCCTCAGTAACTGTGCTATGGCACGACTGGAACCGACACAATCAATCTTCTACACACGTCACACAAAACCGAATAAAGACAAAAAGGATGTGTTTTCCTTTCTAGAGGAAAATGTTATTCGTCTTTATTATTGGTGAGGCAGAAATGTAAGCTGTGAGTTTGAGTGAGGTCTCCTTGGTGCTGCCTGCCACAGAGAAGCCCATAGTTACACTCGGGATTGATGGCTGCCGCCAAGTCTAGATGCTTGCAGAGATGACAGGAGCAATAAGTTCAACACAAAGCAGCAGTGTATATTAAATTGCAAACATATTAAAAGGCTTTATTTGGAGCTCAGCGGAATGACGGCAGAATTCAAATGTCATTTAAAAAGACATCTCAGTGCAAAGCAGAGGCAAGCAAAGCACGGTAGATTGAGTAGTAATGCTATTTCACATGGAACAATCATGTATCAAAAATAATGAGTGACAATGTGAATGGACAGCCTTTTACAACAATTTAAATAAGTACGGGTTGTATAGTGAATAAATGATGTGATTGTGTGATACATGTAGGATGGGAAAGTGCTCATGATAAGTGAAACCTTGATTTCAAAACTGAATTGAAACATTTGTGTCATAAAGCACATTTCTCTATAATGGACAATGTATACCAGACCTGGGAAAAATACGGCCCGCGGGCCACATTCGGCCCATTTTAAAGATATTCAATCTGGCCCGCTGAACGTTCTACATAATTATTTTAGACCTTTAACATCTAAACCAGGGGTAGGGAACCTATGGCTCTAGATCCAGATGTGGCTCTTTTGATGACGGCATCTGGCTCTCAGATAAATATTAGCCGACATTGCTTAACACGATAAGTAATGAATAGTTCCGCCGGTAATCACAGTGTTAAAAATAACGACTACAAAGCCATCAGCAAAACCATGCAGCACCAGAAGTCGCATTAACGGTAAGAAGTATTTTATTTATTGTTGGTTACCTTCAGAATAACAATGTTATTAAAAAGAATAAGAGACTTATTATACTCTAAAAATGTTGGTCTTACTTAAAAATTCACGCATTTAGTTGTATTCAGTGTTAAAAAAAATATTACATGGCTCTCATGGAAATACATTTTAAAATATTTGGCTTTCATGGCTCTCTCAGCCAAAAACGTTTCCGACCCCTGATCTAAACTGTTGCCGCCATTATGATGTGCAGTGCTGTTTTTAAATGACTAAGTCTTGAACTATAGAAAGTATTTCAATGGTGGAAATCTGCGCTTTTGAGTGTTGTACAAGTTATTACGGTAATCTACGTCACAGCAGCTCAGACGAGAAACAAAATAACGAGGAAAAATAATGTGGTATATGTTTTGAGTTAGAGAGTGATTACTACTGAAAATGCTCTCAGTCGCTAACAATCGTGAGGAGCAAAACACAACACAAACATTGGGATGCTTTCAAAAGCTCTCTCTCTCACATCTTGAACGTAGAGGTGTACTCACATGTCTTCAGGTGTCCAGTGCAAGAGGACGTTGACCTTTCCTGAGCCCTCCTTCCTCTTGGCTAGCACCTATACAGAAGTAACCAAGACACAAAAACATTAACTCATTGCAAAATAATTTGCTTTGACACATTTATTTGAAAACTATGCTCTACAGCAATTTGCCTAATAATTAGGCGACTGCATCATCAATCACAAATATATAATATATACCGTATTTTTCGGAAGTATAAGTCGCTCCGGAGTAAAAGTCGCACCGGCCGAAAATGCATAATAAAGAAGGAAAAAAACATGTATAAGTCGCATTTTATCGGACATCTCTACTAAGTATAAAAATGAGCCAAATTTTTGGAATGAAAGAAACCGCTGTTCTAAATGTGTCCACTAGATGTCGCATCAGCAATTATTTGTATCCTTGTAGATGATGCTACATATGTAAAAAAAAATAGTGTACCAGTCAAGGAAAATTAGCAAACTACATCAATAAAATCCTGTAATTTGATTTTGATATTATTTTTTTCAGTATGATGGATTGAAAATGAACACCAATGAGTTGATTGATGAACATTATCACATCATTTATTCAGAAAGTATAAATAACAACAAATAAAGATAGAATACTATACTATCAGAATGTGCTGGTTGTATTTTTAAACAAAGAAAACAATCTGAAGTTGTCTTAATTTTTAAGTTATCGTGCCGTGATTTTACCAGTCCGGCCCACTTGGGAGTAGATTTTTCTCCATGTGGCCCCTGATCTAAAATGAGTGTGACACCCCTGATCTATACTGTTTTCCAAGCTACACACTGACGACTCCAAGTTAGATCAAAGTTTTTTTGCTATTGAAAGATTGCTGAAAAGTGAGATACTGTACTGTACCTTTTCCACTAGTCTATGTTGTAGGTGTACAACTGTTGAAAATAAATGAACACATCATTGTATTTGAAAAAAGTTCAGTACCAATCTTCAACTAAATTTGGTTGCCTTTTAATGAACTTTGTGAGTCTGTTTTAATCTCTCGGTTTCCCCTTAAAACGAACCATGACATGGATCATCCACAATTCCCTACTCAGCAACTTAGTAATTGTGAAAATACAGTTGAGACAAAAACATAGATCTTTTCTTTGCATAACATATCCCGCTGTGGCAGTTTACAGTAAAACCGCTGCGGAATTTCACACAAATATTGTCAGTAGGAATAGAGAAAGCTGGAAAAATAACCTGGAGAGTCAAAAATAGCCGCAGATATAGCCTCTTGCGTCAATTGGCTCTTTTATGTTCGGAATGTCTATTTCTGGGATGGTAAATGAGCTCACATGTGAAGAACTTCTTACGCACAGGAATATCTGAGATTATTTTGGTTGCTCAAGAGACTGACTGCGGCAGGGATGGAAAAAGGAGGACAACAAGGCAAAATACCTCTCCTGAAGATTCCATTTCAACTTGTCAAAATGATTGTCTTCATTTTCCCAAACATTTTGACAAAAACATTTTCTTCGTGCACTTGCGGTGTTGAGGTTTACGTTATAATCAGATACTTAGTTGGAGGGAGGACAGGAATTTGACGGATAACAAGACTTTAATTTGTGTGTATAAACTCATGAGGCTCAAAGTTTGCGCAAGGCAAGATAAGGTTGCAGCTTTTTCTCGAAGAAACAAAGGTTGCATAAACATCACATTTTAAAGCTCTTTTTATTACATTGGTACCGCAGGATGGTTACGAGTGCCGCTGCATAGCAAATTTTTTGGGATAGATAGAAGCTGTCTCTTGGCTAATTGTTATGCTAAACATTACAAACAAAAAATGGAGTTACGAGCCTCCCCGCCCGCGAGCTGACGGAGCGAATATCTTTGTTTTTCCAAACATGGGAACGGAAAAAAAGTGAGTGTGAAGGACAGTGCTAAGAATAATTAGTGGATGATATTCATTGAATTAAAGAAAGAAATAGGGTTGTATAGTACCACAATACTATTGAATCATATTCAGTACTATACCACCTCTAAAAAGTACCGGTACCCGCCCCCCCTTTTTTTTTTTAACTTGCATGAAGGCGCGTCGTCACGTCATGACATTGCTGGTTTCCTGAGCAGAGGAGCATGTTCGGCAACGCACAATCACAGAGTACTTACAAGCAGACAGAAAAGGGAGAATGGACGCATTTTGGCTTAAAAGCTGACAATAAATGTGAAGCTTTAACACTGAAACACCCTCAGGAAGAGGTGCTTTAAGACATGGCTAGCTAGCGAGCGGATAACATCCAGTCGCAGTGTTTTAGCTACTTCTAAATCACTAATCCTCGCCTCCATGGTGACAAATAAAGTAAGTTTCTTACAAGTATCATCCCTGCAGGACGAGGAATAGCTAAATATGCTTCACTACACACCGTAGGAGGATACAATATCTCACCGGCGTCACAATGTAAACAAACGCCATGGGTGGATCTACACCTGACATCCACTGTAATGATACCAAGTACAAGAGCGTATCTAGTTGATACTACTATGATTACCGTACAACGATATTTTTTTAGCGTCACAAAATCTTTAAAAAAATGTATATTATGTTTATAAACTCAGGAAATACGTCCCTGGACACATGAGGACTTTGAATATGACCAATGTATGATCCTGTAACTACAAATGTGTGGTATCATCCAAAACTAATGTAAAGTATCAAACAACAGAAGAATAAGTGATTATTACATTTCAACAGAAGTGTAGATAGAACATGTTGAAACAGAAAATAAGCAGATATTAACAGTAAATGAACAAGTAGATGAATAATACATTTTTACAGCTTGTCCTTAATATTTTGACAAAATAATAGGTAGATAAATGACACAATATGTTACTGCATATGTCAGCAGACTAATTAGGAGCCTTTGTTTGTTTACTTACTACTAAAAGATAAGTTGTCTAGTATGTTCACTATTTTATTTAAGGACAAAATTTTAATTGCAAATGCAAGTTTAATGTACCGTAAGATTTGTTGTTAAAACATAGCCAATAAAGACATTTTTTGTGGTCCCCTTTATTTAGGAAAGTACCGAAAAGTATCGCAAAGTATCGAAATAGATTTTGGTACCGGTACCACCCTGGAAAGAAATCAATAAAAACATGACCGAGCGTGTCGCAGACTTGGTAAAGAT
This sequence comes from Nerophis lumbriciformis, assembly GCF_033978685.3. Taxonomy (NCBI): domain Eukaryota; kingdom Metazoa; phylum Chordata; class Actinopteri; order Syngnathiformes; family Syngnathidae; genus Nerophis; species Nerophis lumbriciformis. Next base: position 10,656,235 of record NC_084557.2, on the reverse strand, counting down.
TAGCACTGCTAATCTGCACCATACATCAAATTTTACTTCAACCGGCAGAGGAAATGTTTGGGGGGTCAAATTATGCTTTCAATTTAAAGCCTAAATAAAAACAGAGACAGCTCGTATCTCATATAACTCCTAAGTTGAGCTCCCACTGTGTTTCATACAGTAAAACTACCGTATAGTAGTTGTTTGTAGTACATTCAATTGTATTGTTTTTCATACAATATTTCTTATCTAAAAGTTTTTCTTTCAAAAGGCATGCTACGTGTTAAAACTGTGTTTTGTTTGTATTTTTGGGTGGTGGGGGATCAAGCACCTATTCGAACTATACGCTACTTTGTTTTAGAAATGGCAACAGCAAAGGATGCATGTGCATGTACGAGTCAGTCTACCAAGAGGATAGCAAAAAAGAAGGAGCTTATCAACTACAGTGTCAGATTACAATGACAGACCCAAGCAAACACTTGGGGTAAATGTATACCATATATGGATAATCCAATGACGTCATCGGTGCGAAAAACGTCACAGGTTTCGCACATTTCAAACGGCTCCTTAAGGAAGGCAAGATTATTTTACAAATATCTCCGCAATACCTCCACAGTTTAAGTTCAAAATTTCGGGACTTATGCAGATCCCAAATACACAACAACAGGTATCATGAGGTAATAAAAGTTGGTTTTGCATAATTGGGCCCCTTTAAGATTCTATTGTCGTTCCCACCTTCATATTTACAGTAACCTATCATTATACTTTAATGACACAGTAAATGTTGAACAATTACTAAAACTACACTTGTAGTTTGGTACTCTGATCTGACCCAAAGCAAAAACAAAGATGTTACACACATTTGGCTAATTCCCTTACTATATTTTCCGGAGTATAAGTCGCTCCGGAGTATAAGTCGCACCGGCCGAAAATGCATAATAAAGAAGGAAAAAAACATATACAGTATAAGTCGCACTGGAGTATAAGTCGCATTTTTGGGGGAAATGTATTTGATAAAAGCCAACACTAATAATAGACATTTGAAAGGCAATTTAAAATGAATAAAGAATAGTGAACAACAGGCTGAATAAGTGTACGTTATATGAGACATAAATAACCAACTGAGAACGTGCCTGGTATGTTAACGTAACATATTATGGTAAGAGTCATTCAAATAACTATAACATATAGAACATGCTATACGTTTACCAAACAATCTGTCACTCCTAATCGCTAAATCCCATAAAATCGTATACGTCTAGTCTCTTACGGGAATGAGCTAAATAATATTATTTGATATTTTAAGGTAATGTGTTAATCATTTCACGCATAAGTCGCTCCTGAGTATAAATCGCACCAAACTAAACGGCCAAACTATGAAAAAAACTGCGACTTATAGTCCGAGAAATACGGTAGTTTATTCAACGCTACACAATAAATGCATCATTTATATGCATAGAGCCATGAACAGTCCTGGCTGAATTTTTGACATTTAAAAAAAAATGTGACTACTGCATTGTTTTATTTTGCGCTATTAATATATATTATTATTCTTACCCGCTGAGATGTCATTAAAAGTGTCTAAAATACGTTGTGCATGCCCTTACAGGACTTTTCCAATAAAATAACATTACCAATGTATTTTGGGCTTCACATATCTGAAACAAACAAACAAAAAAATGTACTTGATCAAAAAAGGTTCTGTTAAATTTGACTAAACATAAATGTAAAAAAGCAGCACACGTGTTTTATTAAAAATAAATAAATGAATAAAACAAACTGGTTAATTGATGACAGTCTAAGGCAGAGGTGTCCATATTCTATATAATTGGGCCTAAATAAAGTGTTAATTAATTAAATTACAAATGTCCTATATGTATTACTGCGCAGTATTGGTTTATTTTCTCTCAGAAAGTTGCTAACTATCGATAAAGATAGTTACCAAGGGTAAACACTGCTAACAACATGGCAGCACTATCTTGGATGGCAGAACAATTTTTTCAAGCACTTCCATCTTGGACACCTGCCTCTTCAATAACACTTCTCCACATTGGTGAGCCTTTGATGCAAGACGATGTCTAAAGATAACGGTGGTACGTAGCAGGACTCGATGGGACGCGGCACAGCACTCAATGCTAACAACACTGCTATCAGCGCTCAGCTATCATCAGCTGTCCGAACACTCTGTTGATTCAAGGATGCACTTCATCTTCGACATTGATAACACAGCTCCACATGACACTGCTGAGCGACGCGGAATGACAACACAGGACACGCATTGCTAACAACACGGAATGCAAACAACACGGCTGGTGGTCGCAGCTGCGACTGTCAAGTTGACCAAGTTTTTGCAGAACAACAACCGCCTGTTGTTTACGCACATGGAAGCCCAGTTCTAACTTAGAGGAATTACCCAGGATGTGATAAGGTATTTCCACGTGTCGTGGCTGTGTTTTAGTGGCCGGGTGACCGCCATACCAATGACGCCTGGAGGGTCCGCCGGCCTACAGGTGAATACTGTAATCTACAGTAGAACACAATCATGGCTACCATAAGGAAATGAGTGCAAAGGTGACTTTTCGGGTTTTATTTCTGCTCTAGCTATCAAAATATTTAGTTTAATAATAATAATACTCGTACTTTGCAGAAATATGTCTACCAGGGTTAGGCAAGGAACCAATTGGCCGCAATAAATGAAGGTCAACCGTACTCATGAAGTAGTCCTAGTGTTCTAAAAAGTTGGTAACCCTTCATTAAGGGTATGTAATGTGAGTAAAGGTGAGATATAAGAGGCTGATTGAGTTTAAACTAGGACTGTCAACGTTAACCAGGGTGATTTAAAAATATATATACATATCGCATTATCATCAAATCAAATCAACTTTATTTATAAAACACATTTAAAATTTACCACAGGGGTAGCCAAAGTGCTGTACAATGGGCAGGTTAAGAGATAATACGAGTACCGAGCAAACACAACACAACACAAACAGAACACGACAAAAAATAAATAAAATAGAATAGAATAAATAAAACATAAAAACAGGTTCACAGCAGGTGTATTATGGGGCGCCATTGCAGGATGGATATCACTCAGTGTTAAAAGCCATGGAATAAAAGTATGTTTTTAAGAGAGATTTAAAAACAGGAAGAGAGGAGGATTGTCTAACACTCAGACGTAGGTCGTTCCAGAGCTTGGGAGCAGCAACGGCGAAAGCTCTGTCACCTCTAAGCTTCAGCCTTGTGTCAGGGACTGTCAGTAGCAGCTGATCGGCTGATCTTAGGGATCGGGTGGGGCAGTAAGGCTGAAGGAGGTCGGAGAGATAGGTTGGCGCGAGGTTGTTTAGACATTTAAAAACAAATAAAAGGAGTTTAAAATTGATTTGATAATGCACAGGGAGCCAGTGAAGGGACGCTAATATCACTCATATACTGTATGAGTGAAGCATAATCACATCCGGGTTGAGGCTTTGTTACACGGTCTGTGATCACGATGAGAAGGGGCCAATTTTCCTTCCAAACAGAACTTTGGATAAAAATAAGGAAACGTGTTGGTATTGCAGCGACACGCGTTCTTATCATCGGCGCACATCAAGTTTAAAATACCATCTTAAAGCAAAACACGTACTTGAAGATGGCGCTGAGAGCATGAATGCTACATGGACAACAAGCAGAGGAGAATGCTACGCTGGCAGTATACCTGCGTCTATGTTGTCAACAAAAGTACTACAGTTAACATCTAACATCTGCGAAGACCAAGTCCTGTAAGAAGACGTTATTCATACCACCAGAGCTGATCCGTCGTACAATATCTTACAATCGTACAATATAACTGTACTACACAAACAAGAGCATCAAGTTGCATTATCGGCTAAATGTGAAGTTATTTTGCTTACTGGAGAACACTGCACATCTGTAAGTAATGACAACGAGCTGGGGTCGCATTGTCATCTGAAGAGATAAACAAGCGTGTTTGTTTAAACAACTGTTGAAACTAAAGAAGAGTAAATGCAGATTTAAATGGTGCACTATGTTAAGTTGTTTATGAGTGTGTTTACTAGTGTACATTAACTTTTAGTGAACATCTGAACCTTGTTTGCTATATCATTGCAAATACTTCCAAAATGTGCACTTAATTCTTACTATACTTACTGTCACCAGTAGTTTTGAGCAAAACAATGGCTAAATACCAAATTTAATTTGTATCCAAATATTGGTGTATTTTCTTGAGCATTTTTTATTCATGCAAGCAATTAAACCGCGATTACCGTATTTTTCGGACTATAAGGCGCACTTAAAAATCCTTTCATTTTCTCAAAAATTGACAGTGCGCCTTATAACCCGGTGCGCCTAATGTACGGAATAATTCTGGTTGTGCTTACCAACCTCGAAACAATTTTATTTGGTACTTGGTGTAATGATAAGTGTGACCAGTAGATGGTAATCATACATAAGAGATATGTAGACTGCAATATGATGGCAGTAAACAACACCAAAACTCTGAATGTTCCATTGAAATTAAAGAACATTACACACGGCACTCAAAAATCTGTCTAAATGTTTTAGTACGACTTTGAAGCCGCACCGCTTGATGGATTGTCGGCCCATTACGGCTACCGTGGTCAGAGATACAAGTATTACTATAGTGTGTGTGTATAAGGACCGACTATTATCTGGCGTTTTGTTTCGCAATATTATGCAAAAGCAACTTTTCTTGCCTTCTGGTACCTGCTGATGTGTATTTGAGATCTACATAATAAAATATTTCTGATTCTGATAAGTCCTGAAAATTTGCGCAAGTCCGCCACTGTAGTCCGTGGCGATGCCGTAGTCGATAAGCTTTTTCTTGTTCACTGTCTTCTTGTCATGGGACATTCATCCTCTGTTGTTGCAATTTCTAATATAACATAGCGCTAAGTTCTAACTTTTTGCCGATGTCCGATATTCCGATATTGTCCAACTCTTTAATTACCAATACCGATATCAACCGATATATACAGTCGTGAAATTAACACATTATTATGCCTAATTTGGACAACCAGGTATGGTGAAGATAAGGTACTTTTTTTTTTTAAATTATAAAATAAAATAAGATAAATAAATTAAAAACATTTTCTTGAATAAAAAAGAAAGTAAAACAATATAAAAACAGTTACATTGAAACTAGTAATTAATGAAAATTAGTCAAATGAACTGTTAAAGGGGGCAGCACGGTGGAAGAGGGGTTAGTGCGTCTGCCTCACAATACGAAGGTGCTGAGTAGTCTGGGGTTCAATCCCAGGCTCGGGATCTTTCTGTGTGGAGTTTGCATGTTCTCCCCGTGACTGCGTGGGTTCCCTCCGGGTACTCCGGCTTCCTCCCACCTCCAAAAACATGCACCTGGGGATAGGTTGATTGGCAACCCTAAATTGGTCCTAGTGTGTGAATGTGAGTGTGAATGTTGTCTGTCTATCTGTGTTGGCCCTGCGATGAGGTGGCGACTTGTCCAGGGTGTACCCCGCCTTCCGCCCGATTGTAGCTGAGATAGGCTCCAGCGCCCCCCGCGACCCCGAAGGGAATAAGCGGTAGAAAATGGATGGATGAATGGATGGATGGAACTGTTAAAGGTTAGTACTATTAGTGGACCAGCAGCACGCACAATCATGTGTGCTTACGGACTGTATCCCTTGCAGACTGTATTGATATATATTGATATATAATGTAGGAACCAGAATATTAATAACAGAAAGAAACAACCCTTTTGTGTGAATGAGTGTGAATGAGTGTAAATGGGGGAGGAAGGTTTTTTGGGTTAGTGCACTAATTGTAAGTGTATCTTGTGTTTTTTATGTTGATTTAATAAAAAATAAAAAATTAAACTTTTTTTTTTTTTAAACGATACCGATAATAAAAAAAAAAACGATACCGATAATTTCCGATATTACATTTTAACGCATTTATTGGCCGATAATATCGGCAGGCCGATATTATCGGACATCTCTAGTTCTAACTTATATCTGTCAGTAAACTCGCTATCGGAGCGCTAAAAACTACCGGTGTAATGGGTTTACATAATTCACCCAAGGAACTTTAGTTATTAGAGAGTTCCAGTTGGACGGTTTTTCACGGGACACATTTCCGGCGTTGTTGCACTAGTGAGCCACGGATGAGGAGATGCTGCTCCGTTATTGATCGAAGTAAAGTCTGAATGTCATTAAAACAGTTAGCTCCATCTTTTGACACTTCTTCCACACCCGTCCTTGCACGCTACACTGCTACAACAAAGATGACGGGGAGAAGACACTCTCGAAGGTGAGCCACGTAAACAAGACCGCCCACAAAACGGCGCATCGTGAAGCGACGCTCAGAAAGCGATCTGTAAAACATCATCTATGCAACATTTTGACCAAACAACCACCATTACATGTTATGTAGACCACAAGGAAGTCTTTTACATTTAGAAAAAAATAATAATATGACCCCTTTAATGCGCCCTATAATCTGGTGCGCCTTTTGTATGAAAATGGAACTCATCGGCAGTGCGCCTTATAATTCAGTGCGCCCTATGGTCCAGAAAATACGGTAATCATGATTAGTCACAGTTTAAGAGTGTGCTTAATCTGTTTAAAAAATTTATAAGCTGGTGACCCTAGTTTGAACACATGAAATTACTTGCAATGGGACTGCTTTAATATCGTCCTGTCAATCAAAGTAAGCAGTGAAAGCCCAAGAGGGGGAGGAATATGGAGGCAGAGGTAGAGACAAAAGGAGGTTGTGCTGTGAAAAGAACATCAGAGAGGCTCTAAAACAGGCAGTCAAAAGTGCAAAACCAAAGGTGGGGGAGAGCAGGCTTGTTCTAACTGGGTGCCTGTCTCGTGTCAGAGGGTCAAGCGCTGAATGACGCAGATTGGCGCAATAACAAAAATATCCCACCATAAACATGGCTGACTTGCTCTAGCATGTCAGCAGGCTCACTGGCCAAACTCCACAGAACCCCCACAGCTCTGCTCTGTCCCCGGCCTGGAGGAGTCCACTGGGGCCTGTGGTGCTCCTTCTCGCCCCACAACTCTCCAGGGCTAAAGGAAAGGAGAACATATACTCAACTGGCCAGATCTTCTTCCCATTCCTTAACCCGGACATTCACCAAAACCCCCCTTCCTTGTCCTCTTTCTAAAAGCATCCATCTCGCTACGTACAATGGTCGGACATCAGGGAGAAGGTGAAGAAGAAGATAGATGTGACCAAAACAGGCAAGTACACCAGAGATAAAGCAGTGCTGCATCCCGTTTGAAAATATAGTTTCTGCAATGGTACATACAATTTTATAAGAGGTAGATGACTCTGATTGCTCCCAATAAAAATATAATTCGTGTAATTTACAACATTTGTTCATAGAGGAGCCTGCTCACAGCCAGATTACAGTTTCATGTAAAAAATTATGTATTATTTAGTTTGCAATCTTTTAAGTGTAAACATGCCAGCATATCAAAAAGGATAGCAAATACTTCAATTTTGTTTGATTACTCAATTTATTATTAAAACCCAGGAGAGCTCCTTGCGGGAGCAACCGTACGTGACACAAAGTCGTGCCCAGAGGTAACACAAACAAGTGAAAGATTCAAAAGAGCTGCAAACTGCGGCTGCTAGCCTGCTAAGCTAACAAATACAGCTCACGCTAAAATGATGGTCTGTAATGTCATTTATTAGTATTCCACCAAGTGTTTTGGTCTTGAGAAGATTAGTGAAAAAAATGACCTATTATGTAGTTTTATTATGTAGGTTTTTTTCCTGTTGATTTTGGGTAAGCACGCCATTTCTGTCAGCATCGCTTGGCTCCAAGTTCCACATTTGCCAGGTCAAGTCACGCCGACCTGACTCTATCGGCTTCCGTCTGCTCCGACGTTTCATTATCTCTTCGTGCTCGCTTCTATAAGCAGTTGTTTATCCTCCGTATATTCAGCTTCAAAAAGATAAGGTTGTTAAAGTTAAAGTACCAATGATTTTCACACACAAACACACACACACACACACTAGGTGTGGCGAAATTATTCTATGCATTTGACCCATCACCCTTGATCACCCCCCTGGGAGGTGAGGGGAACAGGGAGCAGCAGCGGTGGCTGCGCCCGGGAATCATTTTTGGTGATTTAACCCCCAATTCCAACCCTTGATTTTGAGTGCCAAGCAAGGAGGTAATGGGTCCCATTTTTATAGTCTTTGGTATGAACTCACAACCTACCAATCTCAAGGCTAACACTCTAACCACTAGGTGAATCCTCTTTTGTCCAAAAATAGTCGTCTTTGTTTCTGTTACCAAGTCTGCCATTATTAAAACACACACACATTTGTTTCCCGAAATAAGAACACGCATTTGTTGCCGGAAGTTGGACATGTGCTGCTATGAAAAAGGAAATAAATGCGCTGAGGAAATGCTTAAAATCGGCAAAATTCGGTAAATATTGAACATATTTTATATTGTTATCTGTCACTACATTGTATATATACTTGCAGTGTGTACATAACAGGTTGATGGAGGGTTTACTTTAAGGTTTTACTACTTACGTATAAAATACTACACGGTCTAGCTCCATCCTTATCTTGCCGATTGTATTGTACCATATGTCCCCGGCAAGAAATCTGCGTTCAAAGAACTCTGGCTTATTAGTGATTCCCATAGCCCAAAAAAAGTCTGCGGGCTATAGAGCGTTTTCTATTGGGGCTCCAGTACTATGGAACGCCCTCCCGGTAACAGTTAGAGATGCTACCTCAGTAGAAGCATTTAAGTCCCATCTTAAAACTCATTTGTATACTCTAGCCTTAAAATAGCCCCCCTTTTTTAGACCAGTTGATCTGCCGTTTCTATTCTTTTCTCTTCTGCTAATCCCTATCCATTGTAGAGGGGGGGACACAGGTCTGGTGGCCATGGATGAAGTGCTGGCTGTCCAGAGTCGAGACCCGGGGTGGACCCCTCGCCTGTGCATCGGTTGGGAACATCTCTGCGCTGCTGACCCGTCTCCGCTCGGGATGGTTTCCTGCTGACCCCACTATGGACTGGACTCTTACTATTATGTTGGATCCACTATGGACTGGACTCTCACAATATTATGTCAGACCCACTCGACATCCATTGCATTCGGTCTCCCCTAGAGGGGGGCGGGGGGTTACCCACATATGCGGTCCTCTTCAAGGTTTCTCATAGTCATTCACATCGACGTCCCACTGGGGTGAGTTTTTCCTTGCCCTTATGTGGGCTCTGTACCGAGGATGTTGTTGTGGCTTGTGCAGCCCTTTGAGACACTAATGATTTAGGGCTATATAAATAAACATTGATTGATTGATTGATTGATTGATTACAAGTTGTTTTAGAGGGCTTTGAAAGCTACAATGGTGACTCCCATTAGCCACATTTAGCAAGCATTTTTCAATCATCTTGACAATCCTAAAAAAACAAACATATGTGTTCTTGTCTCTCATAATAATTGTAAACGATAAGCAACATTTAAAAAAAAGTGCATTTCCCCTTTAAATAACATTGTGGTGCACAATGCCGTGAAGACCTTGAGTTATGTGCACTTGGGCATTCGTCTCACATGAACATCAAAACTTAAAAAAGGAACACAATCCTGTTTTGTTTTATTATCATGGACGGTTTCCGCTTCATATCTCCAGCTCCATTAGCTGCGATGTTACATTACAAGATCAGAAGCACCTCCGGAGATTGTTGCCACTTTTCCCTCGGGGGCGGGGGGGTAAACATAGATTTTGCATCTCATGAACACGCTAATTGTTTCTGCAAGGTTAGCCAGAAGTGGCATGCAACGGGCAGAAAGGCACAATTAAAATGTATAATGATAGCAATTATCTGATTCAGGAGGATAATAAATAACACCCTAAATAGCATTCATTGATAGATACAATTGAGCATTATGCCTTATCAATTAATAATGATCATACTCACAACTGTCTTAGCTATATGGCCCTGAATGAATGTGACTGCAGGCTGCCCATTCATTTAATAAGGTCTGTTATGTTTCCAACAAAAGGATACACAGTACCCTCTAGTGGAACTGCAAGGAATAGCAATCATTACAAAAATAACAAAAAAGAGGGACAAGAGGTAGAAATGGATGGATGGATGGATGGAATAGCAATTAGTACAAAAATAGAACATACAGCAAAATGGTACACTTACTGTAAAATGGCATGATTGTAAAAGGCTTGCTAATAACGCAGTAATGAAATTCATTTTCCATATGACTGATTAATTGTAATCTGAGTTTAGAATGGTGCAAGTCCCACGAATACAACCCAATTGCATTTCCTGTGAAGCCTGATTCAGAGAAAAATAATGTCAAGCCTTGAGGCAAAAAAAAAGGTTCACATAGAGTGCACTGATTTTGAAAAAAAAAAAAAAAAAAAAAAAAGAAAAGGCAAAAGCTTTTTTTTTTCCAAGAATGAAATTCTTACGCCCCCTACTTGTAAAAAATAAAACTACATAAATAAAGACCAGCCTCAAAGAGTGCACAGATGGAAACACTGAGTGATGAAAAGTTAAAGTTAAAGTACCAATGATTGTCACGGCGAAATTATACTCTGCATTTGACCCATCATCCTTGATCACCCCCTGGGAGGTGAGGGGAGCAGTGGGCAGCAGCTGTGGCCGCGCCCGGGAATAATTTTTGGTGATTTAACCCCCAAATCCAACCCTTGATGCTGAGTGCCAAGCAGGGAGGTAATGGGTCCCATTGTAGTAGTACATAAGATACATAACTAAATGTATGACTTTGCTATGATATCAGGGGAAAAAAATGTGCCACCTATAACAAGAATAAATGTAAATAAAGCCACAGTACACATTGCTGATGCATGTCAAGCTTTTAAATAGTCTTTTTTTAAAGCATATTCGACATAGTTTAGGACTAAATTATGAGCTAAATGAAGTCCTATTTATTCAGTGTATTTAGTACAGTGTAGTACCGGTATCTGTCTTAGGGTGTGGCGATCAATAAAGATACTCACCAAACAGGATTTCTGTTTTCGAGTAAAGGGTATAGACTGGGGCAGCACGGTGGTACAGGGGTTAGTGCATGTGCCTCACAGTACGAAGGTCCTCAGTAGTCCCGAGTTCAATCTCGGGCTCGGGATCTTTCATTGTGGAGTTTGCATGTTCTCCCCGTGACTGCGTGGGTTCCCTCCGGGTACTCCGGCTTCCTCCCACCTCCAAAAACATGCACCTGGGGATAGGTTGATTGGCAACACTAAATTGGCCCTAGTGTGTGAATGTTGTCTGTCTATCTGTGTTGGCCCTGCGATGAGGTGGCGAATTGTCCAGGCGAATGCAGCTGAGATAGGCTCCAGCACCCCCCGCGACCCCAAAAGGGACAAGCGGTAGAAAAATGGATGGATGGATGGGTATTGATTGATTGATTGAATTATTTATTTCAAACCTGCACAGTACAACAACACACTTTTTTTTTTTAAACATTTTGGCAGGGACATTTATGCAAGGCTTGAAAAGGGGTTGGATGAAGCAGATGCTTATAATATCCCAACCCCTCTCACTCATTCCACATTTAACAAACAATATAATACAAGAACAATACTATACAAACAAAAACAAGAAAAGCTCCTGTACACTAACAATACAATAGTACCACTGTTACTATGAGACAAGACAAGACGAGACAAAACACACACACACACACATACACACACACACACAGGCCCAAACACTCTCTGACCATACACCTCTCTCCCATCGCTCTGTGCTGAGGGCATCACTCTCTTTCCTCCTCGTACTTCTTCAGTACTTCTTTTTTAAACAGTCTTTTAAATTGAATCATGTTAGAACAGGATTTTAACTCGTCCCCTAAGTTGTTCCACAGACTGACTCCACGCACTGAAATGCACATTGATTTTAAAGTTGTTCTAAATTTAGGAAAATACAATTTGTTGTTTCCTCTTAGACTGTAACTATGGTGAGCATCTCTATCCTGGAATAGGTTTTGTATATTGGATGGTAGAGAGTTTTGGGATGCCCTAAACATAATTTGAGCAGTTTTAAAATTGATCACATCGTGCAGTTTAAGTTGTTTTAACTCCATGAATAGTGGATTTGAATGATGTAAGTAGTGAACATTGGACACAATCCTAATGGCCTTTTTCTGCAGAGTGACTAAAGGCTGTAGATGGGATTTATAACAATTTCCCCAGACTTCAACACAATAGTTTAGATATGACATAATAAATGAATGATACAATAAAAGCAGAGCATTGGTGTTCAATAAATGACATGATCTCCTCATCATTCCAACACATTTAGCAACTTTTGTCCTTAGGTAACTTATATGAGGTTTCCATGATATATTTTCATCTATTACCACTCCTAAGAATGAATTTTGTTGAACATATTCTATTGGTATATCATCAATAACAATCCTGATGGGTATTTCACTTTTGCGATTGCTAAAGAGCATGATTTTGGTCTTCTTTAAATATAGACTGCTAACATCAACGACAGTTAATCCTAGCGCTACTGTATCTTCACCACGACAATTAAGTTGACCAAAACTTTTCATGCACTTTATCTTCAACTCCCGCCTCTCCAGTAACACATTGGTGAGCCGTTGATGGGAGCTTTATGAAAAGACGAGACATGAGACGTTAGTCGGTGCGCCCTTTTCATGCCATCAGCAGCTATCTGGGCAACACGAAGTGGAGATTAACTTTGTTGATGCACTTCATCAGCTCCAAATGACATTGGTGAGCCTTTGGCATGAGCAATGTGGAAGGACAACAGTAACCACAGAATGCTAACAACACAATTAATGGTAGTAGCTGCGACCATCAACTTGACTATGAATTGTTGAAAAACTTATTAGGGTGTTACCTTTTAGTGGTCAATTGTACGAAATATGTACTATACTGTGCAATCTACTAATAAAAGTTTCAATCAATCAAACCAACATTTGGCAGAACAACACCCACGCCTGTGGTTTAGGTGCATGGAAGCCCAGTTGTAACTTTGAGGAATTACCCAGAATGTGACAAAGTATTTCCACGTAGTGATCATGTTTTAATGGCCAGGCAACGGCCATAGCAATGACGCTTGAAGGATCCTGCGGGCTGCAGTAGAACGCACTACGGCTAATATGTTGGGTTACACGAGTGTAGAGGTGGTTACTGTATTTTTCGGACCACAGGGCGCACTGCTGATGAGCAGGTCTATTCAGGTCTATTTTCATACAAAAGGCGCATTAAAGGGGTCATTACAATTTTTTTTCTAAATGTAAAAGACTTCCTTGTGGTCTACATAACATGTAATGGTGGTTCTTTGGTCAAAATGTTGCATAGATGATGTTTTACAGATCATCTTCTAGTTGCTTTCTGACAGTCGCTTCAGGATGCGCCGTTTTGTGGGCGGTCTTATTTACGTGGCTCACCTTCGACAGCGTCTTCTCCCCGTCGTCTTTGTTGTAGCGGTGTAGCGTGCAAGGACGGGAGTGGAAGAAGTGTCAAAAGATGGATCTAACTGTTTTAATGACATTCAGACTTTACTTCAATCAATAACGGAGCAGCATCTCCTCATCGGTGGCTCACTAGTGCAACAACGCCGGAAATGTGTCCCGTGAAAAACCGTCCAACCGGAACCTTCTAAGAACTAAAGTTCCATGGGTGAATTATGTAAACCCACTACAGTTTTTAGCGCTTTGATAGCTAGTCTACTGACAGATATAAGTAAGAACTTTACGCTACTTTAAATTAGAAATGGCAACAGCGGAAGATGAATGTCCCATAAGAAGATAGAGAAAAAGAAGAAGTTTATGACTACGGTGTCACCACAGACTACAATAGCGGACGCGCGCACATTTTCAGGACTTATTCAGATCCCAAATACCAGGTACTAGAAGGTAAGAAAAGTTGTTTTTGCATAATTTTGCAAAACAAAACAGCAGGTAATATGTCTGCTAATAAGTGCCATTTTGCGGTCCTTATACACACACCATAATAATACTTGTATGTTTAATGCGCCGACAATCCATCAAGTTGTGCGCCTTCATAGCTTACTGAAGTCGTACTAAAAACATTTTGACAGATTTTTGAACGCCGTGTGTAATGTTCTATATTCTCAATGGAACATTTAAAGTTTTGGTGTTGTTAACTGCCATCATATTGCAGTCTACACATATCTCTTATGTATGACTGCCATCTATTGGTCACACTTATCATTACACCATGTACCAAATAAAATTGCTTTGAGGTCGGTAAACACAACCAGAATTATGCCGTACATTAGGCGCACCGGGTTATAAGGCACAATGTTGATTTTTGAGAAAATGAAAGGATTTTAGATGCGCCTTATAGTCCAATAAATACGGTAAATAGGTTTTTTTCCTTGTTCCTTTTTAATGCTTTAACTATAAAATATTTCATTTGTTTATAATAAAATTTCTTCAAATAAAATTTGTTAACCACGGTCCAGCCTTATCCAATTAGCTGCGATTAACAAGGAACGACTGTAGTTTTTTGTTATACACCAAGCAGTTAAAGAGGCTCTATTTCATTTTTTAAAGTGATAATGGATCCCAGTGGGACCTTAAAATAATCCTGTTTTAATAAAATACTCTATCTCAAGTTGTGTTCAGGGTAAATCTGCATTCTTGTAATCTCTTGGACAACATACTTGGAGTCTGCAGCCCACTCCCCCGACCACACCTACACGGTTGCAATGGTCAGGGGTTGTGGGTCGGCTTTTTTTTGTGCAATTTTTCTTACATCCACGCTTTATCTACTGAAAAAGAGTTTTTATGAACAACATATAATTAGACTCACCGTGCTGTTAAAGACCACACTGTGGCCGTTGCCCACGCTTTCAATGTGAGTCGCAAGGTTGAGACAGATGGCTCTGTGACGGATAGCGTCCATGGTTTGTGCGTCAAAGAAGTCATGGGGTCGCGCTGGTGGGATAAATGGACAGTGAGGTCAAACAAACGACACAAGGATTACCGTACTAAGTCAATAGTCTGTCTTCATGTCTTACTGTGTGTGTGTCTTTAGAGAGAAAGAGAGAAAGTTAGCTAACATTTGGAAAAATTTATTTTAGAATGGATTTATTTTGTGTAGCACAAACACCACTGAGTAGTGTCAAGAAAAATGATTGGGAAGATAACCTAAAGTTACACTTTTGGCTAGACAGCTGCTACTTCAAGTAGGGTAAAATAGTCGATTTTTGGATTAATCGCAATTCGGACATGGACGATTATAAAATCGATTAGTAAATGTCAATAATCGATTTATTTATTGTAAACAAAGTAATGCAGACCATTTCTAAAATTTGGCTGACTGCAGCGAGCCAACTCTATTATCGGACACTTATGTTCCAGTTTTGCACACATTTAATAACAAAATAAATGTGATCGGAATTAATTTAAATGTTTCCTATTACAAATGCCGCACCGATCCGCCTGTCGATCTCACGACAGTAATGCGGACGCTGTATCGATCCGTTGTGGTGAAGAAGGAGCTGAGCTGGAAGGCAAAGCTCTCAATTTACCGGTCGATCTACGTTCCCATCCTCACCTATGGTCATGAGCTTTGGGTTATGACCGAAAGGACAAGATAACGGGTACAAGTGGCCGAAATGAGTTTCCTCCACCGGGTGGCAGGGCTCTCCCTTAGAGATAGGGTGAGTAGCTCTGTCATCCGGGGGGAGCTCAAAGTAAAGCCGCTGCTCCTCCACATCGAGAGGAGTCAGATGAGGTGGTTCGGGCATCTGGTCAGGATGCCACCCGATCGCCTCCCTCGGGAGGTGTTTAGGGCACGTCCGACCGGTAGGAGGCCACGAGGAAGACCCAGGACACGTTGGGAAGACTATGTCTCCCGGGTGGCCTGGGAACGCCTCGGGATCCCCCGGGAGGAGCTGGACGAAGTGGCTGGGGAGAGGGAAGTCTGGGCTTCCCTGCATAGGCTGCTGCCCCCGCGACCCGACCTCGGATAAGCGGAAGAAGATGGATGGATGGATATTACAAATGCATTGTTTTTAAAAGTTGCAAGTGATAAACGCTTACCGTATTTTTCGGACTATAAGTCGCAGTTTTTTTCATAGTTTTGCCGGGGGTGCGACTTATACTCAGGAGCGACTTATGTGTGAAATTATTAACACATTACCATAAAATATCAAATAATATTATTTAGCTCATTCACGTAAGAGACTAGACGTATAAGATTTCATGGGATTTAGCGATTAGGAGTGACAGATCGTTTGGTAAACGTATAGCATGTTCTATATGTTATAGTTATTTGAATGACTCTTACCATAATATGTTACGTTAACATACCAGGCACGTTCTCAGTTGGTTATTTATGCCTCAGAAACGTACACTTATTCAGCCTGTTGTTCACTATTCTTTATTTATTTTAAATTGCCTTTCAAATGTCTATTCTTGGTGTTGGGTTTCATCAAATACATTTCCCCCAAAAATGCGACTTATACTCCAGTGCGACTTATATATGTTTTTTTCCTTCTTTATTATGCATTTTCGGCAGGTGCGACTTATACTCCGGTGCAACTTATACTCTGAAAAATACGGGACTTAGTGAAACAAAAATATATGTAAAACTGCATCAATATACAGTACACGCCAAAAGTTTGGACACAAGCATCAAAACTATGACACCTGTGAAGTGAAAACCATTTCAGGTGACTACCTCTTGAAGCTCATCGAGAGAATGCCAAGAGTGGTCAAAGCAGTAATCAGAGCAAAGGGTGGCTACTTTGAAGAAACTAGAATATTAAAAACATATTTTCAGTTATTTCACCTTTTTTTGTTAAATACATAACTCCACATGTGTTCATTCATAGTTTTGATGCCTTCAGTGACAATCTACAATGTAAATAGTCATGAAATAAAGAAAACACATTGAATGAGAAGGTGTGTCCAAACTTTTGGCCTGTACTGTACATAAATTAAAGATGCATCAATAATCGATTTTTTATCGAATCGTAGCGCCTGAATTGTGAGTCGCCCAAAGATTCCCACCTCTAGCTGTAAATATATGACTCAGTCAACACTGCGAAATACAGTGGAACTCGTTTAAGTTGACGGCCCTTGGACTGGCTGACTCACGTCATGTCGACATAACCGGAACCAAAATTAGCCATTTATTTGTGACTTTGTTTAGATGGATATGGAGAATGGTTGAAAAAAAATAATTCTTAAACGGTAACAGCTTGTTGACATTGTTTTCCTCCGTTTGTGAACATATTTATTTTGATGTGATCATTTATACCACATGTGTCAAACTCATGGCCTATGGGCCAGATCTAGAAAGCCACATTGTTTAAGTGGCGGGCATATAATATGAGTCAATAAAGCACTTCACTTTTCTTACTAATCATATTTGTTATTTCAGTTTTGACAGAAAAAATGCATGTAATGCATACAATTGCATGTGTTTTAAATTTGAGAATTATATTACCATTCACAAAAAAACATTATGTTAACACAGACGTGTCCAAAGCGCGGCCTGCAGCTCGAGTTGTGTTAGCCCACAGCATATTTTTGGATTAAAAACAACAGTAAAAAAAATTAAAAAGTGATATAATGAGGAAAAAAGCACACAATTTGATGCCAATAACTCAAAGGTGTCCAAACTTTGTGCACCAAGGGTCGCATAATGAAAAGTCAATTTTTTTTTTAAATTGTTAGATTTTGTAAAAGAAAAAAACAACAACATTATATACATTTTAAGACATAAGCTAAGATCAGCTTTGTGTGTTATTATTAGTAATTAGTACTAAAATGTCAGATTTTTCTCATTACAGTACATCTTTTTGCTCACATTTCACTGTTTTTTTTACCCTTTAATAATTATTAACGGTGCACTTTGTCACCTATAACAAAAAGTCGACACTAAGTTTTGTCTTTAAATATTTACACTAGGTAATATTTTAGCTTTTCTTTTTTACTGAATAAAAATGTATCCGCATACTTTGACTTTTTAGCATGCGGCCCTTGGTTACAGGGTTTCTACAGGTATCAGCAAATTTAATTTAATGCCATTTTCAATGCCACCTAAAAAATTATGAATGCAAATGTCCTACCGCATATGGTTATTAAATATAGTCAGAAGCTTACAATTGTCTGTATACGCACAATTATAAGCATTTGACAATTTGACAAGCGGTAGAAAATGGACGGATGGACGGAATCCTGAATAGTTGAGAAGTTTACATTAACTGTTACCATCTAGTGAATTTGAATTGTCCTGCAAAACGGTTTAATTTAAGAATGTATTGGTATTTATTTATTTTTCTCTTGTGGTAGCAGCAGCTGAAAGCTGAGGTGGCGACAGCAGAAGTGGCTTTGTTGGTCACGCCAAATCATTTCGGCACTGTTGACTGCTGCATGCCTTTAATGGCCGACTTGTGATTAGACTTAGACAAACTTTAATGATCCACAAGGGAAATTGTTCCACACAGTAGCTCAGTTACAAAGGATGGAAAAGATAGAAAGGACAACGCAGGTATAAAATAGACTAACAGCAATATAAAATATAAACGTAATATTTACATAATATATGTACAGTATAGGATATATACTGATATATTATATTATATGTTTATATCATATATACAATATATAACAATTACCATGTACAATATTACAGTATATGTAACAGCTGCAACATACAATAGAGAGTAAATTAGCTAATAGCATGTGTGGTTTCACTGCATTGATGGCCATCGAGCAAAGTTTGGAGGTCTTTTTGCACATGCTGCAGAACGCCTCTCTGGGTTTACAATCGACGGATTTTAACCAAGTTTTGAAAAGTTCGCCAGCCAGCCCCGTTAGCTGAAATTTGCAGTTTCCCATCTTCCCTACATGTATTCATTTTCTCGCTTTTGCCACAGCACGAGCACGCTCACAGGATATAGCATTCCAAACATCCGGTGTTCTGACTTTGTGTACCAGCTGCAGACAATAGCCAATTGAAAGGTTCCGCCTGTCAATCATCACACTGTGCCTTCAATCAAAAGTATTAAAGGGTAACTGCACTTAAGAATTTTAAGTAAACATCCAATTCTGAATTTGTTGCTCATTACAATATACCCAGAAGTCATATTTTTAATTGTTTCTCTTTTTTAAAACATTCTTCAGAAAATATGATTTATAATAGCCACAAACTGGAAGATATGTTTTTTTCAATCAAGATACAATTGTTTTAAATAGTTAAAAGGTTTTATAGAATAACAAATAAACATCATATTAGGAATGCAAATGATGCATGTGTTTGGAAATGGATGATTGATTAAAACATTTTAGAAAAAGACAAGTCATAAAATGATATTTAGAACAATGCCAATTAGCCCTTTACATGTATTAAAAATAAGCTAAGTCAATTTAAGATCTTGAATAGGTTGTGTTTTGCATCCTCCCAGTTGTTCGAAATAGTTACAATAGATAGCAAGTTATGTATAAAGTGTCAGGCAGCTGAAGGAACTATTACTCATTTGCTGTAAGAGTTGTAGTCTGTTGTGGGAATTGTCTTGGTTGTAGGTCACCCTATGTTACGTGAGGTGCCTGTGTGACAAGAACTGCTAATGTTAGGTCATGTGTGTTGAACTGGAGTGGTATAAATAAAGGAGTCGTGTATGAAACAAGCTCAGCTTTGTCATTAACATGACATGATGTCACAGTTAAGGACTACACGCCTACAGTGACCAAAGAATGGCAATCCGGAGGACTGGCTGCTATGGAGGCAGCACTTTTTACGCTTTCGGACCTTACAAGACACGTTCGAAAGCCAGAGTCAAAGAAAAGAAACACACAGACACAGCAATTAATCAATGACAGCAATGTTATTTCGTTCATTTTCATTTATCGTTTGATTGATTGATGTGTTGGCTATCGGCCCAGCCCGTCCTACAATTGTATCACATTTTTTAATGCCTGTGGACATTGTATTTAATGCTTTTTAACGCCATTGAAGGCCTTAGTTTTGTAAAATTCATTTAATGATGTATAATGCTTTTTAATACCCCTGTGTTATAATAAAACGCTAGTTCCCCTGACTTGTGATTTCAAAAGCAAAGACGTTATACATCAATTAACTAAAGAGTCAAATGCATATGGAATTGTGTAATAATGAGGAGATGTTACGTTAAAGGCAAGGCAGGTCTATTTATAGAGCACAGTTTGTACACAAGACAATTAAAAGTGCTTTACATTAAAATTCATAAAAATTCACTGTAACAAGCGGCCCTCGGAGAGCAGCCATAACTGGAATGTGTCCCTCAATGAAAATGAGTTTGACAGCCCTGCTTTATACTCTTACTTTACAAAGTTGCTGCTGTAATTTCATTGCAGCTTCGTAAAATAAATGTAAGATCACGTAGTACAAAACCCAAAACCAGTGAAGTTGGCACGTTATGTAATTCGTAAATAAAAACAGAATACAATTTTTTGCAAATCTTTTTCAACTTATATTCAATTGAATACACTGCAAATAGAATATACCGTATTTTTCGGACTATAAGTCGCAATTTTTTTCATAGTTTGGCCGGGAGTGC
The DNA here is from genome assembly GCF_033978685.3 of Nerophis lumbriciformis. Taxonomy (NCBI): domain Eukaryota; kingdom Metazoa; phylum Chordata; class Actinopteri; order Syngnathiformes; family Syngnathidae; genus Nerophis; species Nerophis lumbriciformis. The sequence goes on along the minus strand of NC_084557.2, from coordinate 10,635,705 downwards.
GACTTATACTCCGGAGCGACTTATGTGTGAAATTATTAACATATTACCGTAAAATATCAAATAATATTATTTATCTAATTCGCGTAAGAGACGAAGCAAATGGCAGCCATCGTCACACACACGTCAGCAATCGTCACTCACACGCCAACCAATAAGAATTCGGCGGGGCGGGTCATGGCACAAGTGCATTGTGGGTTTTGGAATGCTAACTGCTATATGCTATACGCTACTGCCGGAGCTATTAAAATGGATCACATCAACAATCGCGGTAACTTATAAAAACTGAGAAGGACTGAACTAAAATGGCACCGAAAAGGAAATCATATACTGCAGATTTCAAGCTGGACGTAGTGAAATATGCACCAGAAAACGGCGATCGAGCAGCAGAAAGAATGGACGCTAGCGGGGCGCATACCAGGAGCGACACAGAGGAAGATTTCATGGGATTTAGCGATCGGGAGTGACAGATTGTTTGGTAAACGTATAGCATGTTCTATATGTTATAGTTATTTGAATGACTCTTACCATAATATGTTACGTTAACATACCAGGCACGTTCTCAGTTGGTTATTTATGCCTCATATAACGTACACTTATTCAGCCTGTTGTTCACTATTCTTTATTTATTTTAAATTGCCTTTCAAATGTCTATTCTTGGTGTTGGCTTTTATCTAATACATTTCCCCCAAAAATGCGACTTATACTCCAGTGCGACGTACATATGTTTTTTTCTTCTTTATTGTGCATTTTCGGCCGGTGCGACTTATACTCCGGAGCGACTTATAGTCCGAAAAATGCGGTACTTAACGTCCAAACTGAGAAACTTTTTTTTTTTTTGCAAATAATCATTAACTTCGAATTTAATGGCAGCAACACATTGCAAAAAAGTTGTCACATGGGCATTTTTACCACTGTGTTACATGGCCTTTCCTTTCAACAACACTCAGTAAACGGTAAAAATAACAAAGTTTACCTGTTCGAATGTTTCTTGTCTGTGCTGTCTATTCAATTGAATATAAGTTGAAAAGGATTTGCAAATCATTGTATTCTGTTTTTATTTACCATTTACACAACGTGCCAACTTCACTGGTTTTGGGTTTTGTAAGATCACATAGTAGAATGATCCAGGTCACACACAATATCTATTCATTTTTCCTTATCCCATTTCTGACGTGTCCTGAAAGTTTCATCGAAATACGCCCATAACTTTTTGAGATAACTAACAAACAAACCCTGACAAATACATAAACCCTGTAGCGGAGGTATATCACTGTTAATATATACACACCTTTTGGTTTCAAATTTTATGTTACTAAAAGTGGTCGACCGTGTATATTGACGTCGGCTTAAGCAAATACTTCTTACTAATAAGAATTACAGTGGACTTTGGCTCGATAAATTGGTCGACATAAAAGGTTTGTCCACATAAGCAGGACCGACTACTGCGAGAGTGACTTTAAGCCGATAGAAAGTGTGTGTTTGTGTGTTGAGTAGTGCTCGACAGAGTGTCTTTTATTTTACGTACGTAGAGAGCACCTGCGTTTGTTTTTGAGTTTCTTCCTCTTGTTGAGACCAGCCTTGGAGGGCAACTCCTCCTTGAGTTTGGCCTGGCTGGACATTTTAGAAGAGCTTTGTTGGCTGAAGTGACTGGGAACGTGGCGAGCCAGCCCTCCTTGGGAGGCGAAACTTGCAGTGCAGCCACCAACAACGCACTGCAGCAAAGCATGAGATAAGGTAGTGAGTATTTAGATCAGCGTTATATAAAATACACACCGGTCAACAAACACTGAATGGGCAAAGGGTCTTCAGCTGAAATAGGTCTCTTAAATAAGGTGACAATATTGTCATTTTTTTCTAAAGATTCAAGTTGAATGATGTTTTTTTATTGTGGATAATGTACAGTTAGACTTAAATATGTTCAACCCCAATTGTAACTAACATGCACTGTACTTGCAAATTGTACAACCTTTCAATGGAAAGCCACATTCTAAAGTGACTTATTTTAATACTGGTTGTGTTATTCAAATTGCTGTTTTGTTGGTTTATTGCAAACTACTGTATGTTTAATATACCTTCACAATGGGGAGTTGAACATTTTTTGAGCACACGTATACCTGAAGATAAGGTCATTAGTTTCACCTTAAAGGGTTTATCTCCACTGTGGGTCAGCATGTGTCTCTGGAGCCAACTCTGACTGGTCGATGGGGTATTGTACACCTTGCAACCTTTCCAAAGACACACAAACACCTGCAGGACACACAGAAGATGGATACAGGGTTTTTAGACATTTAGTTAGTTAGTGTATTAGAAAGAACAATTAAAACCTACAAATATTATAAAAGTATATTGTCTAAAATATCTACATTGTTATAGAAATCAACTTCCCCGCATAATTTTGGCCAATCAGCATCATTTTCGCCAATCAAATTTGTCTCTGATCGGAGCTCAAACACGCACGTCAATTCTTTAATCCAAACGTATGTTTGTTTTTTTGTGTAGACGAAGCAGGAACAACAACGTGTAACAATATATTAACTACTTATTGTTTAAAAAGGTACAGTTGTCGTCCTTCTCGAATCCCAGACCTATTTCAGGTCCGTCGCATAGGAGGGAAAGGTGATGACAATTTTAAGGGCCCACAGACCGCTAGGGCCCACACATAGCCCTCAGTAGCCTCTATGACAAAAATATTATGCATGCACTTAACTAATATACAGTACAGGCCAAAAGTTTAGACACACCTTCTCATTCACAACACAACTGATGGTCACAACCCCATTGATAAAGCAAGAAATTCCACTAATCAACCCTGATAAGGCACACCTGAAGGCACCAAAACTATGACACCAATGAAGTGAAAACCATTTCAGGTGACTACCTCTTGAAGCTCATCGAGAGAATGCCAAGAGTGTGCAAAGCAGTAATCAGAGCAAAGGGTGGCTATTTTGAAGGAACTAGTATATAAAACATCTTTTAAGTTATTTCACCTTTTTTTGTTAAATACATAACTCCACATGTGTTCATTCATAGTTTTGATGCCTTCAGTGACAATCTACAATGTACATAGTCTTGAAAATAAAGAAAACACATTGAATGAGAAGGTGTGTCCAAACTTTTGGGCTGTACTGTATGTTCATACGAATGAATCTGAATTAAAACAAAGCCGCAAGTCATACAATATTCTAATTTTAATCATTTCAATGACCACTTGGCCCCATCTTGGTCCACACACTGTGGTTTATTCTTCTGTTGGACAGTGCTTCAGTATGCGGCCATTAGAGGCTGCATCAAATCGTATTAAGACGCATTCAAGTTCTAAGTAATTATTAAACATTTATATAAAAAATTACTGAGTAACTGAATAATGACCTTTGTCAGATGCTCATAATTATTTATTATAAGCATCTGACGAAGTTCAGTTACATTATAACGATGTGTTCAATGTGGTCTTGTAAAATGTGTTTAGTGGGAAACTTGAATAGCCTAAATACAAAAAAGTTACGACAAATAATAATACATAAGGTACATAATAAAACTCTGGCTTGTTAAGTAGTTAATCGTAAAAAAGGAAACAAATTGTTTGAGAATATAGAACATTACACACGGCGCTCAAAAATCTGCCAAAATGTTTTATTACGACTTTGGTAAGCTATGAAGCCGCACACCTTGATGGATTTTCCGCACATTGCGGCTACCGTAGTCACACATACAAGTATTATGGTGTGTGTATAAGGACCGCAAAATGGTACCCATTAATGTTGTTTCGCAAAATTATGCAAAACCAACTTTTCTTACCTTCTGGTACCTGCTGATGTGTATTTGGGATGTGCATAAGTCCTGAAAATGTGCGCGCGTTCGCCATTGTAGTCCGTGGCGACACCGTAATCGATAAGCTTCTTCTTTTTCTCTATATTCTTGTTATGTGACATTCATCCCCCGCTGTTGCCATTTCTAATATAAAGTAGTGTAAAGTTCTTACTTATATCTGTCAGTAAACTCGCCATGAAAGCACCAAAAATTACCAGTGAAGTGGGTTTACATTATTCACCCAAAGGAACTTTAGTTATTAGAGAGTTCCAGTCGGACAGTTTTTCACGGGATATATTTATATTTATTTTATTTTTATTTATTCTTTTGTCATAAACAATACAGTCATGCATGCTTACGGACTGTATCCCTGCAGACTGTATTGATCTATATTGATATATAATGTAGGAACCAGAAATATTAACGCTTTTGAGTGAATGAGTGTAAATGTGGGAGGGAGGTTTTTTGGGATGGTGCACTAATTGTAAGTGTATCTTGTGTTTTTTATGTTGATTTAATAAAAAATAAAAAATAAATTAAAAATACAAAAAATAATTTTTTATTTTATTTTTTTTATTTCTTGTGCGGCCCGGTACCAATCGATCCACGGACCGGTACCGGGCCGCGGCCCAGTGGTTGGGGACCACTGATGTAGACCACAAGGATGTATTTTACATTTAGAAAAAAACTCATAATATGAGCCCTTTAATGCGCCTTATACTCCGGTGCACCTTTTGTATGAAAATAGACCTGACTTGACCCGGCAGTGCGCCTTATAATCGGTGCACCCTATGGTCCAGAAAATATGGTAATAGGTAATTCCACATTTTGAAATGAAAAATATACCTCCAAAGTCGCACAAAAACTTGTGTATTCCTCATCAACGTTCGCAACATTAGCCAATTTGGCACATCTTGTGAGAATTTACGCCATTGATTAACTCTACTCAAATGTTTTGCTTTTTATTTGGCTGTTTTGTTATATTTTTTTGTAATTGAAGAAAACCACAACATAGCAACACATGGGAATAAGCGGTAGAAAATGGATGGATGGATGGATTACTCCATATGAATTAAAAATAACTTGACAATGATAATAACAGGCCAACGGAACCAGACAAATCATTTTGAGGCTTTGATGTTTAAATCTACTGACCCCTCCTCTTTGTCCGTCCACATGGACGCTCCTGATGTGCTCGGCAAGATCTGGACTGGAGTTGAAGTACTGAAGACAAAGATCCCAGCAACAAGAGTAGGCCACAGTCTTTGTAGCGGAGGAGCTGGCACTGCTGAGTCCGTTCATCATAGCTGGGGTGGAGCGGCCACTGGACACCGTGCTGTCCATCTCCATCAGGGTGCTGCTTATACTGAGAAGACAGCCAGATATGTATGACAAGCAAAGGAATAGTTCCACAACATAACACGTGCAACACCATTCTGTATCTTTTAACCCTTGTGATATACTACACACACTTATCTTTAGGATCCAAATAGAATCCGCTCATTAAAAAAATCACAAGCCAGCAATGTTTTTTGTTTTACTTTCAACGCTTGATATCATGTTTTTTTTTTGTATTTTCTAATGTCTTTCGGTCAAACACAGCAACTGCTTTTTAATCATCTAAATCACAGGTGTCAAACTCAAAGTCTTGGGGCCAGATGTGTCGCCCGTCACTTCATTTTATTTGGCCCTCGAAAGCCTGGAAAAAATATGTGTCAATAAAGTACTGTAACGTTTCTTACTAAATCTATTCTTTCTGTCTATGTTGTAAGAAAAAAAATACATGTACTCCATGTAATAGCAAATCATGTCAACTTAAATATTGTCTAATTATGCAAAAATATATTATCAAACATTCAAACCATTTTTTAAATAGAAATAAATATTAATAATTTCAAAGCAAGTTATCCATCAAATTGTGCAATGTAAAAGTAGCAATTGATTTCATGGTAAAATTGTGAAATGACTGTTTCTTACAGCAAATTTCTCTAAATGAAAAAAAGTGTACTTTTTTTACTGTAATAAACTGTAGTGCCGTTTTGGCATTTACAGTAATACATCGAATAATCTACAGTTATTGATTTGCGGTAAAAAAACAAACAAAAAACAACTGGCAGTCAGGTCCCAAAATGTTTCTGTAAAATTGCATTTTTTTGATTTATTTACAGTAAAAAACAAATGTAAATTTTACAGTAAAAGTCTGGCAACTGAGCTGCCTTTTTTTTTTTTTTACCATAAAAACAACACTCCTGTTTTTCCATTTACAGTAAAATACACTAAATTTTGAGGTGAAATAATTGCAATTTACCATATTTTTTTTACATTTTAGTTTAAAAAAAAATCTACTAATAAAATTCATTTAAAAAGTGTGGAATAATAGTATTCACAGTTAGAATTGGCCCTCTGGGGCCAGGCATAACTGCGATGTGGCCTTCAGTGAAAACGACTTTGACACCTCTGATCTAAATAATCTAAAAACAACTTGCACGATGGAATATTGGAGATAGGGTAATTACAGGTTACAATTATAGGTCAATTATTTGTGACAAGGTTGATTTTGATACAGTAGATAAAATAGATGATTTTTACTACTGAGTTAGAATGAGAGAGAAAGCAGGCAGGACTTGTTTTGAGTTGTTTGTGTTCTAACTAGTCTCTAGAGAAGGACTGGGCAATTATTTTGACTTGGGGGGCCAAACTTAGAGAAAAAAATGTGTCTGGGGGCCGGTGTATCTATTATTAGGAACACTAATACAAAACCTCACAATAATGTCTGAATGCTAAAAACGTTATGACAGACCGCCTTAAAAAACGGAATGGAATTTGAAATGTTTTTACTGAATGAGACACCCAGAATGTACATGAAAATAAAGAATGTAGGTTTTACAATATTAACTATGAACGATAAAACACTGAATATTGACAACATATGAACCTCACAGCCCCTCTCCATCGACATATTTTACAATTAAGCGAAATGCAACAAAAAAATGCAACAAACACAGCGAAATATGAACACGCAGGGTAAAAGAAATCACTCTGTGGAAACACACCCTCATTGCTTGGTGCCTGGTCTGAGGTGCTGTGACGTAGATTACCAAAGTCTGGAGGGGGGCGTGGCCTGCGGGCCTGCCGCGGAAAGGGGTGTGCCAGGACCGGCCTGGAAGACAGCGACAGGTGAGTAGATGGCCCAGGTCGGCCTTGATATCTAATCACCTGTCGCCTTTATTAGCAGCAGCCAGAACGAGACACGTTGTTGGAGTTGGAGTGGGAGCCAGAGAGAGAGAGAGACACGGACTCAGAAAAAGACATTTTGCTGGGAAGCAAAAGCCTTGCACGATTTATGAAAATAAAACAGTGTTGTACCCTGAAATCCGGGCTTTCGTGGCAGTGTGTGGTGGTCCGAGGAACCCACTAGAGGGCAACCTCTACACATAGTAACTAGTACATCATGCAAAACCGCAGAGTCCAACCATTGAAATACTTTGTATAGTTCAAGACTTACGGCTATTTGAAAACATCACTGCACATCATAATGGCAGCTACAGTTTCCATCTTATAGATCTAAAAAAAATTTGGGGTATGTCCGGCGGGCCAGATTGAAAAGCTTAACGGGCCGCATGTGGCCCCCGGGCCTTAACTTGCCCAGGTCTGCTCTAGAGGTAGAGACAGCGGTAGAGATAGGTAGTTATCTGCCATGATATATATAACTGGCCAAGATCATTTTCCTTGCATTTCAGCGGTTTAATGGCAGATTATGATTATGACGGAAGTGTTGTTGCTGGACACACGACAGACTCTTGGGAGAAGCGGAGTGCCGCGTGCCTGCCGACAATTTTAGTTGAGGACCCTGACGATATCTAGTTATTTGTAATCATGATAACAGGACATCTGCTGATTGGGGTATGCGTTGTACTGCATCGACAAATTGGAAGATGCTGGCAGCCATTCGAGGCACCCCAAAGCTGCCACAAATGATTGGCAGAACTGTGGACACTCACTTTTTGTGACTTTGGATAACATCAGATCGTCTGCACTGCAGGATGACTTTGAGGACCAGAAATAGACAATTAAGAGTTAAAAGTTTTAAATGTGTTCAAACACAACCATTCTAATCTCGATTGCTTTCCTTGGCAAAGTTGTTGCTTCAAGGTTCCCCTCGAGGACAGTGCAGTGAAGACGAAACAAACTCCTTCCTGTCAACAACACCTGGTAGTGTCTTTTATTCATTTTATGTCCTCTCTTTTTCATCATTTGGGCTATTTAACCTTTAACCCGCGAGTTCATTTTATTTATTTTTTAATTGTGGGAGACGTACGTTTTTGCAGCAGATTCTTAAAAACATGAGAGTGCTATATGTTTGACTTGATTAAAAACAGCAATGCACTCCTGTAACTGATGATATAGACCAAAATCTAATGTCTGCTGTAGAGGACGTTGGTTCTGCGGAATATATAGATTCTATATACAGTACAGGCCAAAAGTTTGAACACACCTTCTCATTCACAACACAACTGATGGTCCCAACCCCTTTGAAAAAGCAAGAAATTCCACTAATCAACCCTAATATTTTAATTTTCCTGAAGGAATCAATAAAGTACTATCCATCTATCTGATAAGGCACACCTGTGAAGTGAAAACCATTTCAGGTGACTACTTCTTGAAGCTCATTGAGAGAATGCCAAGAGTGTGCAAAGCAGTAATCAGAGCAAAGGGTGGCTATTTTGAAGAAACTTGAATATAAAATATGTTTTAAGTTATTTCACCTTTTTTTTGTAAAGTACATAACTCTACATGTGTTCATTCATAGTTTTGATGTGACAATCTACAATGTAAATAGTCATGAAAATAAAGAAAACACATTGAATGAGAAGGTGTGTCTAAACTTTTGGCCTGTACTGTAGGTCAAACTCACAATCTATTCCCACGTGGGCCTGACAGGTAACATCATGGCACAATAACTTAAAAATGCAACTACGACCACTTCAGATTGTTTTACTTCGGCCCTAAATAGAACAAGCACATTCTACAAAATGTACATATCACAAATAATCCTCTTGATAAAACACTTCAAGTTAGTTGAACACTGAGGAAAACATTTTCAAAAACACAATGAACTTAGACTTAATCACAATGTATCTACAAAGCATTTCAACTTTAAGTCACAGACCATCTAGGATTGAACCAAAAAATTAATAACCCATAAATAAAAACGCTTTTTTGTATCAACTAGGGTTGTTCCGATATAGATACTTTGATACTTGTCTAAATAAAGGGGACCACAAAAAATGGCATTATTGTCTTTATTTTAACAAAAAATCTTAGGGTACATTAAACATATGTTTATTATTGCAAGTTTGTCATTAAACAAAATAGTGAACATACGAGACAACTTTTTTTTTTATTAGTAAGGAAGCAAACAAAGGCTCCTAATTAGTCTGTTGACGTATGCAGTAACATATTGTGTCATTTATCTACCTATTATTTTGTCAACATTATTAAGGACAAGCGGTATAAAATGAAATATTAATCTACATTTACTGTTAATATCTGCTGACTTTCTCTTTTAACATATTCTATCGACACTTCTGTTAAAATGTAATATCACTTATTCTTCTGTTGTTTGGATACTTTACATTAGTTTTGGATGATACCAAAAATTATTCCAAAAACAGTATACCGTATTTTTGGAGTATAAGTCGCTCCGGAGTATAAGTCGCATCAGCCGAAAATGCATAATAAAGAAGGAAAAAAACATAAGTCGCACTGGTCACATTTTTTGGGGAAATGTATTTGATAAAATCCAACACCAAGAATAGACATTTGAAAGGCAATTTAAAATAATTAAAGAATAGTGAACAACAGGCTGAATAAGTGTACGTTATATGAGGCATAAATAACCAACTGAGAACGTGCCTGGTATTTTAACGTAACATATTATGGTAAGAGTCATTCAAATAACTATAACATATAGAACATGCTATACATTTACCAAACAATCTGTCACTCCTAATCGCTAAATCCAATGAAATCTTATACGTCTAGTCTCTTACGTGAATGAGCATATTATTTGATATTTTACAGTAATGTGTTAATAATTTCACACATAAGTCGCTCCTGAGTATAAGTCGCAACCCCGGCCAAACTATGAAAAAAACTGCGACTTAAAGTCTGAAAAATATGGTATATATATAAAATCTATATCAGGGGTAGATCTTGCTTTAGCTTTTGGCTAAGACCAGAGATATTGGGCTCGAAAAGGTTGGTGACCATTGACTTAAAGGCATAGATTACATTGCATAGTTAGATTTTTTTGCTTGTATCTGCTTTTAGCGGTAAATTCTAGACCCGTTGCATACTCAGTTCGTACGCTGTTTGCTGTAAAATAGCCAAACTATGAAAAAAACTGCGACTTATAGTCCCAAAAATACGGTAGTACCAAAAATGATTCATTAGTATCGCTGTACTATACCAGGGGTCGGCAACCCGCGGCTCTAGCGCCGCCCTAGTGGCTCTCTGGAACTTTTAAAAAAATGTATGAAAAATAGAAAAAGATGAGGGGGGAAAAAAAATATTTTTTGTTTTAATATGGTTTCTGTAGGAGGACAAACATGACACAAACCTCCCTAATTGTTATAAAGCACACTGTTTATATTAAACATGCTTCACTGAGTATTTGGCAAGCACCGTTTTGTCCTACTAATTTTGGCGGTCCTTGAACTCACCGTAGTTTGTTTACATGTATAACTTTCTCCGACTTTCTAGGACGTGTTTTATGCCACTTCTTTTTCTGTCTCATTTTGTCCACCAAACTTTAAACGTTGTGCATGAATGCACAAAGGTGAGTTTTGTTATTGACTTGTGTGGAGTGCTAATCAGACATATTTGGTCACTGCATGACTACAAGCTAATCGATGCTAACATGCTATTTAGGCTAGCTATATGTACATATTGCATCATTATGCCTCATTTGTAGCTATATTTGAGCTCATTTAGTTTCCTTGAAGTCCTCTTAATTCAATTTATATCTCATGACACACTGTCTGTATGAAATATGGCTTTTAATGTTTTGCGGCTCCAGACAAATCTGTTTTTGTATTTTTGGTCCAATATGGCTCTTTAAATATTTTGGGTTGCTGACCCCTGTACTATACTAATACCGGTATACCGTACAACCCTGCTGGACACATTTAGAACAGCAGTTTCTTTCATTCCAAAATTTCAGGTTATTTTTTATACTTAGCAAACTCATCCCGCGGGCCGGATAAAACCTGTTCGCGGGCCTGATCCGGCCCTCGGGCCGTACGTTTGACACCCCTGTTTTACACAGAAATTCTCCAACACTATCCTTCATTACAACTACAGCATTCCATTGACAGTACTGTAAATACAAAGTATTATTGTATATTAGAGTATATTTAGACCATGTGTCGGTGGTCACACTCCCTACCTGTCTTCGGAGTCCATGCGGCTCAGCGGTTCTCCATCCGAGGATGAGACCTCCAGGCTGGGTCTCCTCTTGTCGGCCAGCTCTCCATCCCCGCTCTTCACTTTGTCGTCTTCGCAACTCGCTTTGCTTTTGTCGCAGTCCAAACCCAAACACCCGCTCTCCTCCCCGGGGTCTTCTTTGCTTTCTTTCGCGGTGTCACCATGACCAAGGTCGCTGTTCTGATGCGGTTGTGACGGCACCTCGGCAGGCACTCGGGTACCCTGGCCGGGGGCTGACACCTCCACGTCGGTAGGCGCCTCGCTGGCGGCCTGCTCCGGTGCCTCGCCGGCCTCCGCCTTCGGCTCGACAGTTTTCGGCTCTGGACGGCTGTCAGCTTTCCCGGTTTCCGCCTCACTTTGGCCGTCGACGGCGGTGTCGTTGTCGACCGGAGCGCCACCCTCGACACGCACCGACGCGCATACCTCCGTGGCGGCCATGGTGCCACACTTTGACTGACAGTCACGCAGTCAGACAGTGGACAGGAAAAAGGCGGGGCGTCACTCAGGGCGTCCTGTGATTGGTCAGAGGCGGCTACATTGACACCATGTATTTACTCTTATTCTTCACCATTTTACTGCACTGTTGGTTAAATAAACTCCTTTACAGACCACAAAGCATTAATGTTAATAATATTACCTCTGGAGCTCCTGCTTTCATATAAAATAATAGCTTATGCAATATCAAGATTCAGAGGAGTAAGTTATTAGTGATACAGTCAGGCATACTTGCCAACCCTCCCGAATTTTCCGGGAGATTCCCGAAATTCAGCGCCTCTCCCAAAAACCTCCCGGGACAAATATTCTCCCGAAAATCTCCCGATTTTCAGCCGGTCCATGCGGACCTGAGTGAGGACAGCCCTTTTTTTTTTTTATGACAGGACAACAGGGTGACAAGAACTAAATCATCCAGACTAGAGATACATTGTATTATTATGTTTATCTTACCTAAAAATAAATACATGTATTAATTACAAAAAAAGCTAAATACATTTTTACTATATTTTGCTAAAAACATCAAACTTAATTGTGTTTTTATTTGTATTTTTTCTGACTCCTTATTACATCCAGCCATAGAATTATACATTAAAATAAACATATATGAAATAATTAATTTTAAATGATCATAATAATTCATTTAAAATGACCATATTTAATTATTAAAATAATTGCTTGTTTATCAACAACTTTAGCATTTTATTCATTACATTTTGAAGCTCTCAGAAGCCAAGTTATGTTATATCCTTAAGATCTATTTATGCAAGTTTGAAGTATCAATTATCTAAACAGTTTTGTTTGCATATTTTCAGGATGTATATATATATATATATATATATATATATATATATATATATATATATATATTTCATACATATATACATATATATATATATATATATTTCATACATATATATATATATATATATATATATATACATATATATATATATATATATATATATACATATACATACATATATATATATATATATATATATATATATATATATATATATATATATGTAATACTTGACTTGGTGAATTCTAGCTGTCAATATACACCTCCCCTCTTAACCACGCCCCGCTCACAACCACGCCCCCACCTCCACCCCCCGAAATCGGAGGTCTCAAGGTTGGCAAGTATGCAGTCAGGTGTTTTTAAATGTTAAAGTTAAAGTACCACTGATAGTCACACACACACTAGGTGTGGTGAAATTACCCTCTGCATTTGACCCATCCCCTGGGAGGTGAGGGGAGCAGTGAGCAGCAGCAGTAGCCGCGCTCGGGAATCATTTTTGGTGATTCAACCCCCAATTCCAAGCCTTGATCCTGAGTGCCAAGCAGGGAGGTAATGGGTCCCATTTTTTATAGTCTTTGGTATGACTCGGCTGGGGTTTGAACTCACAACCTACCGATCTCAGGGCGGCCTCATGTTTTTAAATGGAAACATTTTGTTTTTTTTCAACAAAGTGCGTAATAGTTTGAGGTGAGTTTTGGTCAAATACAGTACATACACTATATTGCCAAAAGTATTTGGCCACCTGCCTTGACTCACGTAGGAACTTGAAGTGCCATCCCATTCCTAACCCATAGGGTTCAATATGTCGTTGCAGCTATTAAAACTTCAACTCTTCTGGGATGGCTGTCCACAAGGTTGCGGAGTGTGTTTATAGGAATTTTCCACCATTCTTCCAAAAGAGCGCATTAGGTCACACGCTGATGTTGGTCGAGAAGGCCTGGCTCTCAATCTCCGTTCTAATTCATCCCAAAGGTGTTCTATCGGGTTCAGGTCAGGACTCTGTGCAGGCCAGTCAAGTTCATCCACACCAGACTCTGTCATCCATGTCTTTATGGACCTTGCTATGTGCACTGGTGCACAGTCATGTTGGACGAGGAAGGGGCCCGCTCCAAACTGTTCCCACGAGGTTGGGAGCATGGAATTGTCCAAAATGTTTTGGTATCCTGGAGCATTCAAAGTTCTTTTCACTGGAACTCCTGAAAAACAACCCCACACTATAATTCCTCCACTAACCCCTCTCTGTCAGTTTACATGGCCTACCACTTTGTGGCTGAGTTGCTGTTGTTCCCAAACTCTTCCATTTTCTCATAATAAAGCCAACAGTTGACTTTTGAATATTTAGGAGCGAGGACATTTTACAACTGGATTTGTTGCACAGGTGGCATCCTATGACAATTCTACGCTGGAAATCACTGAGAGCGGCCCATTCTTTCACAAATGTTTGTAGAAACAGTCTCCATGCCTAAGTGCTTGATTTTATACACCCGGGCCAAGTGATTAGGACACCTGATTCTCATCATTTGGATGGGTGGCCAAATACTTTTGGCAATATAGTGTATTTATTTACCCTGTCCTCTGTGTTGGACATTGAGGACTCATTACAAGTACTTGTATTAAGGATAACATCAAAATAATTGCTGCAATAAACACATCAAGATGCAGTGGACTAAGTCGTGTATCTAGTTCAGGGGTGTCAAACTTGTTTTCATTGAGGGCCACATCGCAGTAATGGCTGCCTTCAGAGGGCCACTTTTTTTTACATTAATTAAAATTATGCATGTGGGCAATAACCTGTGATTAATCATAAAAAAACATTTGACAGCATTGATATAAATGTGTACCAATAATCACCCCATATTACTACGGTACATTATTTCCTATGCACTTGATTAGATTAGAGCAGGGGTCGGCAACCCGCGGCTCTTGAGTGCCGCCCTAGTGGCTCTCTGGAGCTTTTTCAAAAATGTATGAAAAATGGAAAAAGATGAGGGGAAAAAATATATTTTTTGTTTTAATACGGTTTCTGTAGGAGGACAAACATGACACAAACCTCCCTAATTGTTATAAAGCACACTGTTTATACTAAACATGCTTCACTGATTCGAGTATTTGGCGAGCGCCGTTTTGTCCTACTAATTTTGGCGGTCCTTGAACTCACCGTAGTTTGTTTACATGCATCATTTTCTACGACTTTCTAGGACGTGTTTTATGCCACTTCTTTTTCTGTCTCATTTTGTCCACCAAACTTTTAAGGTTGTGCATGAATGCACAAAGGTGATTTTTGTTGATGTTATTGACTTGTGTGGAGTGCTAATCAGACATATTTGGTCACTGCCTGTCTGCAAGCTAATCGATGCTAACATGCTATTTAGGCTAGCTATATGTACATATTTAGGGATGTCCGATAATGGCTTTTTGCCGATATTCCGATATTGTCCAACTCTTTAATTACCGATACCGATATCAACCGATACCGATATATACAGTCGTGGAATTAACACATTATTATGACTAATTTGGACAACCAGGTATGGTGAAGATAAGGTAATTTAAAAAATAAATAAAAATAAAATAAAACTAAATAAATAAATTTAAAATATTTTCTTGAATAAAAAAGAAAGTAAAACAATATAAAAACAATTACATAGAAACTAGTAATGAATGAAAATTAGTAAAATTAACTATTAAAGGTTAGTACTATTAGTGGACCAGCAGCACGCACAATCATGTGTGCTTACAGACTGTATCCCTTGCAGACTGTATTGATATATATTGATATATAATGTAGGAACCACAATATTAATAACAGAAAGAAAAAACCCTTTTGTGTGAATGAGTGTAAATGGGGGAGGGAGTTTTTTTGGGTTGGGGCTCTAATTCTAAGTGTATATTATGTTTTTTATGTTGATTTAATAAAAACTAAATAAAAAAAACCAAACGATTAAAAAAAACGATACCGATAATTTTCGATATTACATTTTAAAGCATTTATCGGCTGATAATATCGGCAGGCCGATATTATCGGACATCTCTATACATATTGCATCATTATGCCTCATTTGTAGCTATATTTGAGGTAATTTAGTTTCCTTTAAGTCCTCTTAATTCAGTTTATATCTCATGACACACTATATGTAATATGGCTTTTAATTTTTTGCGGCTCCAGACAGATTTGCTTTTGTATTTTTGGTCCAATATGGCTCCTTCAACATTTTGGGTTGCCGACCCCTGGATTAGACAAACTAATGGATACATCATACATAAAAGGTGACAAGCAAATATTAAACTGTTTATTTTTATCTTTACTAACCTATTTTGTAATACACAATATAATATTGGCATGATTAGATAATGTTTAAAAGATGCATTTTTTCTTTCAAAATCTAAATCATTATTTGCATTTAGTAAAAAAAAAAAAAAAAAAGTATTTTATTAACACACTTTTCCCAGGCTTTCCCAGGCCACATACAATGATGTGGCGGCCCAGATCTGGCCCCCGGGCCTTGAGTTTGACAACTGTGATCTAGTTACTGTGAACTGAATGTGTAAGCATTTGTGATCTCTTTGGTAGACTACACTACTGATGGTATAAATGATGCCTAAGAGTCAGTGAGTGTGTGGCACACTTACTGACTGCATTGACACTGCATTGATACTGTATCGCTGTTTCATAATGACACCATCTTCTGGTTTAAAAAAGTGGACCTGTAAATAAAATAAATAGATAGTGAAAATATATATATATATATTATGTCTTGCATCTTGGTAGATTAAATATAATAGGAAAATACAGTGACGTGCAGTCACTAGAGGCAGGTGAGGCGTAGAATTGTTATATCAACTAAAGCCCACACTTAAACTTTCCACGTGCAAGATTGAATCTATTTAAAAAAATTATTTCATAAGAAGCCAAAAAGTGCAAAAACAATAATGTTGGTGTTGGAGGAGTTGTGAATGACTGCAGGGACACAACATTAGATACACCTGCAGACTGCAGGTGTACCTAATTCACAACTCCTCCAACACGAACATTATTGTTTTTGCACTTTTTGGCTTCTTATTAAATAACTTTTGTAACCTATTTTTATGGGCTTTCCTCTTTGTGATGTTAAGTTCCTGTTATGCGCTGTTATACAGTATATGCCTTGAGCTCTTATTTTGAAGGCGCTAAGAGCGGAAGTGATGTCACCTTGCGGAGGTTTTTGAAAGAAGGTAAATAAAGTGGTCCTCGTGTAAACTGGAGCCTCCGTGTTTGTTATTTTGTAGTTTCATACAGTATAGGCGACATTTATAAACCCTCGGTTACACTTTTTTAAATAGATTCAATCTTGCACGTGGAAAGTTTAAGTGAGGGCTTTAGTTGCGGCGCATGGACTTAATTTATAAGTAAAGGTAAGACCATAATAACGTTTTTTTTTAATAATTGTGCTTTTTTGTGTGCTGCAGTTTGTATGTGTAAAGTTAAAGTTAAGTTAAAGTACCAATGATTGTCACACACACACTAGGTGTAATGAAATTTGTCCTCTGCATTTGACCCATCCCCTGGTTCACCCCCTGGGAGGTGAGGGGAGCAGTGGGCAGCAGCGGCGCCGCGCCCGGGAATCATTTTTGGTGATTTAATAACCCCCAATTCCAAGCCTTGATGCTGAGTGCCAAGCAGGGAAGAATGCTGGTATGAACTTTTAAACATAACCCGTTAACTGCTGCCAATCAAATGGTGAATAAGATACTCTTTAGGGTTCATATGTTTGTAAATCTGACTGTGATGAAGTCAGTGCCTCACCAGCCATCAACCTCACCGCACGTCACTGGGAAAATACCTTTAATTGGTACTTGTGAGTTTTGTTAAAATTCGGTACGTATTTATATACACTGTCCTCTGTGTTGGACATGGAGGATGCATTACAAATACTTGTATAAAGGATCAAATAAAATAATTGCTTAGTCCACTGCATCTTAGTAATGTATCTAGTTATTGTGAAACGAATGTGTAAGCATTTGTGATCTCTTTGGTAGACTACACTACTGATGGGTATAAATGATGCCTAAGAGTCAGTGAGTGTGTGGCACACTTACTGACTGCATTGATACTGTATTGCTGTGTCATAATGGCACCACTCTTCTGGTTTAAAAAAGGTCACTAAATTGGACCTGTAAATAAAATAGTTAGTGAAAATATATACCGTGTTTTTCGGACTATAAGGCACACTTAAAATCCTTTTCTTTCGTCAAAACTCGACAGTGCGCCTTATAACCCGGTGCGCCAAATGTACGGAATAATTCTGGTTTTGCTTACCGACCTCGAAGCCATTTTATTTGGTACATGGTGAAATGATAAGTGTGACCAGTAGATGGCAGTCACACATTAGACATAGATAGACAGTACTTTCTTCAGGAGAGTTCCCTCAGGAAAATTAAATGGATAAAGATACGTGTAGACTGCAATATGACTCAAGTAAACAGCAATATTTTATATGTTCCATTGAAAATATAGAACATCCCACACGGCGCTCAAAAATCCATCAAAATGTTTTAGTACGACTTTGGTAAGCTATGAAGCCGCACCGCTTGATGGATTGTACTGTGCTTCAACATACCAGTATTATTATGGTGTGTAGTTAATAAGCTTCTTCTTTTTCTCTTTAATTCATCCTCCTCTGTTGCCATTTCTAATATAAAGTACTGTAAAGTTCTTACTTATATCTGTCAGTAAACTTGCCATGAAAGCGCTAAAACATACCGGTGTAGTGAGTTTACATAATTCACCCAAGGAACTTTAGTTATTAGAGAGTTCCGGTCGCACGGTTTTTCACGGGACACATTTCGGGCGTTGTTGTTGCACTAGTGAGCCACGGATGAGAAGATTATTGATTGAAGTAAAGTCTGAACGTCATTAAAACAGTTAGCTCCATCTTTTGACACTTCTTCCACTCCCGTCCTTGCACGCTACACCGCTACAACAAAGATGACGGGGAGAAGACGCTGTCGAAGGTGAGCCACGTAAATAAGACCGCCCACAAAACGGTGCATCCTGAAGCGACTGTCAGAAAGCGACTTGAAGATGATCTGTAAAACATCATCTATGCAACATTTTGACCAAAGAACCACCATTACATGTTATGTAGACCACAAGGAAGTCTTTTACATTTAGAAAAAAAATCATAATAATATGACTCCTTTAATGCGCCTTATAGTCTGGTGCGCCCTATGGTCCGGAAAATACGGTATATTATGTCTTGCTTTTTGGTAGATGAAATATAATGTGAAAATACCTTTAATTGGTAATTTTAGATTACAATTATCCCACACTAGACCTTTTCCCTGTTCTTAATTCAAACTTACATCGATGACGACATATAACAAGGTCAAACGGCTCACGCCACTTATATATGCTTTCGGTACGAGCTGTCAACTGCGAGCAAAATGAATAGTTTGGCGCTTCAGTCATACAGATAATAGTTTTTTCTTCTTAAAGTGACACATATCAAGGTATCGAAGGACACAATATCAACACTTATGTTTCACAATACATCAATGCTTCTAAAATATCAAAACTAAGAAAAGTTCCAGGCATTGTTTTCAAAATTAAAATGTAAACAATGTCTTAGAAAAATGTAAGCAAGCAGGGTTTTTTTTTTTTTTTTAAGTATTGGTCTCATCAGAACATTAATAAAACAGATGAATGAGCAGATACTGCAAAAAGAAGAAGAAAAAAACAGTCAAATAACCAGCAGAGGGAGCCATTTCATTACTTTAGCATTGTTGGCACTGTAAGTGTTGTGTAACTTATTTTATATTGTAATGTAAGCAAGCAGAGCTATAAACTAATTAACAGGGTTTTTTGTTAAGTATTGGTTTCATCAGAACATTAAAAAAACAGATGGATGAGCAAATACTGCAAAAAAAGAAAAGAAAACAGCCAAATAACCAGCAGAGGGAGCCATTTCATTACTTTAGCATTGTTGTTTTTTTTTGTTATGAATTGGTTTCATCAGAACATTAAAAAAAACAGTTGGATGAGCAGATACTGCAAAAAGAAGAAAAAAAAGAGCCAAATAACCAGCAGAGGGAGCCATTTCATTACTTTAGCATTGTTGGGGGTTTTTTTTTGTTAAGAATTGGTTTCATCAGAACATTCAAAAAACAGATGGATGAGCAGATACTGCAAAAAGAAGAAAAAAAAAACAGCCAAATAACCAGCAGAGGGAGCCATTTCATTACTTTAGCATTGTTTTTTTTTTTTTTAAGAATTGGTTTCATCAGAACATTAAAAAAAACAGATGGATGAGCAGATACTGCAAAAAGAAGAGGAAAAAAAACAGCCAAATAACCAGCAGAGGGAGCCATTTCATTACCTTAGCATTGTTGGGGTTTTTTTTGTTAAGAATTGGTTTCATCAGAACATTAAAAAAACAGATGGATGAGCAGATACTGCAAAAAGAAGAAAAGAAACAGCCAAATAACCAGCAGAGGGAGCCATTTCATTACTTTAGCATTGTTGGTTTTTTTTTTGTTAAGAATTGGTTTCATCAGAACATTAAAAAAACTGATGGATGAGCAGATACTGCAAAAAGAAGAAAAAAAAGAGCCAAATAACCAGCAGAAGGAACCATTTCATTACGTTAGCATTGTTGGCACTGTAAGTTTGATTAATTGATTGAAACTTTTATTAGTAGATTGCACAGTACAGTACATATTCCGTACAATTGACCACTAAATGACCCGAATAAGTTTTTCAAGGTGGAGGGTTGGACTCCGCCAAGGCTGCCCTTTGTCACCGATTCTGTTCATAACTTTTATGGACAGAATTTCTAGGCGCAATCAAGGCGTTGAGGGGATTCGGTTTGGTGGCTGCAGGATTAGGTCTCTGCTTTTTGCAGATGATGTGGTCCTGATGGCTTCATCTGGCCAGGATCTTCAGCTCTCACTGGATCGGTTCGCAGCCGAGTGTGAAGCGACTGGGATGAGAATCAGCACCTCCAAGTCCGAGTCCATGGTTCTCGCCCGGAAAAGGGTGGAGTGCCATCTCCGGGTTGGGGAGGAGATCTTGCCCCAAGTGGAGGAGTTCAAGTACCTCGGAGTCTTGTTCACGAGTGAGGGAAGAGTGGATCGTGAGATCGACAGGCGGATCGGTGCGGCGTCTTCAGTAATGCGGACGCTGTATCGATCCGTTGTGGTGAAGAAGGAGCTGAGCCGGAAGGCAAAGCTCTCAATTTACCGGTCGATCTACGTTCCCATCCTCACCTATGGTCATGAGCTTTGGGTTATGACCGAAAGGACAAGATCACGGGTAAAAGCGGCCGAAATGAGTTTCCTCCGCCGGGTGGCGGGGCTCTCCCTTAGAGATAGGGTGAGAAGCTCTGTCATCCGGGGGGAGCTCAAAGCAAAGCCACTGCTCCTCCACATCGAGAGGAGCCAGATGAGGTGGTTCGGGCATCTGGTCAGGATGCCACCCGAGCGCCTCCCTAGGGAGGTGTTTAGGGCACGTCCGACCGGTAGGAGGCCACGAGGAAGACCCAGGACACGTTGGGAAGACTATGTCTCCCGGCTGGCCTGGGAACGCCTCGGGATCCCCCGGGAGGAGCTGGACGAAGTGGCTGGGGAGAGGGAAGTCTGGGCTTCCCTGCTTAGGCTGCTGCCCCCGCGACCCGACCTCGGATAAGCGGAAGAAGATGGATGGATGGAAGTTTTTCAACTATTAAGTCGGGGTCCACGTTAATCGATTCATGGTAAAGTGTTGTCTATCTTATTTTTATTGAACTGTCCCCATATGTTGACTCCGAAAAGTAAACTATAGAAAATGACTTTGTTGAGATGTGAACACAAAAAGAGCCACTTGTAAAAGAACAGAAACATTTATTTACTATGATAGAAAACCGATGGGATTATAACATTTGTAAATTAAAATTAGTATGCAACCACATTTTGGAAAACATGCTCCCATCCTGCTGAAGCAAGAACGTTATATACATAGTAAGCATCTTAATTACACTTTGTACACACACTAAAATGCAACCCGGATCCACCAACTCTTTAGTTAGTTATTGCTTTTTACATGTGCTAATATCCTCTGCTAGTTCTACGCCTTCAAAAATGTCATAAAATAGAGTCAAACTTAGATTTTTTTTTTTTTTTATCTCTCAACTTAAATATCTCTCCCGGCGATTGAACAAACAGAAAGTGGAGAGCGACTCAAGCCGGAACATTCATTTGAAATAATTACAACCAAGAAACAGGAGAAATTGACGCGTTTTTTTTGTATCTGCAGTGCCAAAGTGGGGGTCGTCCCTCCTTAAGAAAGAAGTAGATACGTCTCGTATGCTCATCTTACAGAGCGAGAAATGGTTAAATATGAATGTTAAAATAACGGAAGGATACAAGATGAACCTGTTAAATAATTTAAAATGAAGGTAAAAACAAAGAACTAAAAGAGAGGGAAGCGTCCGCGTTAAGGATACTTCAAATGTCACAGTGATCACACAAGTCAGGTGAGGACCTCGGAGACAAGATGGTCATGGCTCCACTCCTTCATGTGTAGGTTTTGACTGAAGCCAGGGCTTGTGCTGAGGAGAGAAAGATGTCAAAATGATGCGAAATGTGTGGTAAACAAAAGAGGATATCGTTGTTTCCAGCTTAAAACGAGATCTAACATGCAAATAGTACAAAACCCAGAACCAGTGAAGTTGGCACGTTGTGTAAATGGTAAATAAAAACAGAATACAATGATTTGCAAATCCTTGTCAACTTATATTCAATTGAATAGACTGCAAAGACAATATATTTAACGTTCGAACTGGTAAACTCTGTTATTTTTGGCAAATATTAGCTCATTTGGAATTAGATGCCTGCAACATGTTTCAAAAAAGCTGGCACAAGTGGCAAAAAAGACTGAGAAAGTTGAGGAGTGCTCATCAAACACTTATTTGGAACATCCCACAGGTGGACAGGCTAATTGGGAACAGGTGGGTGCCATGGTTGGGTATAGAAGCAGCTTCCATTTATTTATTTATTATTTAGCCTTTATTTAACCAGGTAAAATCCCATTGAGATCAAAGATCTCTTTTCCAAGGGAGACCTGGCCAAGAGGGCAGCAGCAAGGTTACATTAAAAACAGTAAACAATACATAAAACATCACATTTACAACATTAAAACTTGCTCATATGACACATGTGCATACAGACAAGGTACAGACTTCGATCCCTCAGGCGGTACTGCATCAAAAAGCGACATCAGTGTGTAAAGGATATCACCACATGGGCTCAGGAACACTTTAGAAAACCACTGTCAGTAACTACAGTTTGTCGCTACATCTGTAAGTGCAAGTTAAAACTCTACTATGCAAAGCGACAGCCATTTATCAACAACACCCAGAAACGCCGATCTTCGGTCCGTAATATCATCAAAAGGTTCAGACAATCTGGAAAAATAACGGCACGTAAGCGGCAATGCCCGTGACCTTCGATCCCTCAGGCGGTACTGCATCAAAAAGTGACATCAGTGTGTAAAGGATATCACCACATGGGCTCAGGAACACTTTAGAAAACCACTGTCAGTAACTACAGTTTGTCGCTACATCTGTAAGTGCAAGTTAAAACTCTACTATGCAAGGCGA